>NW_026776320.1:5261142-5570621 GCF_030936135.1 Gavia stellata | reverse complement strand
TTGGTAGCCGGGGATGGATGTTGGCAGGAGCGGGGGGGCTGGGGCCACTGCTCTGCCCTGATGGGTGTCGGGGCGGGAGGTGTTGTGGTTGGCCCCTGGGGGCTCCGAGGAGCTGCTTAGCACGGGGGGGTCCCGCAGCACCCGGCAGAGAAGCAGCAGGGTGGCCGAGTGTGGTGGTGGCCAGTGGCAGGTGGGTGCTGGTCCCCAGGGCGTGCAAGAGCTGCGGGTGGAAGAAGCAGCCGCATGGACCTCTCTGCAGACCTGTGTGGAGGAGAGGGAGCCGTGTTTTGGCCGGGGGGACCCTCCAGGGGCACCCGCTGAGGTGGGCCCCCGACGGCCAACGTCCCCCGGCTCTGCGCCAGGGATGTGGGGAGCTTGTGGCCGGGGCGCTCCCCGTGGGGGTGAGCTGCCGTGCCAGCGGCACAGGATTGCAAATCGGGGAGGAGACTCGCTTCTAGGAGCTGAAATGGGAGAGACAGCCCCAAGTATTTGGGGAAATTCTCTGGCAAGGGGATTTAGTGGGTGCGCATCAGCCAGGCAAGGGCAGGGGATGCTGACCCGGGTATGCTGAAGGCCTGTGCCATATCTGCCGGGGGGACGGGGGTGGTGGGGGGCATCCTGGGAGTGCCTGGGGGTGCTGGAGGTGCCAAAGGAGGGCAGAGTGCCCGATCAGGCAGGGGTGCCATACCTGGTGGTGGTGCCTGGGGGGCCTGGAGGGCCACCCCCACTGGGGGTGCCCAGGCTGCAGGGAAGGGCTGCGCCTGCGCTGGCAGTCGCCACGGGTTGGCAGAGCCTGCAAGAGAGACAGGAGCGATGGCCGGCGGTCAGCTCCGCTCTTGCCCCCAGGAGCGTCCCGGGGCTGCAGGGGTCGGGGTGGGGTCCCTACCTCGGGGGTAGAAGGTTTCGGGGGAGCACATGTGGCTGAAGGAGCCAGGGCGCCGGGGGGGCCCAGGAGCCACACGCTGGGAGCCGCAGCGGTGGCCGCGCCATGGTCCGTTGTGGCTGTTGGCTGCTAAGGACTCTCTGGGTCTCCCAGGACGGAATGCGGGGGCTGCCTGTGTTCCGCCCCGCCCCAACAGCCTCCCCAGCTCCTCCTGGGAGGGAAAGGGTTAAGGGGGGCTGGGCTGCCCCGGGCCCCCTGCAGGCGGCTCTCAGGGGCTGTGGCTGCAAGTGCTTTTTGCTTTAAATAATGCTTTAAATGCATCTGCAGCATCCTCGTGCCATACGGCAAACGCATTTGTGACTATTGCCCGTGCTTCTGCGTGCTGCATTGACTGGAGGGACGCAGAGGTAAGAAACAAGACCTCGAGGGCACGAGGGAAGGTCATGCAGTGTCACTCGGTGGCGTGCTTTCCCCCCAGCCTTCGCTCAAATAGTGCTGTCCGGTCCTTTTAGTCTCCTGATTGGGAAACAAGCAGCTCTGGATCCCCCTCGCAGGTGGCCGTGCTTTCCCCAAGTGAATGAAAACACACAGTGACAGTGAGCAGGACAGAGCGATAGAGAAACAAAGAGAAGCAGAAGGAAGGAGGGAGAAAGGAAGACAAGGACAAGGAGAGGGATGGGGAGCAGAAGACAATAAGAGGAGAGGTACGGGGGAAGCGAAAATTATTACACAGATGGCGATGGGAGTTGGGGACTGGGACGGAGGGACTGAGATGCGGAAGAGGGCTGACATGGCCCCGGGGCCTGGGCTCACCACAGCTCCTGCTCTCTGCACTGCCAGCAAATTTTTCAGTTCAGGCCCTTCTTTCTCTGTCTGCCTGTCCTTTCCTCCCTTCCTCTTCCATAGCTCCAGTCGCGTGCCTGTCCTTGCCTCACGGGTGGCCCCCGGCCCTCACCTCGGCTGGGCCACGGCTGGAGCAGAGACTGCACCTCCCGAGACCGACATGGCCGCCGAGCAGCCCCGTGCCCCAGGCCTACAGCTCCCGGCATGGCCTGGTGCACTCCTTCTCCCAGCACGCCATGGGGCAACGCCTCCCTCCTGTCTGACCCCTGCAGGGACACTGTCCCCCCTGGGGCTGCCCCCAGCCCAGGCCCAGGCCCAGGCCCCCGGAGGAGCAGGGCAGGGAGCCGGACGGAGAGCGATGGGGAGAGACCAAAAATAGCAGTTATGGGCGACCGCCCCCCATTTCTTGAGCACTCCCCATGAACTGCATTACCGGGAGCTTCAAGGAATGCGCTGCCTGCAAAAGCCCTGCCCTGGGCCCAGTCCTGCACCCTAATATTGGTGACGAGCATCAGCTTGCAGAGTGGCAAGGACTGGGGAAAAAGAGCCCAGCTGGGGGGAAAAAAAAACGCCCAGCTGGTTTTTTTCTTTGTTTCCTGTATGGTTTTCTTGTAAAAATTACTATTGAAGTTCTAAATACAACTGCAAGGAGAAAGGAACCAGGCGTACCAGGTTGGAGACATTTAAAGGCCGACCCTGTTCAACAGCTGCCCAAACCATCGCTCGCTCACGGATTGGTTTTCAGCAAGCAAGCACGCGACTCTAAGCATTCTATCATTGGTTAAAGCTAGCTGTCCATGCGAATGTGGCTCCCGCCTAAATCCTGGCTGAAGTTCTGTCTTTATCACGCTTTCCTCCCTTTTCTCACACAGCATTCATGCTGCCCAAAAGTAACCTTTCAGCCCCTATCATTGCCTGCTCATAACCGTTGAGTAGAGAGGCCTACATACAAGTTAAGTACAGATTTTCAGTGCTTGGAGTGTTCACAGGATGTCCATTTCTTACCAAAAAATCTCCCACTCCTCGCCATTCTTGGGGTGATTTGGGGTGATTTTGCTGGGCAGTGAGGCAAAGCCTGGCTCCAGAGCTGAGCGCGGTGGGACCCGAGGAAGGGCGCGATTGTCTTGAGGCTTTGAAGGGCTTTTCACCGAGCCCTGTCCCCCACCGGAGGGGGACCCTGGTCGTGTTCAAGACGAAGGCGTTGCAGCCCTTGTTGTTGTGTGTGGGCATCCCTGTGCTGGCCCCCAAGGTCTGTCCTTGTCCCGGGGGGCTCCGTGCTGCTTCTCTGCGTGGGGCCGTGTCCATGAGTCCTGCAGGGACCCGTCTGTCCTGGCTCCCTCGCCAAAGGGCTGCTTCCCTGGGGAAGGGGGACAGGGGCAGTCATCCCCCCCCGCGCCACCATTGCTGCCTCCGCTGCTGGTGACTCAGCCCCGGGGCGGCTCGGTGCCCTTCGGGGCTCGCCGGCTCTGCTGTGGGGCTCAGCGGGGCTTTTGCACCTCTTGGGTGCCGTTTCCCGGTGCCCCCTGTGCTCCCTCCCCCTCCCACACAGGAACGGAACAGTTTGGGAGAAAATGGCTTTTAATGAAAAAACCAAGAGAAACAGCCTCATCGTTTCTATAACATCCAAATAGACTATAACACATCACCCCCCCCACAATACACCACCCCTCCTCCCCCACTCCCCCCATCTCCATCCCACCCCTCCTGGGGGCTCTAATCGCCCCCTGCCACCCCCGTGCTGCCCTGCGAGAGCCCTGCGCTTGTTGGTATGCTTCGGCGAGGTGCTCTTGGCCCGCTTCTTCCCCCCGCTTCTCTGCCGTGGCATGCTGGGACGGTGGCAGGTCCCTGCCCTCATCCCCCCACGGCTCCGCGGGCTCCAGCACCATGACGAAAGCGTCGAGGCCGAGGATGGTGTCGGCGGTCTCAGGGACGCTGTTAGTCAGGGGCGAGCAGCTCCTCGGGCAGCGACAGCGAGGCGAAGTCCAAGGGGTGGGGTGGCTGCGCTGGTGCCACCAGGGTCCCCAGGCCTGGGGACGCTGCTGGGAGCATCGGGGCTGACCCCCACCGCGTCCGGGGAGCAACCGAAGAGCCTCAGGGCCTCTTCGAGGAGCATCTCCTCGGACACGGTGAGGTCGCCTGCGGGGTCCCCGAGGTCTTGGTCATGGTGGGCAGCAGAGGGGCTGGGGGGGGACGTCGCTGCCCGGGGGGATGTTGCTTCCCGGGGGTGGCTGCGCTGGAGGTGTTGGTCTCTGCCGACTGCGCCTCGATGTGCTGGTAGCCGGGGATGGATGTTGGCAGGAGCGGGGGGGGCTGGGGCCACTGCTCTGCCCTGATGGGTGTCGGGCGGGAGGTGTTGTGGTTGGCCCTGGGGGCTCCGAGGAGCTGCTTAGCACGGGGGGGTCCCGCAGCACCCGGCAGAGAAGCAGCAGGGTGGCCGAGTGTGGTGGTGGCCAGTGGCAGGTGGGTGCTGGTCCCCAGGGCGTGCAAGAGCTGCGGGTGGAAGAAGCAGCCGCATGGACCCTCTCTGCAGACCTGTGTGGAGGAGAGGGAGCCGTGTTTGGCCGGGGGGACCCTCCAGGGGCACCCGCTGAGGTGGGCCCCGACGGCCAACGTCCCCCGGCTCTGCGCCAGGGATGTGGGGAGCTTGTGGCCGGGGCGCTCCCCGTGGGGTGAGCTGCCGTGCCAGCGGCACAGGATTGCAAATCGGGGAGGAGACTCGCTTCTAGGAGCTGAAATGGGAGAGACAGCCCCAAGTATTTGGGAAATTCTCTGGCAAGGGGATTTAGTGGGTGCGCATCAGCCAGGCAAGGGCAGGGGATGCTGACCCGGGTATGCTGAAGGCCTGTGCCATATCTGCCGGGGGGGACGGGGGTGGTGGGGGCATCCTGGGAGTGCCTGGGGGTGCTGGAGGTGCCAAAGGAGGCAGAGTGCCCGATCAGGCAGGGGTGCCTGCCATACCTGGTGGTGGTGCCTGGGGGGCCTGGAGGGCCACCCCCACTGGGGGTGCCCAGGCTGCAGGGAAGGGCTGCGCCTGCGCGGGCAGTCGCCACGGGTTGGCAGAGCCTGCAAGAGAGACAGGAGCGATGGCCGGCGGTCAGCTCCGCTCTTGCCCCCAAGAGCGTCCCGGGCTGCAGGGGTCGGGGTGGGTCCCTACCTCGGGGGTAGAAGGTTTCGGGGAGCACATGTGGCTGAAGGAGCCAGGGCGCCGGGGGGGCCCAGGAGCCACACGCTGGGAGCCGCAGCGGTGGCCGCGCCATGGTCCGTTGTGGCTGTTGGCTGCTAAGGACTCTCTGGGTCTCCCAGGACGGAATGCGGGGGCTGCCTGTGTTCCGCCCCGCCCCAACAGCCTCCCCAGCTCCTCCTGGGAGGGAAAGGGTTAAGGGGGGCTGGGCTGCCCCGGCCCCTGCAGGCGGCTCTCAGGGGCTGTGGCTGCAAGTGCTTTTTGCTTTAAATAATGCTTTAAATGCATCTGCAGCATCCTCGTGCCATACGGCAAACGCATTTGTGACTATTGCCCGTGCTTCTGCGTGCTGCATTGACTGGAGGGACGCAGAGGTAAGAAACAAGACCTCGAGGGCACGAGGGAAGGTCATGCAGTGTCACTCGGTGGCGTGCTTTCCCCCAGCCTTCGCTCAAATAGTGCTGTCCGGTCCTTTTAGTCTCCTGATTGGGAAACAAGCAGCTCTGGATCCCCCTCGCAGGTGGCCGCGCTTTCCCCAAGTGAATGAAAACACACAGTGACAGTGAGCAGGACAGAGCGATAGAGAAACAAAGAGAAGCAGAAGGAAGGAGGGAGAAAGGAAGACAAGGACAAGGAGAGGGATGGGGAGCAGAAGACAATAAGAGGAGAGGTACGGGGAAGCGAAAATTATTACACAGATGGCGATGGGAGTTGGGGACTGGGACGGAGGGACTGAGATGCGGAAGAGGGCTGACATGGCCCCGGGGCCTGGGCTCACCACAGCTCCTGCTCTCTGCACTGCCAGCAAATTTTTCAGTTCAGGCCCTTCTTTCTCTGTCTGCCTGTCCTTTCCTCCCTTCCTCTTCCATAGCTCCAGTCGCGTGCCTGTCCTTGCCTCACTGGTGGCCCCGGCCCTCACCTCGGCTGGGCCACGGCTGGAGCAGAGACTGCACCTCCCGAGACCGACATGGCCGCCGGGCAGCCCCGTGCCCCAGGCCTACAGCTCCCGGCATGGCCTGGTGCACTCCTTCTCCCAGCACGCCATGGGGCACGCCTCCCTCCTGTCTGACCCTGCAGGGACACTGTCCCCCTGGGGCTGCCCCAGCCCAGGCCCAGGCCCAGGCCCCGGAGGAGCAGGGCAGGGAGCCGGACGGAGAGCGATGGGGAGAGACCAAAAATAGCAGTTATGGGCGACCGCCCCCATTTCTTGAGCACTCCCCATGAACTGCATTACCGGGAGCTTCAAGGAATGTGCTGCCTGCAAAAGCCCTGCCCTGGGCCCAGTCCTGCACCCTGATATTGGTGACGAGCATCAGCTTGCAGAGTGGCAAGGACTGGGGAAAAAGAGCCCAGCTGGGGGGAAAAAAAACGCCCAGCTGGTTTTTTCTTTGTTTCCTGTATGGTTTTCTTGTAAAAATTACTATTGAAGTTCTAAATACAACTGCAAGGAGAAAGGAACCAGGCGTACCAGGTTGGAGACATTTAAAGGCCGACCCTGTTCAACAGCTGCCCAAACCATCGCTCGCTCACGGATTGGTTTTCAGCAAGCAAGCACGCGACTCTAAGCATTCTATCATTGGTTAAAGCTAGCTGTCCATGCGAATGTGGCTCCCGCCTAAATCCTGGCTGAAGTTCTGTCTTTATCACGCTTTCCTCCCTTTTCTCACACAGCATTCATGCTGCCCAAAAGTAACCTTTCAGCCCCTATCATTGCCTGCTCATAACCGTTGAGTAGAGAGGCCTACATACAAGTTAAGTACAGATTTTCAGTGCTTGGAGTGTTCACAGGATGTCCATTTCTTACCAAAAAATCTCCCACTCCTCGCCATTCTTGGGGTGATTTGGGGTGATTTTGCTGGGCAGTGAGGCAAAGCCTGGCTCCAGAGCTGAGCGCGGTGGGACCCGAGGAAGGGCGCGATTGTCTTGAGGCTTTGAAGGGCTTTTCACCGAGCCCTGTCCCCACCGGAGGGGACCCTGGTCGTGTTCAAGACGAAGGCGTTGCAGCCCTTGTTGTTGTGTGTGGGCATCCCTGTGCTGGCCCCCAAGGTCTGTCCTTGTCCCGGGGGGCTCCGTGCTGCTTTCTGCGTGGGGCCGTGTCCATGAGTCCTGCAGGGACCCGTCTGTCCTGGCTCCCTCGCCAAAGGGCTGCTTCCCTGGGGAAGGGGACAGGGCAGTCATCCCCCCCGCGCCGCCATTGCTGCCCCGCTGCTGGTGACTCAGCCCCGGGGCGGCTCGGTGCCCTTCGGGGCTCGCCGGCTCTGCTGTGGGGCTCAGCGGGGCTTTTGCACCTCTTGGGTGCCGTTTCCCGGTGCCCCCTGTGCTCCCTCCCCCTCCCACACAGGAACGGAACAGTTTGGGAGAAAATGGCTTTTAATGAAAAAACCAAGAGAAACAGCCTCATCGTTTCTATAACATCCAAATAGACTATAACACATCACCCCCCCACAATACACCACCCCTCCTCCCCCACTCCCCCCATCTCCATCCCACCCCTCCTGGGGCTCTAATCGCCCCCTGCCACCCCCGTGCTGCCTGCGAGAGCCCTGCGCTTGTTGGTATGCTTCGGCGAGGTGCTCTTGGCCCGCTTCTTCCCCCGCTTCTCTGCCGTGGCATGCTGGGACGGTGGCAGGTCCCTGCCCTCATCCCCCCACGGCTCCGCGGGCTCCAGCACCATGACGAAAGCGTCGAGGCCGAGGATGGTGTCGGCGGTCTCAGGGACGCTGTAGTCAGGGGCGAGCAGCTCCTCGGGCAGCGACAGCGAGGCGAAGTCCAAGGGTGGGGTGGCTGCGCTGGTGCCACCAGGGTCCCCAGGCCTGGGGACGCTGCTGGGAGCATCGGGGCTGACCCCCACCGCGTCCGGGGAGCAACCGAAGAGCCTCAGGGCCTCTTCGAGGAGCATCTCCTCGGACACGGTGAGGTCGCCTGCGGGGTCCCCGAGGTCTTGGTCATGGTGGGCAGCAGAGGGGCTGGGGGGGACGTCGCTGCCCGGGGGGATGTTGCTTCCCGGGGGTGGCTGCGCTGGAGGTGTTGGTCTCTGCCGACTGCGCCTCGATGTGCTGGTAGCCGGGGATGGATGTTGGCAGGAGCGGGGGGGCTGGGGCCACTGCTCTGCCCTGATGGGTGTCGGGCGGGAGGTGTTGTGGTTGGCCCTGGGGGCTCCGAGGAGCTGCTTAGCACGGGGGGGTCCCGCAGCACCCGGCAGAGAAGCAGCAGGGTGGCCGAGTGTGGTGGTGGCCAGTGGCAGGTGGGTGCTGGTCCCCAGGGCGTGCAAGAGCTGCGGGTGGAAGAAGCAGCCGCATGGACCTCTCTGCAGACCTGTGTGGAGGAGAGGGAGCCGTGTTTGGCCGGGGGGACCCTCCAGGGGCACCCGCTGAGGTGGCCCCGACGGCCAACGTCCCCCGGCTCTGCGCCAGGGATGTGGGGAGCTTGTGGCCGGGGCGCTCCCCGTGGGGTGAGCTGCCGTGCCAGCGGCACAGGATTGCAAATCGGGGAGGAGACTCGCTTCTAGGAGCTGAAATGGGAGAGACAGCCCCAAGTATTTGGGAAATTCTCTGGCAAGGGGATTTAGTGGGTGCGCATCAGCCAGGCAAGGGCAGGGGATGCTGACCCGGGTATGCTGAAGGCCTGTGCCATATCTGCCGGGGGGACGGGGGTGGTGGGGGCATCCTGGGAGTGCCTGGGGGTGCTGGAGGTGCCAAAGGAGGCAGAGTGCCCGATCAGGCAGGGGTGCCATACCTGGTGGTGGTGCCTGGGGGGCCTGGAGGGCCACCCCCACTGGGGGTGCCCAGGCTGCAGGGAAGGGCTGCGCCTGCGCGGGCAGTCGCCACGGGTTGGCAGAGCCTGCAAGAGAGACAGGAGCGATGGCCGGCGGTCAGCTCCGCTCTTGCCCCCAGGAGCGTCCCGGGCTGCAGGGGTCGGGGTGGGTCCCTACCTCGGGGGTAGAAGGTTTCGGGGAGCACATGTGGCTGAAGGAGCCAGGGCGCCGGGGGGGCCCAGGAGCCACACGCTGGGAGCCGCAGCGGTGGCCGCGCCATGGTCCGTTGTGGCTGTTGGCTGCTAAGGACTCTCTGGGTCTCCCAGGACGGAATGCGGGGGCTGCCTGTGTTCCGCCCCGCCCCAACAGCCTCCCCAGCTCCTCCTGGGAGGGAAAGGGTTAAGGGGGGCTGGGCTGCCCCGGCCCCTGCAGGCGGCTCTCAGGGGCTGTGGCTGCAAGTGCTTTTTGCTTTAAATAATGCTTTAAATGCATCTGCAGCATCCTCGTGCCATACGGCAAACGCATTTGTGACTATTGCCCGTGCTTCTGCGTGCTGCATTGACTGGAGGGACGCAGAGGTAAGAAACAAGACCTCGAGGGCACGAGGGAAGGTCATGCAGTGTCACTCGGTGGCGTGCTTTCCCCCAGCCTTCGCTCAAATAGTGCTGTCCGGTCCTTTTAGTCTCCTGATTGGGAAACAAGCAGCTCTGGATCCCCCTCGTAGGTGGCCGCGCTTTCCCCAAGTGAATGAAAACACACAGTGACAGTGAGCAGGACAGAGCGATAGAGAAACAAAGAGAAGCAGAAGGAAGGAGGGAGAAAGGAAGACAAGGACAAGGAGAGGGATGGGGAGCAGAAGACAATAAGAGGAGAGGTACGGGGAAGCGAAAATTATTACACAGATGGCGATGGGAGTTGGGGACTGGGACGGAGGGACTGAGATGCGGAAGAGGGCTGACATGGCCCCGGGGCCTGGGCTCACCACAGCTCCTGCTCTCTGCACTGCCAGCAAATTTTTCAGTTCAGGCCCTTCTTTCTCTGTCTGCCTGTCCTTTCCTCCCTTCCTCTTCCATAGCTCCAGTCGCGTGCCTGTCCTTGCCTCACGGGTGGCCCCGGCCCTCACCTCGGCTGGGCCACGGCTGGAGCAGAGACTGCACCTCCCGAGACCGACATGGCCGCCGAGCAGCCCCGTGCCCCAGGCCTACAGCTCCCGGCATGGCCTGGTGCACTCCTTCTCCCAGCACGCCATGGGGCACGCCTCCCTCCTGTCTGACCCTGCAGGGACACTGTCCCCCTGGGGCTGCCCCAGCCCAGGCCCAGGCCCAGGCCCCGGAGGAGCAGGGCAGGGAGCCGGACGGAGAGCGATGGGGAGAGACCAAAAATAGCAGTTATGGGCGACCGCCCCCATTTCTTGAGCACTCCCCATGAACTGCATTACCGGGAGCTTCAAGGAATGCGCTGCCTGCAAAAGCCCTGCCCTGGGCCCAGTCCTGCACCCTAATATTGGTGACGAGCATCAGCTTGCAGAGTGGCAAGGACTGGGGAAAAAGAGCCCAGCTGGGGGGAAAAAAAACGCCCAGCTGGTTTTTTCTTTGTTTCCTGTATGGTTTTCTTGTAAAAATTACTATTGAAGTTCTAAATACAACTGCAAGGAGAAAGGAACCAGGCGTACCAGGTTGGAGACATTTAAAGGCCGACCCTGTTCAACAGCTGCCCAAACCATCGCTCGCTCACGGATTGGTTTTCAGCAAGCAAGCACGCGACTCTAAGCATTCTATCATTGGTTAAAGCTAGCTGTCCATGCGAATGTGGCTCCCGCCTAAATCCTGGCTGAAGTTCTGTCTTTATCACGCTTTCCTCCCTTTTCTCACACAGCATTCATGCTGCCCAAAAGTAACCTTTCAGCCCCTATCATTGCCTGCTCATAACCGTTGAGTAGAGAGGCCTACATACAAGTTAAGTACAGATTTTCAGTGCTTGGAGTGTTCACAGGATGTCCATTTCTTACCAAAAAATCTCCCACTCCTCGCCATTCTTGGGGTGATTTGGGGTGATTTTGCTGGGCAGTGAGGCAAAGCCTGGCTCCAGAGCTGAGCGCGGTGGGACCCGAGGAAGGGCACGATTGTCTTGAGGCTTTGAAGGGCTTTTCACCGAGCCCTGTCCCCACCGGAGGGGACCCTGGTCGTGTTCAAGACGAAGGCGTTGCAGCCCTTGTTGTTGTGTGTGGGCATCCCTGTGCTGGCCCCCAAGGTCTGTCCTTGTCCCGGGGGGCTCCGTGCTGCTTTCTGCGTGGGGCCGTGTCCATGAGTCCTGCAGGGACCCGTCTGTCCTGGCTCCCTCGCCAAAGGGCTGCTTCCCTGGGGAAGGGGACAGGGCAGTCATCCCCCCCGCGCCACCATTGCTGCCCCGCTGCTGGTGACTCAGCCCCGGGGCGGCTCGGTGCCCTTCGGGGCTTGCCGGCTCTGCTGTGGGGCTCAGCGGGGCTTTTGCACCTCTTGGGTGCCGTTTCCCGGTGCCCCCTGTGCTCCCTCCCCCTCCCACACAGGAACGGAACAGTTTGGGAGAAAATGGCTTTTAATGAAAAAACCAAGAGAAACAGCCTCATCGTTTCTATAACATCCAAATAGACTATAACACATCACCCCCCCACAATACACCACCCCTCCTCCCCCACTCCCCCCATCTCCATCCCACCCCTCCTGGGGCTCTAATCGCCCCCTGCCACCCCCGTGCTGCCTGCGAGAGCCCTGCGCTTGTTGGTATGCTTCGGCGAGGTGCTCTTGGCCCGCTTCTTCCCCCGCTTCTCTGCCGTGGCATGCTGGGACGGTGGCAGGTCCCTGCCCTCATCCCCCCACGGCTCCGCGGGCTCCAGCACCATGACGAAAGCGTCGAGGCCGAGGATGGTGTCGGCGGTCTCAGGGACGCTGTAGTCAGGGGCGAGCAGCTCCTCGGGCAGCGACAGCGAGGCGAAGTCCAAGGGTGGGGTGGCTGCGCTGGTGCCACCAGGGTCCCCAGGCCTGGGGACGCTGCTGGGAGCATCGGGGCTGACCCCCACCGCGTCCGGGGAGCAACCGAAGAGCCTCAGGGCCTCTTCGAGGAGCATCTCCTCGGACACGGTGAGGTCGCCTGCGGGGTCCCCGAGGTCTTGGTCATGGTGGGCAGCAGAGGGGCTGGGGGGGACGTCGCTGCCCGGGGGGATGTTGCTTCCCGGGGGTGGCTGCGCTGGAGGTGTTGGTCTCTGCCGACTGCGCCTCGATGTGCTGGTAGCCGGGGATGGATGTTGGCAGGAGCGGGGGGGCTGGGGCCACTGCTCTGCCCTGATGGGTGTCGGGCGGGAGGTGTTGTGGTTGGCCCTGGGGGCTCCGAGGAGCTGCTTAGCACGGGGGGGTCCCGCAGCACCCGGCAGAGAAGCAGCAGGGTGGCCGAGTGTGGTGGTGGCCAGTGGCAGGTGGGTGCTGGTCCCCAGGGCGTGCAAGAGCTGCGGGTGGAAGAAGCAGCCGCATGGACCTCTCTGCAGACCTGTGTGGAGGAGAGGGAGCCGTGTTTGGCCGGGGGGACCCTCCAGGGGCACCCGCTGAGGTGGCCCCGACGGCCAACGTCCCGCGGCTCTGCGCCAGGGATGTGGGGAGCTTGTGGCCGGGGCGCTCCCCGTGGGGTGAGCTGCCGTGCCAGCGGCACAGGATTGCAAATCGGGGAGGAGACTCGCTTCTAGGAGCTGAAATGGGAGAGACAGCCCCAAGTATTTGGGAAATTCTCTGGCAAGGGGATTTAGTGGGTGCGCATCAGCCAGGCAAGGGCAGGGGATGCTGACCCGGGTATGCTGAAGGCCTGTGCCATATCTGCCGGGGGGACGGGGGTGGTGGGGGCATCCTGGGAGTGCCTGGGGGTGCTGGAGGTGCCAAAGGAGGCAGAGTGCCCGATCAGGCAGGGGTGCCATACCTGGTGGTGGTGCCTGGGGGGCCTGGAGGGCCACCCCCACTGGGGGTGCCCAGGCTGCAGGGAAGGGCTGCGCCTGCGCGGGCAGTCGCCACGGGTTGGCAGAGCCTGCAAGAGAGACAGGAGCGATGGCCGGCGGTCAGCTCCGCTCTTGCCCCCAAGAGCGTCCCGGGCTGCAGGGGTCGGGGTGGGTCCCTACCTCGGGGGTAGAAGGTTTCGGGGAGCACATGTGGCTGAAGGAGCCAGGGCGCCGGGGGGGCCCAGGAGCCACACGCTGGGAGCCGCAGCGGTGGCCGCGCCATGGTCCGTTGTGGCTGTTGGCTGCTAAGGACTCTCTGGGTCTCCCAGGACGGAATGCGGGGGCTGCCTGTGTTCCGCCCCGCCCCAACAGCCTCCCCAGCTCCTCCTGGGAGGGAAAGGGTTAAGGGGGGCTGGGCTGCCCCGGCCCCTGCAGGCGGCTCTCAGGGGCTGTGGCTGCAAGTGCTTTTTGCTTTAAATAATGCTTTAAATGCATCTGCAGCATCCTCGTGCCATACGGCAAACGCATTTGTGACTATTGCCCGTGCTTCTGCGTGCTGCATTGACTGGAGGGACGCAGAGGTAAGAAACAAGACCTCGAGGGCACGAGGGAAGGTCATGCAGTGTCACTCGGTGGCGTGCTTTCCCCCAGCCTTCGCTCAAATAGTGCTGTCCGGTCCTTTTAGTCTCCTGATTGGGAAACAAGCAGCTCTGGATCCCCCTCGTAGGTGGCCGCGCTTTCCCCAAGTGAATGAAAACACACAGTGACAGTGAGCAGGACAGAGCGATAGAGAAACAAAGAGAAGCAGAAGGAAGGAGGGAGAAAGGAAGACAAGGACAAGGAGAGGGATGGGGAGCAGAAGACAATAAGAGGAGAGGTACGGGGAAGCGAAAATTATTACACAGATGGCGATGGGAGTTGGGGACTGGGACGGAGGGACTGAGATGCGGAAGAGGGCTGACATGGCCCCGGGGCCTGGGCTCACCACAGCTCCTGCTCTCTGCACTGCCAGCAAATTTTTCAGTTCAGGCCCTTCTTTCTCTGTCTGCCTGTCCTTTCCTCCCTTCCTCTTCCATAGCTCCAGTCGCGTGCCTGTCCTTGCCTCACGGGTGGCCCCGGCCCTCACCTCGGCTGGGCCACGGCTGGAGCAGAGACTGCACCTCCCGAGACCGACATGGCCGCCGGGCAGCCCCGTGCCCCAGGCCTACAGCTCCCGGCATGGCCTGGTGCACTCCTTCTCCCAGCACGCCATGGGGCACGCCTCCCTCCTGTCTGACCCTGCAGGGACACTGTCCCCCTGGGGCTGCCCCAGCCCAGGCCCAGGCCCAGGCCCCGGAGGAGCAGGGCAGGGAGCCGGACGGAGAGCGATGGGGAGAGACCAAAAATAGCAGTTATGGGCGACCGCCCCCATTTCTTGAGCACTCCCCATGAACTGCATTACCGGGAGCTTCAAGGAATGCGCTGCCTGCAAAAGCCCTGCCCTGGGCCCAGTCCTGCACCCTAATATTGGTGACGAGCATCAGCTTGCAGAGTGGCAAGGACTGGGGAAAAAGAGCCCAGCTGGGGGGAAAAAAAACGCCCAGCTGGTTTTTTCTTTGTTTCCTGTATGGTTTTCTTGTAAAAATTACTATTGAAGTTCTAAATACAACTGCAAGGAGAAAGGAACCAGGCGTACCAGGTTGGAGACATTTAAAGGCCGACCCTGTTCAACAGCTGCCCAAACCATCGCTCGCTCACGGATTGGTTTTCAGCAAGCAAGCACGCGACTCTAAGCATTCTATCATTGGTTAAAGCTAGCTGTCCATGCGAATGTGGCTCCCGCCTAAATCCTGGCTGAAGTTCTGTCTTTATCACGCTTTCCTCCCTTTTCTCACACAGCATTCATGCTGCCCAAAAGTAACCTTTCAGCCCCTATCATTGCCTGCTCATAACCGTTGAGTAGAGAGGCCTACATACAAGTTAAGTACAGATTTTCAGTGCTTGGAGTGTTCACAGGATGTCCATTTCTTACCAAAAAATCTCCCACTCCTCGCCATTCTTGGGGTGATTTGGGGTGATTTTGCTGGGCAGTGAGGCAAAGCCTGGCTCCAGAGCTGAGCGCGGTGGGACCCGAGGAAGGGCGCGATTGTCTTGAGGCTTTGAAGGGCTTTTCACCGAGCCCTGTCCCCACCGGAGGGGACCCTGGTCGTGTTCAAGACGAAGGCGTTGCAGCCCTTGTTGTTGTGTGTGGGCATCCCTGTGCTGGCCCCCAAGGTCTGTCCTTGTCCCGGGGGGCTCCGTGCTGCTTTCTGCGTGGGGCCGTGTCCATGAGTCCTGCAGGGACCCGTCTGTCCTGGCTCCCTCGCCAAAGGGCTGCTTCCCTGGGGAAGGGGACAGGGCAGTCATCCCCCCCGCGCCACCATTGCTGCCCCGCTGCTGGTGACTCAGCCCCGGGGCGGCTCGGTGCCCTTCGGGGCTCGCCGGCTCTGCTGTGGGGCTCAGTGGGGCTTTTGCACCTCTTGGGTGCCGTTTCCCGGTGCCCCCTGTGCTCCCTCCCCCTCCCACACAGGAACGGAACAGTTTGGGAGAAAATGGCTTTTAATGAAAAAACCAAGAGAAACAGCCTCATCGTTTCTATAACATCCAAATAGACTATAACACATCACCCCCCCACAATACACCACCCCTCCTCCCCCACTCCCCCCATCTCCATCCCACCCCTCCTGGGGCTCTAATCGCCCCCTGCCACCCCCGTGCTGCCTGCGAGAGCCCTGCGCTTGTTGGTATGCTTCGGCGAGGTGCTCTTGGCCCGCTTCTTCCCCCGCTTCTCTGCCGTGGCATGCTGGGACGGTGGCAGGTCCCTGCCCTCATCCCCCCACGGCTCCGCGGGCTCCAGCACCATGACGAAAGCGTCGAGGCCGAGGATGGTGTCGGCGGTCTCAGGGACGCTGTAGTCAGGGGCGAGCAGCTCCTCGGGCAGCGACAGCGAGGCGAAGTCCAAGGGTGGGGTGGCTGCGCTGGTGCCACCAGGGTCCCCAGGCCTGGGGACGCTGCTGGGAGCATCGGGGCTGACCCCCACCGCGTCCGGGGAGCAACCGAAGAGCCTCAGGGCCTCTTCGAGGAGCATCTCCTCGGACACGGTGAGGTCGCCTGCGGGGTCCCCGAGGTCTTGGTCATGGTGGGCAGCAGAGGGGCTGGGGGGGACGTCGCTGCCCGGGGGGATGTTGCTTCCCGGGGGTGGCTGCGCTGGAGGTGTTGGTCTCTGCCGACTGCGCCTCGATGTGCTGGTAGCCGGGGATGGATGTTGGCAGGAGCGGGGGGGCTGGGGCCACTGCTCTGCCCTGATGGGTGTCGGGCGGGAGGTGTTGTGGTTGGCCCTGGGGGCTCCGAGGAGCTGCTTAGCACGGGGGGGTCCCGCAGCACCCGGCAGAGAAGCAGCAGGGTGGCCGAGTGTGGTGGTGGCCAGTGGCAGGTGGGTGCTGGTCCCCAGGGCGTGCAAGAGCTGCGGGTGGAAGAAGCAGCCGCATGGACCTCTCTGCAGACCTGTGTGGAGGAGAGGGAGCCGTGTTTGGCCGGGGGGACCCTCCAGGGGCACCCGCTGAGGTGGCCCCGACGGCCAACGTCCCGCGGCTCTGCGCCAGGGATGTGGGGAGCTTGTGGCCGGGGCGCTCCCCGTGGGGTGAGCTGCCGTGCCAGCGGCACAGGATTGCAAATCGGGGAGGAGACTCGCTTCTAGGAGCTGAAATGGGAGAGACAGCCCCAAGTATTTGGGAAATTCTCTGGCAAGGGGATTTAGTGGGTGCGCATCAGCCAGGCAAGGGCAGGGGATGCTGACCCGGGTATGCTGAAGGCCTGTGCCATATCTGCCGGGGGGACGGGGGTGGTGGGGGCATCCTGGGAGTGCCTGGGGGTGCTGGAGGTGCCAAAGGAGGCAGAGTGCCCGATCAGGCAGGGGTGCCATACCTGGTGGTGGTGCCTGGGGGGCCTGGAGGGCCACCCCCACTGGGGGTGCCCAGGCTGCAGGGAAGGGCTGCGCCTGCGCGGGCAGTCGCCACGGGTTGGCAGAGCCTGCAAGAGAGACAGGAGCGATGGCCGGCGGTCAGCTCCGCTCTTGCCCCCAAGAGCGTCCCGGGCTGCAGGGGTCGGGGTGGGTCCCTACCTCGGGGGTAGAAGGTTTCGGGGAGCACATGTGGCTGAAGGAGCCAGGGCGCCGGGGGGGCCCAGGAGCCACACGCTGGGAGCCGCAGCGGTGGCCGCGCCATGGTCCGTTGTGGCTGTTGGCTGCTAAGGACTCTCTGGGTCTCCCAGGACGGAATGCGGGGGCTGCCTGTGTTCCGCCCCGCCCCAACAGCCTCCCCAGCTCCTCCTGGGAGGGAAAGGGTTAAGGGGGGCTGGGCTGCCCCGGCCCCTGCAGGCGGCTCTCAGGGGCTGTGGCTGCAAGTGCTTTTTGCTTTAAATAATGCTTTAAATGCATCTGCAGCATCCTCGTGCCATACGGCAAACGCATTTGTGACTATTGCCCGTGCTTCTGCGTGCTGCATTGACTGGAGGGACGCAGAGGTAAGAAACAAGACCTCGAGGGCACGAGGGAAGGTCATGCAGTGTCACTCGGTGGCGTGCTTTCCCCCAGCCTTCGCTCAAATAGTGCTGTCCGGTCCTTTTAGTCTCCTGATTGGGAAACAAGCAGCTCTGGATCCCCCTCGTAGGTGGCCGCGCTTTCCCCAAGTGAATGAAAACACACAGTGACAGTGAGCAGGACAGAGCGATAGAGAAACAAAGAGAAGCAGAAGGAAGGAGGGAGAAAGGAAGACAAGGACAAGGAGAGGGATGGGGAGCAGAAGACAATAAGAGGAGAGGTACGGGGAAGCGAAAATTATTACACAGATGGCGATGGGAGTTGGGGACTGGGACGGAGGGACTGAGATGCGGAAGAGGGCTGACATGGCCCCGGGGCCTGGGCTCACCACAGCTCCTGCTCTCTGCACTGCCAGCAAATTTTTCAGTTCAGGCCCTTCTTTCTCTGTCTGCCTGTCCTTTCCTCCCTTCCTCTTCCATAGCTCCAGTCGCGTGCCTGTCCTTGCCTCACGGGTGGCCCCGGCCCTCACCTCGGCTGGGCCACGGCTGGAGCAGAGACTGCACCTCCCGAGACCGACATGGCCGCCGGGCAGCCCCGTGCCCCAGGCCTACAGCTCCCGGCATGGCCTGGTGCACTCCTTCTCCCAGCACGCCATGGGGCACGCCTCCCTCCTGTCTGACCCTGCAGGGACACTGTCCCCCTGGGGCTGCCCCAGCCCAGGCCCAGGCCCAGGCCCCAGAGGAGCAGGGCAGGGAGCCGGACGGAGAGCGATGGGGAGAGACCAAAAATAGCAGTTATGGGCGACCGCCCCCATTTCTTGAGCACTCCCCATGAACTGCATTACCGGGAGCTTCAAGGAATGCGCTGCCTGCAAAAGCCCTGCCCTGGGCCCAGTCCTGCACCCTAATATTGGTGACGAGCATCAGCTTGCAGAGTGGCAAGGACTGGGGAAAAAGAGCCCAGCTGGGGGGAAAAAAAACGCCCAGCTGGTTTTTTCTTTGTTTCCTGTATGGTTTTCTTGTAAAAATTACTATTGAAGTTCTAAATACAACTGCAAGGAGAAAGGAACCAGGCGTACCAGGTTGGAGACATTTAAAGGCCGACCCTGTTCAACAGCTGCCCAAACCATCGCTCGCTCACGGATTGGTTTTCAGCAAGCAAGCACGCGACTCTAAGCATTCTATCATTGGTTAAAGCTAGCTGTCCATGCGAATGTGGCTCCCGCCTAAATCCTGGCTGAAGTTCTGTCTTTATCACGCTTTCCTCCCTTTTCTCACACAGCATTCATGCTGCCCAAAAGTAACCTTTCAGCCCCTATCATTGCCTGCTCATAACCGTTGAGTAGAGAGGCCTACATACAAGTTAAGTACAGATTTTCAGTGCTTGGAGTGTTCACAGGATGTCCATTTCTTACCAAAAAATCTCCCACTCCTCGCCATTCTTGGGGTGATTTGGGGTGATTTTGCTGGGCAGTGAGGCAAAGCCTGGCTCCAGAGCTGAGCGCGGTGGGACCCGAGGAAGGGCGCGATTGTCTTGAGGCTTTGAAGGGCTTTTCACCGAGCCCTGTCCCCACCGGAGGGGACCCTGGTCGTGTTCAAGACGAAGGCGTTGCAGCCCTTGTTGTTGTGTGTGGGCATCCCTGTGCTGGCCCCCAAGGTCTGTCCTTGTCCCGGGGGGCTCCGTGCTGCTTTCTGCGTGGGGCCGTGTCCATGAGTCCTGCAGGGACCCGTCTGTCCTGGCTCCCTCGCCAAAGGGCTGCTTCCCTGGGGAAGGGGACAGGGCAGTCATCCCCCCCGCGCCGCCATTGCTGCCCCGCTGCTGGTGACTCAGCCCCGGGGCGGCTCGGTGCCCTTCGGGGCTCGCCGGCTCTGCTGTGAGGCTCAGCGGGGCTTTTGCACCTCTTGGGTGCCGTTTCCCGGTGCCCCCTGTGCTCCCTCCCCCTCCCACACAGGAACGGAACAGTTTGGGAGAAAATGGCTTTTAATGAAAAAACCAAGAGAAACAGCCTCATCGTTTCTATAACATCCAAATAGACTATAACACATCACCCCCCCACAATACACCACCCCTCCTCCCCCACTCCCCCCATCTCCATCCCACCCCTCCTGGGGCTCTAATCGCCCCCTGCCACCCCCGTGCTGCCTGCGAGAGCCCTGCGCTTGTTGGTATGCTTCGGCGAGGTGCTCTTGGCCCGCTTCTTCCCCCGCTTCTCTGCCGTGGCATGCTGGGACAGTGGCAGGTCCCTGCCCTCATCCCACCACGGCTCCGCGGGCTCCAGCACCATGACGAAAGCGTCGAGGCCGAGGATGGTGTCGGCGGTCTCAGGGACGCTGTAGTCAGGGGCGAGCAGCTCCTCGGGCAGCGACAGCGAGGCGAAGTCCAAGGGTGGGGTGGCTGCGCTGGTGCCACCAGGGTCCCCAGGCCTGGGGACGCTGCTGGGAGCATCGGGGCTGACCCCCACCGCGTCCGGGGAGCAACCGAAGAGCCTCAGGGCCTCTTCGAGGAGCATCTCCTCGGACACGGTGAGGTCGCCTGCGGGGTCCCCGAGGTCTTGGTCATGGTGGGCAGCAGAGGGGCTGGGGGGGACGTCGCTGCCCGGGGGGATGTTGCTTCCCGGGGGTGGCTGCGCTGGAGGTGTTGGTCTCTGCCGACTGCGCCTCGATGTGCTGGTAGCCGGGGATGGATGTTGGCAGGAGCGGGGGGGCTGGGGCCACTGCTCTGCCCTGATGGGTGTCGGGCGGGAGGTGTTGTGGTTGGCCCTGGGGGCTCCGAGGAGCTGCTTAGCACGGGGGGGTCCCGCAGCACCCGGCAGAGAAGCAGCAGGGTGGCCGAGTGTGGTGGTGGCCAGTGGCAGGTGGGTGCTGGTCCCCAGGGCGTGCAAGAGCTGCGGGTGGAAGAAGCAGCCGCATGGACCTCTCTGCAGACCTGTGTGGAGGAGAGGGAGCCGTGTTTGGCCGGGGGGACCCTCCAGGGGCACCCGCTGAGGTGGCCCCGACGGCCAACGTCCCCCGGCTCTGCGCCAGGGATGTGGGGAGCTTGTGGCCGGGGCGCTCCCCGTGGGGTGAGCTGCCGTGCCAGCGGCACAGGATTGCAAATCGGGGAGGAGACTCGCTTCTAGGAGCTGAAATGGGAGAGACAGCCCCAAGTATTTGGGAAATTCTCTGGCAAGGGGATTTAGTGGGTGCGCATCAGCCAGGCAAGGGCAGGGGATGCTGACCCGGGTATGCTGAAGGCCTGTGCCATATCTGCCGGGGGGACGGGGGTGGTGGGGGCATCCTGGGAGTGCCTGGGGGTGCTGGAGGTGCCAAAGGAGGCAGAGTGCCCGATCAGGCAGGGGTGCCATACCTGGTGGTGGTGCCTGGGGGGCCTGGAGGGCCACCCCCACTGGGGGTGCCCAGGCTGCAGGGAAGGGCTGCGCCTGCGCGGGCAGTCGCCACGGGTTGGCAGAGCCTGCAAGAGAGACAGGAGCGATGGCCGGCGGTCAGCTCCGCTCTTGCCCCCAAGAGCGTCCCGGGCTGCAGGGGTCGGGGTGGGTCCCTACCTCGGGGGTAGAAGGTTTCGGGGAGCACATGTGGCTGAAGGAGCCAGGGCGCCGGGGGGGCCCAGGAGCCACACGCTGGGAGCCGCAGCGGTGGCCGCGCCATGGTCCGTTGTGGCTGTTGGCTGCTAAGGACTCTCTGGGTCTCCCAGGACGGAATGCGGGGGCTGCCTGTGTTCCGCCCCGCCCCAACAGCCTCCCCAGCTCCTCCTGGGAGGGAAAGGGTTAAGGGGGGCTGGGCTGCCCCGGCCCCTGCAGGCGGCTCTCAGGGGCTGTGGCTGCAAGTGCTTTTTGCTTTAAATAATGCTTTAAATGCATCTGCAGCATCCTCGTGCCATACGGCAAACGCATTTGTGACTATTGCCCGTGCTTCTGCGTGCTGCATTGACTGGAGGGACGCAGAGGTAAGAAACAAGACCTCGAGGGCACGAGGGAAGGTCATGCAGTGTCACTCGGTGGCGTGCTTTCCCCCAGCCTTCGCTCAAATAGTGCTGTCCGGTCCTTTTAGTCTCCTGATTGGGAAACAAGCAGCTCTGGATCCCCCTCGTAGGTGGCCGCGCTTTCCCCAAGTGAATGAAAACACACAGTGACAGTGAGCAGGACAGAGCGATAGAGAAACAAAGAGAAGCAGAAGGAAGGAGGGAGAAAGGAAGACAAGGACAAGGAGAGGGATGGGGAGCAGAAGACAATAAGAGGAGAGGTACGGGGAAGCGAAAATTATTACACAGATGGCGATGGGAGTTGGGGACTGGGACGGAGGGACTGAGATGCGGAAGAGGGCTGACATGGCCCCGGGGCCTGGGCTCACCACAGCTCCTGCTCTCTGCACTGCCAGCAAATTTTTCAGTTCAGGCCCTTCTTTCTCTGTCTGCCTGTCCTTTCCTCCCTTCCTCTTCCATAGCTCCAGTCGCGTGCCTGTCCTTGCCTCACGGGTGGCCCCGGCCCTCACCTCGGCTGGGCCACGGCTGGAGCAGAGACTGCACCTCCCGAGACCGACATGGCCGCCGGGCAGCCCCGTGCCCCAGGCCTACAGCTCCCGGCATGGCCTGGTGCACTCCTTCTCCCAGCACGCCATGGGGCACGCCTCCCTCCTGTCTGACCCTGCAGGGACACTGTCCCCCTGGGGCTGCCCCAGCCCAGGCCCAGGCCCAGGCCCCAGAGGAGCAGGGCAGGGAGCCGGACGGAGAGCGATGGGGAGAGACCAAAAATAGCAGTTATGGGCGACCGCCCCCATTTCTTGAGCACTCCCCATGAACTGCATTACCGGGAGCTTCAAGGAATGCGCTGCCTGCAAAAGCCCTGCCCTGGGCCCAGTCCTGCACCCTAATATTGGTGACGAGCATCAGCTTGCAGAGTGGCAAGGACTGGGGAAAAAGAGCCCAGCTGGGGGGAAAAAAAACGCCCAGCTGTTTTTTTCTTTGTTTCCTGTATGGTTTTCTTGTAAAAATTACTATTGAAGTTCTAAATACAACTGCAAGGAGAAAGGAACCAGGCGTACCAGGTTGGAGACATTTAAAGGCCGACCCTGTTCAACAGCTGCCCAAACCATCGCTCGCTCACGGATTGGTTTTCAGCAAGCAAGCACGCGACTCTAAGCATTCTATCATTGGTTAAAGCTAGCTGTCCATGCGAATGTGGCTCCCGCCTAAATCCTGGCTGAAGTTCTGTCTTTATCACGCTTTCCTCCCTTTTCTCACACAGCATTCATGCTGCCCAAAAGTAACCTTTCAGCCCCTATCATTGCCTGCTCATAACCGTTGAGTAGAGAGGCCTACATACAAGTTAAGTACAGATTTTCAGTGCTTGGAGTGTTCACAGGATGTCCATTTCTTACCAAAAAATCTCCCACTCCTCGCCATTCTTGGGGTGATTTGGGGTGATTTTGCTGGGCAGTGAGGCAAAGCCTGGCTCCAGAGCTGAGCGCGGTGGGACCCGAGGAAGGGCGCGATTGTCTTGAGGCTTTGAAGGGCTTTTCACCGAGCCCTGTCCCCACCGGAGGGGACCCTGGTCGTGTTCAAGACGAAGGCGTTGCAGCCCTTGTTGTTGTGTGTGGGCATCCCTGTGCTGGCCCCCAAGGTCTGTCCTTGTCCCGGGGGGCTCCGTGCTGCTTTCTGCGTGGGGCCGTGTCCATGAGTCCTGCAGGGACCCGTCTGTCCTGGCTCCCTCGCCAAAGGGCTGCTTCCCTGGGGAAGGGGACAGGGCAGTCATCCCCCCCGCGCCGCCATTGCTGCCCCGCTGCTGGTGACTCAGCCCCGGGGCGGCTCGGTGCCCTTCGGGGCTCGCCGGCTCTGCTGTGGGGCTCAGCGGGGCTTTTGCACCTCTTGGGTGCCGTTTCCCGGTGCCCCCTGTGCTCCCTCCCCCTCCCACACAGGAACGGAACAGTTTGGGAGAAAATGGCTTTTAATGAAAAAACCAAGAGAAACAGCCTCATCGTTTCTATAACATCCAAATAGACTATAACACATCACCCCCCCACAATACACCACCCCTCCTCCCCCACTCCCCCCATCTCCATCCCACCCCTCCTGGGGCTCTAATCGCCCCCTGCCACCCCCGTGCTGCCTGCGAGAGCCCTGCGCTTGTTGGTATGCTTCGGCGAGGTGCTCTTGGCCCGCTTCTTCCCCCGCTTCTCTGCCGTGGCATGCTGGGACGGTGGCAGGTCCCTGCCCTCATCCCCCCACGGCTCCGCGGGCTCCAGCACCATGACGAAAGCGTCGAGGCCGAGGATGGTGTCGGCGGTCTCAGGGACGCTGTAGTCAGGGGCGAGCAGCTCCTCGGGCAGCGACAGCGAGGCAAAGTCCAAGGGTGGGGTGGCTGCGCTGGTGCCACCAGGGTCCCCAGGCCTGGGGACGCTGCTGGGAGCATCGGGGCTGACCCCCACCGCGTCCGGGGAGCAACCGAAGAGCCTCAGGGCCTCTTCGAGGAGCATCTCCTCGGACACGGTGAGGTCGCCTGCGGGGTCCCCGAGGTCTTGGTCATGGTGGGCAGCAGAGGGGCTGGGGGGGACGTCGCTGCCCGGGGGGATGTTGTTTCCCGGGGGTGGCTGCGCTGGAGGTGTTGGTCTCTGCCGACTGCGCCTCGATGTGCTGGTAGCCGGGGATGGATGTTGGCAGGAGCGGGGGGGCTGGGGCCACTGCTCTGCCCTGATGGGTGTCGGGCGGGAGGTGTTGTGGTTGGCCCTGGGGGCTCCGAGGAGCTGCTTAGCACGGGGGGGTCCCGCAGCACCCGGCAGAGAAGCAGCAGGGTGGCCGAGTGTGGTGGTGGCCAGTGGCAGGTGGGTGCTGGTCCCCAGGGCGTGCAAGAGCTGCGGGTGGAAGAAGCAGCCGCATGGACCTCTCTGCAGACCTGTGTGGAGGAGAGGGAGCCGTGTTTGGCCGGGGGGACCCTCCAGGGGCACCCGCTGAGGTGGCCCCGACGGCCAACGTCCCCCGGCTCTGCGCCAGGGATGTGGGGAGCTTGTGGCCGGGGCGCTCCCCGTGGGGTGAGCTGCCGTGCCAGCGGCACAGGATTGCAAATCGGGGAGGAGACTCGCTTCTAGGAGCTGAAATGGGAGAGACAGCCCCAAGTATTTGGGAAATTCTCTGGCAAGGGGATTTAGTGGGTGCGCATCAGCCAGGCAAGGGCAGGGGATGCTGACCCGGGTATGCTGAAGGCCTGTGCCATATCTGCCGGGGGGACGGGGGTGGTGGGGGCATCCTGGGAGTGCCTGGGGGTGCTGGAGGTGCCAAAGGAGGCAGAGTGCCCGATCAGGCAGGGGTGCCATACCTGGTGGTGGTGCCTGGGGGGCCTGGAGGGCCACCCCCACTGGGGGTGCCCAGGCTGCAGGGAAGGGCTGCGCCTGCGCGGGCAGTCGCCGCGGGTGGGCAGAGCCTGCAAGAGAGACAGGAGCGATGGCCGGCGGTCAGCTCCGCTCTTGCCCCCAGGAGCGTCCCGGGCTGCAGGGGTCGGGGTGGGTCCCTACCTCGGGGGTAGAAGGTTTCGGGGAGCACATGTGGCTGAAGGAGCCAGGGCGCCGGGGGGGCCCAGGAGCCACACGCTGGGAGCCGCAGCGGTGGCCGCGCCATGGTCCGTTGTGGCTGTTGGCTGCTAAGGACTCTCTGGGTCTCCCAGGACGGAATGCGGGGGCTGCCTGTGTTCCGCCCCGCCCCAACAGCCTCCCCAGCTCCTCCTGGGAGGGAAAGGGTTAAGGGGGGCTGGGCTGCCCTGGCCCCTGCAGGCGGCTCTCAGGGGCTGTGGCTGCAAGTGCTTTTTGCTTTAAATAATGCTTTAAATGCATCTGCAGCATCCTCGTGCCATACGGCAAACGCATTTGTGACTATTGCCCGTGCTTCTGCGTGCTGCATTGACTGGAGGGACGCAGAGGTAAGAAACAAGACCTCGAGGGCACGAGGGAAGGTCATGCAGTGTCACTCGGTGGCGTGCTTTCCCCCAGCCTTCGCTCAAATAGTGCTGTCCGGTCCTTTTAGTCTCCTGATTGGGAAACAAGCAGCTCTGGATCCCCCTCGCAGGTGGCCGCGCTTTCCCCAAGTGAATGAAAACACACAGTGACAGTGAGCAGGACAGAGCGATAGAGAAACAAAGAGAAGCAGAAGGAAGGAGGGAGAAAGGAAGACAAGGACAAGGAGAGGGATGGGGAGCAGAAGACAATAAGAGGAGAGGTACGGGGAAGCGAAAATTATTACACAGATGGCGATGGGAGTTGGGGACTGGGACGGAGGGACTGAGATGCGGAAGAGGGCTGACATGGCCCCGGGGCCTGGGCTCACCACAGCTCCTGCTCTCTGCACTGCCAGCAAATTTTTCAGTTCAGGCCCTTCTTTCTCTGTCTGCCTGTCCTTTCCTCCCTTCCTCTTCCATAGCTCCAGTCGCGTGCCTGTCCTTGCCTCACGGGTGGCCCCGGCCCTCACCTCGGCTGGGCCACGGCTGGAGCAGAGACTGCACCTCCCGAGACCGACATGGCCGCCGGGCAGCCCCGTGCCCCAGGCCTACAGCTCCCGGCATGGCCTGGTGCACTCCTTCTCCCAGCACGCCATGGGGCACGCCTCCCTCCTGTCTGACCCTGCAGGGACACTGTCCCCCTGGGGCTGCCCCAGCCCAGGCCCAGGCCCAGGCCCCGGAGGAGCAGGGCAGGGAGCCGGACGGAGAGCGATGGGGAGAGACCAAAAATAGCAGTTATGGGCGACCGCCCCCATTTCTTGAGCACTCCCCATGAACTGCATTACCGGGAGCTTCAAGGAATGTGCTGCCTGCAAAAGCCCTGCCCTGGGCCCAGTCCTGCACCCTAATATTGGTGACGAGCATCAGCTTGCAGAGTGGCAAGGACTGGGGAAAAAGAGCCCAGCTGGGGGGAAAAAAAACGCCCAGCTGGTTTTTTCTTTGTTTCCTGTATGGTTTTCTTGTAAAAATTACTATTGAAGTTCTAAATACAACTGCAAGGAGAAAGGAACCAGGCGTACCAGGTTGGAGACATTTAAAGGCCGACCCTGTTCAACAGCTGCCCAAACCATCGCTCGCTCACAGATTGGTTTTCAGCAAGCAAGCACGCGACTCTAAGCATTCTATCATTGGTTAAAGCTAGCTGTCCATGCGAACGTGGCTCCCGCCTAAATCCTGGCTGAAGTTCTGTCTTTATCACGCTTTCCTCCCTTTTCTCACACAGCATTCATGCTGCCCAAAAGTAACCTTTCAGCCCCTATCATTGCCTGCTCATAACCTTTGAGTAGAGAGGCCTACATACAAGTTAAGTACAGATTTTCAGTGCTTGGAGTGTTCACAGGATGTCCATTTCTTACCAAAAAATCTCCCACTCCTCGCCATTCTTGGGGTGATTTGGGGTGATTTTGCTGGGCAGTGAGGCAAAGCCTGGCTCCAGAGCTGAGCGCGGTGGGACCCGAGGAAGGGCGCGATTGTCTTGAGGCTTTGAAGGGCTTTTCACCGAGCCCTGTCCCCACCGGAGGGGACCCTGGTCGTGTTCAAGACGAAGGCGTTGCAGCCCTTGTTGTTGTGTGTGGGCATCCCTGTGCTGGCCCCCAAGGTCTGTCCTTGTCCCGGGGGGCTCCGTGCTGCTTTCTGCGTGGGGCCGTGTCCATGAGTCCTGCAGGGACCCGTCTGTCCTGGCTCCCTCGCCAAAGGGCTGCTTCCCTGGGGAAGGGGACAGGGCAGTCATCCCCCCCGCGCCGCCATTGCTGCCCCGCTGCTGGTGACTCAGCCCCGGGGCGGCTCGGTGCCCTTCGGGGCTCGCCGGCTCTGCTGTGGGGCTCAGCGGGGCTTTTGCACCTCTTGGGTGCCGTTTCCCGGTGCCCCCTGTGCTCCCTCCCCCTCCCACACAGGAACGGAACAGTTTGGGAGAAAATGGCTTTTAATGAAAAAACCAAGAGAAACAGCCTCATCGTTTCTATAACATCCAAATAGACTATAACACATCACCCCCCCACAATACACCACCCCTCCTCCCCCACTCCCCCCATCTCCATCCCACCCCTCCTGGGGCTCTAATCGCCCCCTGCCACCCCCGTGCTGCCTGCGAGAGCCCTGCGCTTGTTGGTATGCTTCGGCGAGGTGCTCTTGGCCCGCTTCTTCCCCCGCTTCTCTGCCGTGGCATGCTGGGACGGTGGCAGGTCCCTGCCCTCATCCCCCCACGGCTCCGCGGGCTCCAGCACCATGACGAAAGCGTCGAGGCCGAGGATGGTGTCGGCGGTCTCAGGGACGCTGTAGTCAGGGGCAAGCAGCTCCTCGGGCAGCGACAGCGAGGCGAAGTCCAAGGGTGGGGTGGCTGCGCTGGTGCCACCAGGGTCCCCAGGCCTGGGGACGCTGCTGGGAGCATCGGGGCTGACCCCCACCGCGTCCGGGGAGCAACCGAAGAGCCTCAGGGCCTCTTCGAGGAGCATCTCCTCGGACACGGTGAGGTCGCCTGCGGGGTCCCCGAGGTCTTGGTCATGGTGGGCAGCAGAGGGGCTGGGGGGGACGTCGCTGCCCGGGGGGATGTTGCTTCCCGGGGGTGGCTGCGCTGGAGGTGTTGGTCTCTGCCGACTGCGCCTCGATGTGCTGGTAGCCGGGGATGGATGTTGGCAGGAGCGGGGGGGCTGGGGCCACTGCTCTGCCCTGATGGGTGTCGGGCGGGAGGTGTTGTGGTTGGCCCTGGGGGCTCCGAGGAGCTGCTTAGCACGGGGGGGTCCCGCAGCACCCGGCAGAGAAGCAGCAGGGTGGCCGAGTGTGGTGGTGGCCAGTGGCAGGTGGGTGCTGGTCCCCAGGGCGTGCAAGAGCTGCGGGTGGAAGAAGCAGCCGCATGGATCTCTCTGCAGACCTGTGTGGAGGAGAGGGAGCCGTGTTTGGCCGGGGGGACCCTCCAGGGGCACCTGCTGAGGTGGCCCCGACGGCCAACGTCCCCCGGCTCTGCGCCAGGGATGTGGGGAGCTTGTGGCCGGGGCGCTCCCCGTGGGGTGAGCTGCCGTGCCAGCGGCACAGGATTGCAAATCGGGGAGGAGACTCGCTTCTAGGAGCTGAAATGGGAGAGACAGCCCCAAGTATTTGGGAAATTCTCTGGCAAGGGGATTTAGTGGGTGCGCATCAGCCAGGCAAGGGCAGGGGATGCTGACCCGGGTATGCTGAAGGCCTGTGCCATATCTGCCGGGGGGACGGGGGTGGTGGGGGCATCCTGGGAGTGCCTGGGGGTGCTGGAGGTGCCAAAGGAGGCAGAGTGCCCGATCAGGCAGGGGTGCCATACCTGGTGGTGGTGCCTGGGGGGCCTGGAGGGCCACCCCCACTGGGGGTGCCCAGGCTGCAGGGAAGGGCTGTGCCTGCGCGGGCAGTCGCCGCGGGTTGGCAGAGCCTGCAAGAGAGACAGGAGCGATGGCCGGCGGTCAGCTCCGCTCTTGCCCCCAGGAGCGTCCCGGGCTGCAGGGGTCGGGGTGGGTCCCTACCTCGGGGGTAGAAGGTTTCGGGGAGCACATGTGGCTGAAGGAGCCAGGGCGCCGGGGGGGCCCAGGAGCCACACGCTGGGAGCCGCAGCGGTGGCCGCGCCATGGTCCGTTGTGGCTGTTGGCTGCTAAGGACTCTCTGGGTCTCCCAGGACGGAATGCGGGGGCTGCCTGTGTTCCGCCCCGCCCCAACAGCCTCCCCAGCTCCTCCTGGGAGGGAAAGGGTTAAGGGGGGCTGGGCTGCCCTGGCCCCTGCAGGCGGCTCTCAGGGGCTGTGGCTGCAAGTGCTTTTTGCTTTAAATAATGCTTTAAATGCATCTGCAGCATCCTCGTGCCATACGGCAAACGCATTTGTGACTATTGCCCGTGCTTCTGCGTGCTGCATTGACTGGAGGGACGCAGAGGTAAGAAACAAGACGTCGAGGGCACGAGGGAAGGTCATGCAGTGTCACTCGGTGGCGTGCTTTCCCCCAGCCTTCGCTCAAATAGTGCTGTCCGGTCCTTTTAGTCTCCTGATTGGGAAACAAGCAGCTCTGGATCCCCCTCGCAGGTGGCCGCGCTTTCCCCAAGTGAATGAAAACACACAGTGACAGTGAGCAGGACAGAGCGATAGAGAAACAAAGAGAAGCAGAAGGAAGGAGGGAGAAAGGAAGACAAGGACAAGGAGAGGGATGGGGAGCAGAAGACAATAAGAGGAGAGGTACGGGGAAGCGAAAATTATTACACAGATGGCGATGGGAGTTGGGGACTGGGACGGAGGGACTGAGATGCGGAAGAGGGCTGACATGGCCCCGGGGCCTGGGCTCACCACAGCTCCTGCTCTCTGCACTGCCAGCAAATTTTTCAGTTCAGGCCCTTCTTTCTCTGTCTGCCTGTCCTTTCCTCCCTTCCTCTTCCATAGCTCCAGTCGCGTGCCTGTCCTTGCCTCACGGGTGGCCCCGGCCCTCACCTCGGCTGGGCCACGGCTGGAGCAGAGACTGCACCTCCCGAGACCGACATGGCCGCCGGGCAGCCCCGTGCCCCAGGCCTACAGCTCCCGGCATGGCCTGGTGCACTCCTTCTCCCAGCACGCCATGGGGCACGCCTCCCTCCTGTCTGACCCTGCAGGGACACTGTCCCCCTGGGGCTGCCCCAGCCCAGGCCCAGGCCCAGGCCCCGGAGGAGCAGGGCAGGGAGCCGGACGGAGAGCGATGGGGAGAGACCAAAAATAGCAGTTATGGGCGACCGCCCCCATTTCTTGAGCACTCCCCATGAACTGCATTACCGGGAGCTTCAAGGAATGTGCTGCCTGCAAAAGCCCTGCCCTGGGCCCAGTCCTGCACCCTAATATTGGTGACGAGCATCAGCTTGCAGAGTGGCAAGGACTGGGGAAAAAGAGCCCAGCTGGGGGGAAAAAAAACGCCCAGCTGTTTTTTTCTTTGTTTCCTGTATGGTTTTCTTGTAAAAATTACTATTGAAGTTCTAAATACAACTGCAAGGAGAAAGGAACCAGGCGTACCAGGTTGGAGACATTTAAAGGCCGACCCTGTTCAACAGCTGCCCAAACCATCGCTCGCTCACAGATTGGTTTTCAGCAAGCAAGCACGCGACTCTAAGCATTCTATCATTGGTTAAAGCTAGCTGTCCATGCGAACGTGGCTCCCGCCTAAATCCTGGCTGAAGTTCTGTCTTTATCACGCTTTCCTCCCTTTTCTCACACAGCATTCATGCTGCCCAAAAGTAACCTTTCAGCCCCTATCATTGCCTGCTCATAACCTTTGAGTAGAGAGGCCTACATACAAGTTAAGTACAGATTTTCAGTGCTTGGAGTGTTCACAGGATGTCCATTTCTTACCAAAAAATCTCCCACTCCTCGCCATTCTTGGGGTGATTTGGGGTGATTTTGCTGGGCAGTGAGGCAAAGCCTGGCTCCAGAGCTGAGCGCGGTGGGACCCGAGGAAGGGCGCGATTGTCTTGAGGCTTTGAAGGGCTTTTCACCGAGCCCTGTCCCCACCGGAGGGGACCCTGGTCGTGTTCAAGACGAAGGCGTTGCAGCCCTTGTTGTTGTGTGTGGGCATCCCTGTGCTGGCCCCCAAGGTCTGTCCTTGTCCCGGGGGGCTCCGTGCTGCTTTCTGCGTGGGGCCGTGTCCATGAGTCCTGCAGGGACCCGTCTGTCCTGGCTCCCTCGCCAAAGGGCTGCTTCCCTGGGGAAGGGGACAGGGCAGTCATCCCCCCCGCGCCGCCATTGCTGCCCCGCTGCTGGTGACTCAGCCCCGGGGCGGCTCGGTGCCCTTCGGGGCTCGCCGGCTCTGCTGTGGGGCTCAGCGGGGCTTTTGCACCTCTTGGGTGCCGTTTCCCGGTGCCCCCTGTGCTCCCTCCCCCTCCCACACAGGAACGGAACAGTTTGGGAGAAAATGGCTTTTAATGAAAAAACCAAGAGAAACAGCCTCATCGTTTCTATAACATCCAAATAGACTATAACACATCACCCCCCCACAATACACCACCCCTCCTCCCCCACTCCCCCCATCTCCATCCCACCCCTCCTGGGGCTCTAATCGCCCCCTGCCACCCCCGTGCTGCCTGCGAGAGCCCTGCGCTTGTTGGTATGCTTCGGCGAGGTGCTCTTGGCCCGCTTCTTCCCCCGCTTCTCTGCCGTGGCATGCTGGGACGGTGGCAGGTCCCTGCCCTCATCCCCCCACGGCTCCGCGGGCTCCAGCACCATGACGAAAGCGTCGAGGCCGAGGATGGTGTCGGCGGTCTCAGGGACGCTGTAGTCAGGGGCGAGCAGCTCCTCGGGCAGCGACAGCGAGGCGAAGTCCAAGGGTGGGGTGGCTGCGCTGGTGCCACCAGGGTCCCCAGGCCTGGGGACGCTGCTGGGAGCATCGGGGCTGACCCCCACCGCGTCCGGGGAGCAACCGAAGAGCCTCAGGGCCTCTTCGAGGAGCATCTCCTCGGACACGGTGAGGTCGCCTGCGGGGTCCCCGAGGTCTTGGTCATGGTGGGCAGCAGAGGGGCTGGGGGGGACGTCGCTGCCCGGGGGGATGTTGCTTCCCGGGGGTGGCTGCGCTGGAGGTGTTGGTCTCTGCCGACTGCGCCTCGATGTGCTGGTAGCCGGGGATGGATGTTGGCAGGAGCGGGGGGGCTGGGGCCACTGCTCTGCCCTGATGGGTGTCGGGCGGGAGGTGTTGTGGTTGGCCCTGGGGGCTCCGAGGAGCTGCTTAGCACGGGGGGGTCCCGCAGCACCCGGCAGAGAAGCAGCAGGGTGGCCGAGTGTGGTGGTGGCCAGTGGCAGGTGGGTGCTGGTCCCCAGGGCGTGCAAGAGCTGCGGGTGGAAGAAGCAGCCGCATGGACCTCTCTGCAGACCTGTGTGGAGGAGAGGGAGCCGTGTTTGGCCGGGGGGACCCTCCAGGGGCACCCGCTGAGGTGGCCCCGACGGCCAACGTCCCCCGGCTCTGCGCCAGGGATGTGGGGAGCTTGTGGCCGGGGCGCTCCCCGTGGGGTGAGCTGCCGTGCCAGCGGCACAGGATTGCAAATCGGGGAGGAGACTCGCTTCTAGGAGCTGAAATGGGAGAGACAGCCCCAAGTATTTGGGAAATTCTCTGGCAAGGGGATTTAGTGGGTGCGCATCAGCCAGGCAAGGGCAGGGGATGCTGACCCGGGTATGCTGAAGGCCTGTGCCATATCTGCCGGGGGGACGGGGGTGGTGGGGGCATCCTGGGAGTGCCTGGGGGTGCTGGAGGTGCCAAAGGAGGCAGAGTGCCCGATCAGGCAGGGGTGCCATACCTGGTGGTGGTGCCTGGGGGGCCTGGAGGGCCACCCCCACTGGGGGTGCCCAGGCTGCAGGGAAGGGCTGTGCCTGCGCGGGCAGTCGCCGCGGGTTGGCAGAGCCTGCAAGAGAGACAGGAGCGATGGCCGGCGGTCAGCTCCGCTCTTGCCCCCAAGAGCATCCCCGGGCTGCAGGGGTCGGGGTGGGTCCCTACCTCGGGGGTAGAAGGTTTCGGGGAGCACATGTGGCTGAAGGAGCCAGGGCGCCGGGGGGGCCCAGGAGCCACACGCTGGGAGCCGCAGCGGTGGCCGCGCCATGGTCCGTTGTGGCTGTTGGCTGCTAAGGACTCTCTGGGTCTCCCAGGACGGAATGCGGGGGCTGCCTGTGTTCCACCCCGCCCCAACAGCCTCCCCAGCTCCTCCTGGGAGGGAAAGGGTTAAGGGGGGCTGGGCTGCCCCGGCCCCTGCAGGCGGCTCTCAGGGGCTGTGGCTGCAAGTGCTTTTTGCTTTAAATAATGCTTTAAATGCATCTGCAGCATCCTCGTGCCATACGGCAAACGCATTTGTGACTATTGCCCGTGCTTCTGCGTGCTGCATTGACTGGAGGGACGCAGAGGTAAGAAACAAGACCTCGAGGGCACGAGGGAAGGTCATGCAGTGTCACTCGGTGGCGTGCTTTCCCCCAGCCTTCGCTCAAATAGTGCTGTCCGGTCCTTTTAGTCTCCTGATTGGGAAACAAGCAGCTCTGGATCCCCCTCGCAGGTGGCCGCGCTTTCCCCAAGTGAATGAAAACACACAGTGACAGTGAGCAGGACAGAGCGATAGAGAAACAAAGAGAAGCAGAAGGAAGGAGGGAGAAAGGAAGACAAGGACAAGGAGAGGGATGGGGAGCAGAAGACAATAAGAGGAGAGGTACGGGGAAGCGAAAATTATTACACAGATGGCGATGGGAGTTGGGGACTGGGACGGAGGGACTGAGATGCGGAAGAGGGCTGACATGGCCCCGGGGCCTGGGCTCACCACAGCTCCTGCTCTCTGCACTGCCAGCAAATTTTTCAGTTCAGGCCCTTCTTTCTCTGTCTGCCTGTCCTTTCCTCCCTTCCTCTTCCATAGCTCCAGTCGCGTGCCTGTCCTTGCCTCACGGGTGGCCCCGGCCCTCACCTCGGCTGGGCCACGGCTGGAGCAGAGACTGCACCTCCCGAGACCGACATGGCCGCCGGGCAGCCCCGTGCCCCAGGCCTACAGCTCCCGGCATGGCCTGGTGCACTCCTTCTCCCAGCACGCCATGGGGCACGCCTCCCTCCTGTCTGACCCTGCAGGGACACTGTCCCCCTGGGGCTGCCCCAGCCCAGGCCCAGGCCCAGGCCCCGGAGGAGCAGGGCAGGGAGCCGGACGGAGAGCGATGGGGAGAGACCAAAAATAGCAGTTATGGGCGACCGCCCCCATTTCTTGAGCACTCCCCATGAACTGCATTACCGGGAGCTTCAAGGAATGTGCTGCCTGCAAAAGCCCTGCCCTGGGCCCAGTCCTGCACCCTAATATTGGTGACGAGCATCAGCTTGCAGAGTGGCAAGGACTGGGGAAAAAGAGCCCAGCTGGGGGGAAAAAAACGCCCAGCTATTTTTTTCTTTGTTTCCTGTATGGTTTTCTTGTAAAAAATTACTATTGAAGTTCTAAATACAACTGCAAGGAGAAAGGAACCAGGCGTACCAGGTTGGAGACATTTAAAGGCCGACCCTGTTCAACAGCTGCCCAAACCATCGCTCGCTCCTGCGGGGCACCCTCCGCTGCCTGCCTGCAGGTACAGGCAGCCGCCCTGTTTCTTGAGGGCTTCCCAGGAACGGCACCAGCAGGCAGCTCAAAAAACCATACTGCCTGCAAAACCTTGACAACGGCTTAATTCTGGTCAATTTTACCTCTTTTTAGGCCTGCTGGTGAAAGACACAACATCGAGAGATGGCTCAGGACCACGCCAGGGCCAGCGGCACTGCTTTCTGGATCCCGTGGCAGCAATGGGCAGAGGATGCCAGATCGCAGGGCTGGATACGCGTGTGGGGCGCCAGGGTCACCCCTGCCTGGTTTTTCCCAGCGAAGCCCCAGCTGGTGCTGGTTGCGTGCTGCAGCCCCGGGGCCGAGGCTCAAGGAGCCGGGCATTTCTGCTGGTGTTGCACGCTGCTGGGCCCCACCGCTGGCTGCCGGCTGCCCTGGGCAGTTCCCACCGTTGTCTCCATCTCTCCTTTCTGCCAGCACCAGGGCACCACAGAATGTCTCGTCCGCTCCGGACAGGCATCCTGACCCATGTCTGCAGCTCGTACGTGGTGTCCACGTCACACAGCTGATTTGGGGGAGGCAGATCTGTCTTGGGGCAGCCTGGGAATGGGGGAGAAGCAGCGTGTAATTCAGGCACTTTTTCAGGGGTGAAAGAGGGATGCTGGTGATGTCCTGGTGGCTCCGTCTCACTCCCACTTCCCAGCTGTGATGTCGGAGATCCAGGGCCAGCTGGCAGGTGGCTCCTGAAGGCCCTGGCAGAGTTCTCCAGGGAGTTTGTGTTCCATTTTCTGATCTCTTAGAGCTACAATGTGCTAGGGTTATGGGGCAACAGGGTGATGGTGTGCCAGCGTTTAAGCGAGTTAGGATTAAAGCGTGTTATTGTTATGGACGGAATCTGAGTTTGTTGGCCCTGGGTTCCTGGGGTTATGTTATTTTTAGTCCTGGTCATTTGTCCTGCCTTGAGGAAGAGCCATGGGAAGACACCAGGCACAGGGAAGGACAAGGGTTTATCCAAGGGTACGTGGCCCTTTGGTTTTTGCTCTTGAGTAAGAAACCTGGAAAGAGGCTGCTGTCGTTAAGTTTAGCGACATTTCGTAAAGTTGTGGACTGAGTGTCGTGTGACTTGAAACATTGCTGAACAAATGGTGGAGGTTTGTCTGGGTGTTGTGGATGCTTCAGGTTTGAACGTCTGCTCGTGGTGGTGACTTCATGCAGTCCTTTGCTGCTGTCTCAAGGCACCACATGTGCTTAGGGTGAGGTTCATCATCCATGATAGTGGATGTGAATCCATATTTCAGGTAGATTTCTTATGTAGGAGAGCTGTGAGGCTGGGAGGAAAGACTGTGAGTAGGAGGGATTGTGCTTAGTTGCATATCAAAGGAAGAGAAAATAAATAGCTAAGTAAGGGTCAGCGTAACTGTTGAGAGTTTTGGCTGTTTCCATGTTGACCTGAACTTTTACCAAAATGGATTTGCTTGCACTTCTCTTGTAGTTCCTGCGTGGGTACAGGAAAGAAGGCAGCAGATGTTCACGCTAGCTAAAACCACTTTCTGTTGCCAGCCATAAAGGTGCCTCTCGGCTGGGAGCCCGAGAAGGACCCCGTGTTACAATTCTTGATTCCTTGTATGCAATCTTAGGGCTGTTCACCTATTCATTTTTACAGTCTACAAAACCTATTGGCTTTGGCCATGGGGTCGCCTGTTACCGTTCAATTTGAGAATTTGTTCACACAACGCTCCCCCCACCCCCGTGTAAGCACGCTTAATGCATATTTATTAGCTGAGTTTGCATTATTTTGTTGCAACTTTGCCGCTTTGAGCTGGTTTGCCTCTGGCACAACTGCTGCCTGACAAGTTTTCTTTCTATCCCACAGGCGCTCCATGGTGATAACACCATTTGTAGTTTTTGATGGGAGGACCAAAGCTCTTGTGTCACAGCTTGGCTTGGTCCGGGAAGGCAAACTGAAAAGCACATGGCAGGCACAGACAGTTGTGTCCAGGTCTGTGAGCCGTGCAAATGCCAGCAGCAAGCTCTGGGAACACTTTGCCCATAGGCCAAAGGGTTCCTGCTGCTACCCCACGTGTTGCCAGCCTGAGCCATGTTTCACACCAGCAGGGCAGTGGAAGGTAGAGTTGCCTCCTCTCTGACAGGAGGCTGGCATGCTTTGGAGCAGGCATGCGCCGGTGGGGTCAGAGCAGGTGCCTTTGCTGTCTTCTGGCCTTCATGTGCTTCTCATGCTCATGGACAGCCCCATGTCTGCTGACAGTCGTTCATAAATGGAGATTTGGAGAAGCAGAAATTGTTTCTCCCTCCTGGTGAGAGCATGCACCAGGGCTTTGTTGTCAGAGAAGCAAGTGGGGAGCGCTCCAGGTTGGATGCAGCTCCCTTGGCAGATGCTTGTGCTCGTCTCTGGGCCCTGAGGTCTGATCCGTGCCCTTCCCCCAAGCCAAGCTGTGCTGCCGGCTCTTGGGAAAGGGGGGTCCCAAGGGCGTATGGTTTTAGCCCAGCCGGGAAGTTCCAGTCAACCCGTCAGGGAGGTTTTCTTCCCAGTTCTTGCAGTTCCAGGTCTTCAGACAACCCAGCAAAGAAGTTTTCCAAGGAAACGTGAGCAAGGAAAGTGCAGGGTTGGGCTCTGATGGCTCTCTGTGTGGATTGTGTCTGTCCTCAGCCAGGCACGCAGGAGCTTTCAGATGAGGAATGGGACTATTGCAGGCTGAAGTGAGCAGTCAGGATCCTAGCCCCTCTGAGACATCTTTGAAACCCTCCCAGCATAGTCTGGCATCATAGATGAGTAACTCTAGCAAGGCTGGCTCCAGGGCCATCTGGATCAAGAGACAAGCAGCGAGAATGCTACAAAACTAGAGCTGCTTGGCAGCGTTTGACTAGGCTTAGTAATGGGTAGTGTAGGTGCTAGTAATTAGTCAAGTCGTCTTGTACCTGAGCAATCGAAGGGTCTCAGAACCCTGTGTAAGGCCACATTCAGGGTGCACCAATTGGGCTGGGCTCCCACCGCCCCAGCGGCGTTACTGGGACTGCCCTAAGGAAGGGGCTTGTCCCGCCCGACCCCCGGCACTGGGGGACTGCCCCGACGGGGACCTCACCCTGCACCTTCTGCAAGCCAGAGCCGGAAAGGGGAGGCCGCTTCCCGAAGGCGCCGTTGGCTGCATTGGCCCCAGGTTGTGGAGCTGGGATGGGAAATGGGCAATAAAGAGGGACGAAGTTTCCAGGCACTTTCTGGCTGTTGCAGTGACTTTTTTTTTTAATTATTTTTTCCCCCCTTCCTGGTCTTGCGTCTGCCCAAGGTGCAGCCAGAGAAGGGGAGGAGGGTCCCTGCCTGGCCTGCAGCTCCCTCCCTCGCTGTTGACGCGGAAGTCACGGACAACAACACGACGACCAATGTGATCAGGTTGATGCCAACTTTATTGCGCAGCTAGCTCAGTTAATAGACATTCTGTTATCGCATTACACGCGCCGTCGGCCTTGTGATTGGTTTTCAGCAAGCAAGCACGCGACTCTAAGCATTCTATCATTGGTTAAAGCTAGCTGTCCATGCGAACGTGGCTCCCGCCTAAATCCTGGCTGAAGTTCTGTCTTTATCACGCTTTCCTCCCTTTTCTCACACAGCATTCATGCTGCCCAAAAGTAACCTTTCAGCCCCTATCATTGCCTGCTCATAACCTTTGAGTAGAGAGGCCTACATACAAGTTAAGTACAGATTTTCAGTGCTTGGAGTGTTCACAGGATGTCCATTTCTTACCAAAAAATCTCCCACTCCTCGCCATTCTTGGGGTGATTTGGGGTGATTTTGCTGGGCAGTGAGGCAAAGCCTGGCTCCAGAGCTGAGCGCGGTGGGACCCGAGGAAGGGCGCGATTGTCTTGAGGCTTTGAAGGGCTTTTCACCGAGCCCTGTCCCCACCGGAGGGGACCCTGGTCGTGTTCAAGACGAAGGCGTTGCAGCCCTTGTTGTTGTGTGTGGGCATCCCTGTGCTGGCCCCCAAGGTCTGTCCTTGTCCCGGGGGGCTCCGTGCTGCTTTCTGCGTGGGGCCGTGTCCATGAGTCCTGCAGGGACCCGTCTGTCCTGGCTCCCTCGCCAAAGGGCTGCTTCCCTGGGGAAGGGGACAGGGCAGTCATCCCCCCCGCGCCGCCATTGCTGCCCCGCTGCTGGTGACTCAGCCCCGGGGCGGCTCGGTGCCCTTCGGGGCTCGCCGGCTCTGCTGTGGGGCTCAGCGGGGCTTTTGCACCTCTTGGGTGCCGTTTCCCGGTGCCCCCTGTGCTCCCTCCCCCTCCCACACAGGAACGGAACAGTTTGGGAGAAAATGGCTTTTAATGAAAAAACCAAGAGAAACAGCCTCATCGTTTCTATAACATCCAAATAGACTATAACACATCACCCCCCCACAATACACCACCCCTCCTCCCCCACTCCCCCCATCTCCATCCCACCCCTCCTGGGGCTCTAATCGCCCCCTGCCACCCCCGTGCTGCCTGCGAGAGCCCTGCGCTTGTTGGTATGCTTCGGCGAGGTGCTCTTGGCCCGCTTCTTCCCCCGCTTCTCTGCCGTGGCATGCTGGGACGGTGGCAGGTCCCTGCCCTCATCCCCCCACGGCTCCGCGGGCTCCAGCACCATGACGAAAGCGTCGAGGCCGAGGATGGTGTCGGCGGTCTCAGGGACGCTGTAGTCAGGGGCAAGCAGCTCCTCGGGCAGCGACAGCGAGGCGAAGTCCAAGGGTGGGGTGGCTGCGCTGGTGCCACCAGGGTCCCCAGGCCTGGGGACGCTGCTGGGAGCATCGGGGCTGACCCCCACCGCGTCCGGGGAGCAACCGAAGAGCCTCAGGGCCTCTTCGAGGAGCATCTCCTCGGACACGGTGAGGTCGCCTGCGGGGTCCCCGAGGTCTTGGTCATGGTGGGCAGCAGAGGGGCTGGGGGGGACGTCGCTGCCCGGGGGGATGTTGCTTCCCGGGGGTGGCTGCGCTGGAGGTGTTGGTCTCTGCCGACTGCGCCTCGATGTGCTGGTAGCCGGGGATGGATGTTGGCAGGAGCGGGGGGGCTGGGGCCACTGCTCTGCCCTGATGGGTGTCGGGCGGGAGGTGTTGTGGTTGGCCCTGGGGGCTCCGAGGAGCTGCTTAGCACGGGGGGGTCCCGCAGCACCCGGCAGAGAAGCAGCAGGGTGGCCGAGTGTGGTGGTGGCCAGTGGCAGGTGGGTGCTGGTCCCCAGGGCGTGCAAGAGCTGCGGGTGGAAGAAGCAGCCGCATGGACCTCTCTGCAGACCTGTGTGGAGGAGAGGGAGCCGTGTTTGGCCGGGGGGACCCTCCAGGGGCACCCGCTGAGGTGGCCCCGACGGCCAACGTCCCCCGGCTCTGCGCCAGGGATGTGGGGAGCTTGTGGCCGGGGCGCTCCCCGTGGGGTGAGCTGCCGTGCCAGCGGCACAGGATTGCAAATCGGGGAGGAGACTCGCTTCTAGGAGCTGAAATGGGAGAGACAGCCCCAAGTATTTGGGAAATTCTCTGGCAAGGGGATTTAGTGGGTGCGCATCAGCCAGGCAAGGGCAGGGGATGCTGACCCGGGTATGCTGAAGGCCTGTGCCATATCTGCCGGGGGGACGGGGGTGGTGGGGGCATCCTGGGAGTGCCTGGGGGTGCTGGAGGTGCCAAAGGAGGCAGAGTGCCCGATCAGGCAGGGGTGCCATACCTGGTGGTGGTGCCTGGGGGGCCTGGAGGGCCACCCCCACTGGGGGTGCCCAGGCTGCAGGGAAGGGCTGCGCCTGCGCGGGCAGTCGCCACGGGTTGGCAGAGCCTGCAAGAGAGACAGGAGCGATGGCCGGCGGTCAGCTCCGCTCTTGCCCCCAGGAGCGTCCCGGGCTGCAGGGGTCGGGGTGGGTCCCTACCTCGGGGGTAGAAGGTTTCGGGGAGCACATGTGGCTGAAGGAGCCAGGGCGCCGGGGGGGCCCAGGAGCCACACGCTGGGAGCCGCAGCGGTGGCCGCGCCATGGTCCGTTGTGGCTGTTGGCTGCTAAGGACTCTCTGGGTCTCCCAGGACGGAATGCGGGGGCTGCCTGTGTTCCGCCCCGCCCCAACAGCCTCCCCAGCTCCTCCTGGGAGGGAAAGGGTTAAGGGGGGCTGGGCTGCCCCGGCCCCTGCAGGCGGCTCTCAGGGGCTGTGGCTGCAAGTGCTTTTTGCTTTAAATAATGCTTTAAATGCATCTGCAGCATCCTCGTGCCATACGGCAAACGCATTTGTGACTATTGCCCGTGCTTCTGCGTGCTGCATTGACTGGAGGGACGCAGAGGTAAGAAACAAGACCTCGAGGGCACGAGGGAAGGTCATGCAGTGTCACTCGGTGGCGTGCTTTCCCCCAGCCTTCGCTCAAATAGTGCTGTCCGGTCCTTTTAGTCTCCTGATTGGGAAACAAGCAGCTCTGGATCCCCCTCGCAGGTGGCCGCGCTTTCCCCAAGTGCATGACACCCAGGAGGAGATGGTACACGCCGCTGTGTGCTGCCAAAATGGGACTGGATTCTGCTCAGCATCCGATGATGAGATGCTGGGGCTGTGTGTGCTCTACAGTACCCCAGGGATTCGGTTAGTACATCCCCTCCTCCTGCCCGGAGGATTTGGCACTACCAAGGACATCCTGGTAGGAACAGAGGCCTCTCGCTCCCGCTATGTGAACAGTGTGTGGCCTGGGGGAGCTGGGACAGCTCTGCCGTGAACTGGAGGCCAAAGATCTCTCCTGGCCCGTATCCTTACGTTAATTAAACGTGCGAGGCGAGACGCCGAGCAGCAGCGGCAGCGGGAGCTGCGCTGTGCCGTGCTGACGCCAACGGGACTGTGCCTGCCCGGGGACCCGAGCGGCTCCCACTGCCCCAGCGGTGTTACTGGGACTGCCCTAAGGAAGGGGCTTGTCCCGCCCGACCCCCGGCACTGAGGGACTGCCCCGACGGGGACCTCACCCTGCACCTTCTGCAAGCCAGAGCCAGAAAGGGGAGGCCGCTTCCCGAAGGCGCCGTTGGCTGCATTGGCCCCAGGTTGTGGAGCTGGGATGGGAAATGGGCAATAAAGAGGGACGAATTTTCCAGGCACTTTCTGGCTGTTGCAGTGATTTTTTTTTTTAATTATTTTTCCCTCCTTCCTGGTCTTGTGTCTGCCCAAGGTGCAGCCAGAGAAGGGGAGGAGGGTCCCTGCCTGGCCTGCAGCTCCCTCCCTCGCCATTCTTGGGGTGATTTGGGGTGATTTTGCTGGGCAGTGAGGCAAAGCCTGGCTCCAGAGCTGAGCATGGTGGGACCCGAGGAAGGGCGCGATTCTCTTGAGGCTTTGAAGGGCTTTTCACCGAGCCCTGTCCCCACCGGAGGGGACCCTGGTCGTGTTCAAGACGAAGGCGTTGCAGCCCTTGTTGTTGTGTGTGGGCATCCCTGTGCTGGCCCCCAAGGTCTGTCCTTGTCCCGGGGGCTCCGTGCTGCTTTCTGCGTGGGGCCGTGTCCGTGAGTCCTGCAGGGACCCGTCTGTCCTGGCTCCCTCGCCAAAGGGCTGCTTCTGTTACAGGGCATCTTGAGAAACAAGGGTTAAAAGTAAGAAAGTGTAGAGAAGATACTTTGTAACAACTGCACCCAGTACTTAGACATATTATAGATAAATACTGTCTGCACTGACTCTCTGTGATAAAGATTGTCTTCACTGACTCTCTGCTAACTAGCAATAATGATTAGCGCAAGGACGAATTGTAGAAAAATAGAAAAGACTGCCAAAATAGTGCCCTAGAGTTAACTTGTCTCATTATAATCTCATTTTAATACTACAAACCACACCTCCTAGCTAGAGAAGCCCCAACCCAATTTAGCCCCCTACTCTCTGAGTATGCGTGGTGAATTAAGAGAGAACTGCAACTTTCAGATGAAGTAAGAAAAGTATTAACCAATAGTTAATTAAGGGGTAGCACCAGTAGGTGTAACGAACTTTGTTAACTGTTTTAAATACCTGTCATGATTTTAACCCTGTGTGCATGTTAGGAGGAGAAATCCCCTTGCACCCGGCGCCGCAATAAACATGCCTGCTTTATAACTCTGTGTGAGTTGTGAAGTTTGCTTCCGCGTGTCAATTTTGGCACCCCAGATGGGACCCTCTCTGCCCGGCTGCAGGACTGGCTGAGAGGGGGACACCCTTGGCGCGCCCCGAGATTTCTCGGAGGACCTCCCTCGCTCGGCCGATCACTGCAGGGGCAGACAAGGACCATCAGCGGACCAGGTATGTTAAGGGAGGGGAACCTGTAAGTCGTGAGGAGACGTCCTACGGGAGGTAAAGAGCGTTGTGCTCGCCCCGGGTGGGATTCGAATCCAGTAGTGAGGGCGCAGGAATCCCTGGATAGGGAAGTACGCGCAAGGGGGGGGTGCTCTCCGCTGAAATTGCGGGGAGTATGGGATAGCTACCGGAACGCGGGAATCCCTGATTAAGGGAAGTACGCGGGGCTGCTATCATTTGGATCAACTATTATAACCCATGGGAATTGAAATTTATATTATTGTGGCTATAATTGTCATTTTATGATAGTCATTACAATCTATACACTTAAGAAGTTTTGTGCCCGGTACCGTGTATTCAGTGAAAAGTGCTTCATTATATACAATTAATGTTGTTGTAAGTTGTTGTGAGTTGGGTGAGTGTTTGAGTGAGTGAGACGCTGTTGGACTGCGGGGCGAGTACGGAGTCCTGATCCATGGTTCCGTGTTCTCCGCGAGGAGAGTGGCCGGAGACGGACGAAGCATATGACAGACTGTGTTAATTGAACCAATTGTTAACCCTTATTGTCCTATACACGGATATCAGGATTTTTCATGCAAACCATGGTTGTAAACAGAACGTTTGAGTACGGTTTGGGGACGAGATAATTTTTGGCGTAGTGAGTGTCAAGGAAGCAGGTGCTTTGTGGAAATATAAAAGGTATAAGGAATCAGTAAGAATGTTGCTGGTATATGGGGGGGGAAATGTAGAACAGAATAGTGACAGGTTTATTTGGCGTGGAGCACTGTCTGATTTGCCATTGGTGTTGCTTGTTTGTTTGTGCTAAGTGTTTGGAGTGTCATAAGTACAGTATTTCCTTTTTGACCATTCTCTTGAATTTAGGTGCATTTGCTGTGGGGCGAGTACGTCCTTGCACCTTTTGCCTTGGACAAGGTATTATTGCTGTCAATTTAATCAGGTTGTATTCTTAGGCTGAGGAATAAGCCCCTGCGGGCAGGGTGTTCATTATGGGAGGTAAACAAAGTGGTGGAATATTGAAAAGGAGCCTTCTAGGCTGTATTTTAGCTCACTGGAAGGAGATAGGAGAGCTGCCAGGAGGAAGCGTGAGCAGAAAGACTTTAATAAAATATTGTCATCAATGGTGGCCTTTGTATAAATTGGATGATGAGAAGAAATGGCCCTTTAATGGAACCTTGAATTATAATACCTTGTTGCAATTGATGTTGGTTTTGAGGGGGAGCCGGTACCGCGTTTCCCGGATGGGGGGGAAGCAGGGAAACGGCCCCGCGGCCTCCCCCGGCTGGGGAGGGAGCTGGAGCCCAGTAAAACTAAGCACGCACACGTGGTGGAGTGATCCCCTGTGCGTCCAGCGCTGCAATAAAGAAGTGCCTGCTCACCTACATACATTGTGTAGGTGAGTTTTTATAGTACAGATTTGTAACAGTTTTGGCGACCCAGATGGGACCTTGCGAGTGAGACTGGAAGGGATCGAGCGTAGATCAGACTCCAGCCGGCACTGAGGGATTCTCGGAGGAGGACCGTCTTCCTCGACCCATAAAAGCTCCTCGCAACGTTCCCTGGAGAAATAAAAAGGTAAGGCACTTTTGGTTTTTTTGGAACTTTTGGATTCCGGAATTTTAGAATTGGTGTGTTGCATTTGCAACATTTGGTAGCCTTCCCGTAAGGCGCGGCGAAAGCTTTGCAGGTTGGGGCTTGGAGGGTACCCGTTTGTGTATTGGAAGCCTAGGCGTCTGCTCATAAGTCATAAGTGAAAGCTACTGCTGGGTTGGACATTTGTGTATTTCGACAATTGTCTTTTGGTATTTATTTGGTATTTGATATTCTACACCTCTTTGGTATTGGTATTAGAATTCAAATATTTGTATTGGTAAAGATATTGTTTATATTTGTTATTAATATATGATTACAATATTTGTATTTATTTAATAATAATCATATTTGTTATTTATAGATATATATAAATATATATATAGAAAGGCGCTAACAAAATTGTTTAAGAGTGCGGGGAATTTAACTATTGATGAGAAAACACCAGAAACGTCACCTTTGGGATGTTTGTTAGCACACTGGAATAAGCTGCATGAGGGACAATTGTCTTTTGCATTAATTTCGTATTTGATATTCTATACCTATTTGGCATTGGTATTAAAATTCAAATATTTGCATTGGTTAAGATATTGTTTATATTTGTTATTAAAATATATATATAACTATAATATTTGTATTTATTCTATAATAGTTATATTTGTTATTTTTATATATATAAAGATATATATAAAAATATATATATATAGAATGGCGCTAACAAAATTGTTTAAGAGTAAGAGTGCGGGGAATTTAACTATTGATGAGAAAACACCAGAAATGTCACCTTTGGGATGTTTGTTAGCACACTGGAATAAGCTGCATGAGGGACAATTGTCTTTTGCATTAATTTCGTGTTCGATATTCTATACCTATTTGGCATTAGTATTAAAATTCAAATATTTGCATTGGTTAAGATATTGTTTATATTTGTTATTTAAATATATATATAACTATAATATTTGTATTTATTCTATAATAGTTATATTTGTTATTTTTATATATATAAAGATATATAAAAAATATATATATAGAATGGCACTAACAAAATTGTTTAAGAGTAAGAATGTGGGGAATTTAACTATTGATGAGACGTCACCTTTGGAATGTTTGTTAGCACATTGGAATAAGCTGCATGATGATTTGAGTAGGAGCCAAATGATTGAATATTGTAATCACTGGCAGCCTTTATATGTTTTAGAAGACCAGGAAAAGTGGCCAAAGAATGAGACTTTGAATTATAATACTATCTTGCAGTTAATGTTGCTTTGTAGAAGGGAAGGAAAATGGAAAGAAGTACCGTATGTAGATTTGTTCTTTTATTTAAGGCAGTGAACTGATTGGCAGAAGGAATGTAAGTTGACAAGTCGAGATAATTTAGTGATGGCTTTAGCTGTTGAAAAGATAATGTGAAAGTTCCGTTTTCCATTGTTGATTTAATGGCATGAAAACAGGCAGCAGGAGTGTACAGAGAAGATCCGGAAAGGGTAGCTAGAGTTGTGGAAACAGTTATTAGGACTCAGGATCCCGACTGAAATGATTTGCAAGTGGTATGAGATAACTTATCAGACAGCACTGAGAAACAGATGGTGTTAAAGATGGCAAAAGACACAGGCAGAGGCAGCAAATGCAAGTGGTATACTTACTGGAAGCATAGAACAGAATTTCCCTTTGGGGAATCCCCAGTGGGATGTTGTGGATCACAGACAGAAATTGACTCGTTACCAAGGATGGGTACTGTATGGAGCTAAGCATGCACTGCCAAAAGCTATGAATTGGTCAAAATTATATGAAGTAAAACAAGGCAAAAAATGAATCCCCCTCATTATTCCTGGAAAGGTTAAAAAAAACTGCTGCCAGGGAATACACTAATCTGGACCCTGAAAAACTGGAACAGGCTGTTCCGTTTGCTTCTATCTTTATGGGGCAATCAGCCCCGGACATAAGAAAGAAACTTCAGAAATTGGAGGGGGAAGATTCAAGGGATCTGAATAAGCTGCTTGAAGTGGCATGGAGAGTCTCTAATAATCAGGAGAAAGAAGAAGAACAGAAAAAGAAGAAAGAAAGGAAAGTTAGGGAAAATAGGCTGCTGGCTGTTTTAACAAGTTGTTTGATGAGAGGCAGAGGAAGGGGACAAGCCAAGGGAAGAGGAGGTTTTAGGAATTTTGGGGAAAGAGGATTTAATAAGTCATTAGGGATGAATCAGTGTGCATACTGTTGGGAAGAGGGGCATTGGAGAAGAGATTGCCCCAGATTGAAAGCAAATCAGCAGGAGGCTGTGAGAATGATGACTTTGGATGAACGAAGAGGACCAGAGGGGAGCCCAGCTGAGCCTCTGGTTACAATTAAGCTGGGAGACTCTGCAGTAGAATTTTTAGGAGATACCGGGGCAACGTATTCTGTTTTGAACACCTATAAAGGGAAATCGGGAAATAAAACTGCAAGTGTAATTGGAGCGACCAGGAAACAAGAAGAAAGGCCATTCCTAAAACTCCTCAATTTGAAATTTGGAAGTAAGGTAATTACACATGAATTTCTATATATGCCAGAATGTCCGATGCCCTTGTTGGGACGAGATCTGCCTTCTAAATTAAATGCACAAATAATTTTTGAAAAAGGGGACATTTATTTAAAAATACCTGAATCAAAGACAGGGGATATATTAATGATACAAGAAAAAGCAAAAATGCAAGAAATACCACAAGAAGTAGATGAGGCTGTGATACCTACGGTCTGGAACACTGAAATACCTGGAAGATCGAAGGTAGCCCGGCCTGTAAAGGTTGAATTAAAGGAACATGCCAAACTGATAAGAATAAAACAATACCCAATAAAATCAGAAGCTAGACAAGGAATTGAGAAATTAATTGATAAATTTTTGGAATGTGGAATTTTGAAAGAATGTGAATCTGAATATAATACTCCAGTCTTACCAGTTAGGAAGCCTTCAGGTGAATACAGATTAGTTCAGGATTTAAGGGCAATAAATCAGATAGTAAAAGACATTCATCCTGTAGTTGCGAATCCATATACCCTTTTGACAACTTTAAGGGAAAGTCATCAGTGGTTTACAGTGCTTGATTTAAAAGATGCTTTCTTCTGCATACCTCTGGAAAAGGAAAGTAGAAAATTGTTTGCCTTTGAGTGGGAGAATCCACAAACAGGACGAAGAACACAATTAACACGGACCAGACTACCACAAGGATTTAAGAATAGCCCGACCATCTTCGGCAATCAACTGGCAAAAGAGCTCGAGATGTGGAAACAAAGTCATCCAGAGTTACCTGGTCATCTACTTTTGCAATACCTGGATGATATATTGATCGCCACCGAGGACGGAGCAACCTGCATAAAGGTAACGATAGACCTTTTAAACTTTCTGGGACTTCATGGGTACAAAGTATCCAGAAACAAGGCTCAAGCAGCAAGTCAAGTTGTAATATATCTGGGCTTTGAAATTTCAAAAGGGCAACGACAGTTGGGAACAAACCGAAAAGACGCCATTTGTAGTATACCAGAACCGAAAAATGTTCACGAACTGAGGGCCTTTCTGGGAATGACTGGATGGTGCAGGCTATGGATCATGAATTGCTAAGCCATTGTATGAGGCCCAGAAAGGGACACCTCCCTTTGAATGGGGCCCAGAACAACGAAGGGCCTTTAAAGATCTGAAACAGGCCCTGATGCCTGCTCCTGCTTTGGGACTTCCGGATTTAACTAAAGATTTCCAGTTGTTTGTCCATGAAAGGCAGCATCTGGCCCTGGGAGTGCTGACCCAACGGATGGGAAGCTGGAAGAGACCAGTGGGGTACTTTTCCAAGCAACTGGACACAGTAAGTACAGGATGGCTGACCTGTCTTCGGGCAGTCGCTGCAACGATAATGCTCATACAAGCAGCCAGAAAGTTAACTCTGGGACGGACAGTAGTGCTATATGTACCACACATGGTGGTGACTGTTTTGGACAAAAGGGGGGTCACTGGCTTTCTCCCAGCAGGATGATGAAGTATCAAATAATATTGACGGAGCAAGATGATGTGATGCTAAAAACAACTAACGTAGTTAACCCCGCAGTTTTCCTGTGCAGGAAGAAGGACAACTGGAACATGACTGTTTAGCTGCTGTCGAACAGGTGTATTCCAGCCGACAAGACCTGAAAGACGCACCATGGGAGGATCCTGACTGGGAACTGTACACCGATGGTAGCAGCTTTGCGGAGAATGGAGTTCGCTACGCTGGGTGTGCGGTAACAACGGGGAGATCAGTCATAGAGGCTAATGCTTTGCCCAGCAATACCTCAGCACAAAAGGCAGAGCTGATAGCCTTGACGAAGGCATTAGAACTGAGTGAAGGAAAGAAAGTAAATATCTGGACTGATTCAAAGTATGCTTTTGCTGTAGTACATGTCCATGGGATATTATGGAAAGAAAGAGGACTATTATCCTCTCAAGGGGTAAACATCAAATACAAAGAGGAAATACTGAAATTGTTACAAGCAGTCCAGCGACCGATCAAAGTGGCAATCATGCCCTGTAAAGCACATCAATCAGGAAATATGAAAAAGAGCTATAGGGAACAGATTAGCTGATAGAACAGCTAAAGGAATAGCAAAAAGGAATGCCTTAGAAATGGCATTAATCCCTACAAAGAACATTACATTACCAAAAGAGAAACCTAAATATTCGGAGGAAGATGAGAAACTAGGGAAGTTATTAGACACAAAAGGGAATCTAGCAGGACGGTGGGTCACAGTTCAGGGACGGGTAATAATTCCCCCACTTCTGATGAGAGAAATATTACAAACAAAACATAAAGAGTGCCATTGGGGTCCAGAAGCATTAGTTGCCTTTTTAAAGAGATATGTGGTGTCTGTAAGAATGTTAGAAATGGCTAAAATAATTTCTGCTAAGCGTGAGATCTGTTTGCGAAACAATCCAGTGGTGAAAAGTTCCAATGGGAACCTTGAAATCGGGAGTACAACCTGGAGATTATTGGCAAATTGATTTTTCAGAATTACCCAGACAAAAAAGGGTATCGATACATTCTGGTGGGGGTTGATACTTTTACAGGATGGCCTGAAGCTTTTCCTTGTCAGACCAATCAAGTAAAGGAAATCATTTAATGGTTGTTACAAGAAATAATTCTGAAATTTGGAGTACCTATTGGAATATCTTCTGATAGAGGCCCACATTTTGTTGCAGAAGTAGTACAAAATATTAGTACAATTCTAGGAATTACCTGAAAGTTACGTACCCCTTGGAGGCCTCAATCGAGTGGAAAAATAGAAAGAATGAATCAGACATTTAAAAGGCAAATTAGCAAAATATGTTAGGAGACAAATTGGCTACTACATCTAATGACTCAAACCATGTTAAGCCAGTTCTGGGGATGGAGGTAAAACACAGCGAAGGGTACGGTCACATTACCAGACATTACCGAGTCACACCAAAAGAATGGATTATTGTTCACCACCTGAGCTGTGGCAATGAGCGACAAACTGCCTCAGAGGCAAGTATGTGCCAGTTCCACATCTCCGTGCACCACCACCAATAACTCCTCATGCTGCAGAGGTCCAGTCCTTTGGCTTATAAACATCAAATTTAAGCATGCTTTAGTGAGACAGAAGCAAAAGGATCAGAAGAACTGCTGTAACGAAAAGGGATCCACACTGTTAGTGCTGGAGGAACAGACAGGCACCTCTTGCTCCCGCTTGCATTTAAAAGACTTTCTCTCCCAGACCGTGTAGGTTGTTACAAACTTCTCCCTCAGCCTGCTTTGTGCTAAGGCTCTTTGCTGGAGCAGCCATTCTGTGAACAGAGCTCTAGTTCACATTTGACATGCCACTTTAAATTGTCCATCGGTTCTATATCTAATGACAAAATACAGTTTTTCTTTGGTCTCTAGACCCAACATCATCATTTTCAAAATCATTGCTCTGTTTTATCTGGAAAGGACAGATCAGGACTGCATGCTTCATTCTGATAGGAGCAGTGGACCAGTTAATTGCCCTCTTCAGAAAGATCCAAACAAGCAATCAGGGATCTTCTCTACAGGCAGGGAGATGAGGCAAGTTCTTTGGACAGGATTCAAATACCCAAACTCCAACAGGAGCAGACCATACTAAGAGATTTCCTTATCAGCAGAATTAATCTGGATCCTTCAAGTCCCTTCTTGGAGCGGCAAGGGCTTCTGCCATTCCAAAGTGCAAAGGCCCTGATTGCTAACCCACAAGGTAGGAAAAGGCTCTGCTCCTCCCTCCCAACAACACCGGACAAAGAAGTGCTCTCCAAAGTGGTGCTTTAGTCCCTGCAGAAAATCCCTCTCCCCGGTTTAGCAACTCAGGTTCCTAAGGTGCAAGGAAAACACGTCTCTGCCCCATGAAGCTGTCCGCTAACTGGTTTGGTTTGGTCAGTAACTGATAAAGCAAGAAAGAAACAGAAAAAGTATTTTTAAAACTTCAGCTTCTCCCTTAACATCTCTTTGCTATTATGATTCTGTGTCTGTAGAAATAAATGAAATTCTTAAGGAGCCAAGCATTATAATTTGAACTATGCGATGCTACCAATTGTATTTTCTTTATAATCCAGACAATGCAACAGGGGAGCAAAGCCAGGATAACTTGGAATCAGTTCAAAAATCTTTTGGAGTTTACAGTGATGAGTTTACGGTGAAACACTGACTTCATTACCATGTTTAAGAAACACTTGTATAACCAGGGCTCTGAAATGATGTTGTTATGCAGTCATGTCAAGGTCTAAATAACATATCTGAAACAACTGCCTAAGTCCTACGTGAGATGTGGTAAGCTATTCTCCTCTGTCTCCAACGGGCACTAGAACCTGCAGACTACCTGTCCAGCCATTGCTGAGGAAGAGCAAGATCACGTACAAACTCATACACCCAGAGCCAGCTGACCCACTACCAAAGGACAAGGCACCGGGAAGGAGATTTTAGTACAACGACAGAGCAGTACAAGGAAACCTATGCCAGAAATCCCACTCACGTGTAGTTTGTAGCCTTCAGAAGAGGAATTACATTCCCAGCTACACACCCTTCCCAAAACCAACTCAGAGCAAAGCCAATGTCCCTCCCACCTATGCACTAAGCCAACTTTTTCACCTCAACACCTGCCTTAGAAAAACAAAGAGAACACAGAAGTCTGCAGTAAGGAAGTGTCGATACAAGCACAAGGGAGAGAAACATTTGAATATGCACAGGCATTCTACAATTAAAAAAATAACTCTATAATTAAAGGGAATGATATACTTGGCAATGAGGTATAAAGCATAGGGGAAACCCACAAGACCAAGGGCTGTTGCTTAGCACATACATCACACCTGGCAGAGCCCACAAATAAGGGGTCTTGCTGCATATAGTGCAATGGCACCAAAAGATCCAGGACCAATATGTTACTTGTCAGAAAAATCACTACCAACTTCAGTAGCACTAAGGAGGTATGCTACACATCTTGGATTTCTCCTCCTCCACAGACATTTGCAGGGAATAATGTGCAGAGCATAGCCCACGCTGCTTGTAACTCACAAACTCACGATGTGGCTCTGTCTCTTTCCTCATGGGTGGACCAAATTTTACTTGACCAACTACAGAGGAGAAAAGGAAAACAAGAATCGAAGTTGGACTGTAATTAGACCCAATTCAGCTCCAAAGGCTAACCAAAAAGGCAAATCCAGTTTAATGAGTGCATCACAGCCCCACTGATGGAAACTTCTGACACAGGCACACCCCCAACTTGTGCCTGCTGGAAACTAAGGGGCACAGAAAGTACTCTTCTGTCACAAAGGCAGCAGGATCGCCACTTGCCCCACCCGCTCATTAGGAAGGATGAGGAAAACCATTCAGCAAACAAGGCCGTCAAGTGCCCTCTTTAGAGCACCAATACAGATGTAATTTAGAGAAAACACGTTCTTTGGGGCGATTCAATAGCATTAAAGAGCCGTGAATGAAGTTTGGAGAGAGCTTATCGCATCTTCTAGGAAAGCTCTTTGGCAGACGCTCTTTAACACTCCTTCCCACAATTTTAGCTTCAGAAAAGACAACTAAAGCTCCAAGGATTGCTCTGATTTAATTCAAGCAAAAGAATGACCACAGTTTGGGGGATGGAGTCTGCTTTTAATGGCCAGCGATCAACCACCTCCTTTCCTGATTTCTAAAGGACTGTTTCAGTTCAAAAGCAAAACCCACAACAAGAGACTAAATTAAGGCAGAAAAATCTTCCTCTGCCATTCTGCTACCTAGCACAATCTGGCATCACTCCGAATATCCCTGCTGCAGTGGCGTATGAAGCGATACCAATCAGCTCTCAGAAAAGCTCAGGTTGCGTCCTGTTCAGTTAAGATGAAGCAATAGTGACATTTGCTGAAGTGCTGACAAAAGGGGCATTCAAATGTTTTACACTAATGTTTCTTTTGCATAGTCATCTAGAAACTATATCCGTAAGTGAAACAGCGTAAGTTTTTCTTTTCCTGAATATCACTAAGACTGTTTCTATATACGTCAGCTATGCAGAATACGAGTTGAAATAAGTGAATATCAATGATTATTTTAAGAATAGTTAATGTTGTCATAGTACACATGCTTACAGTTTATTTCAGAGCGTGTCTTTTCTCCTCTCCCATTTCTACTTGTCAAATGAATCCTCTGAGGCACTAGCAGAGGCTAGAAGTGAACAATAAAATACTTCAATTCCAAAATATATTCACTTTAAAGCCAGTATTGTGTACCTGGTTTTTAGCAGGTTTCTTTAGCATAATAGCAACAAAGAAAGACAGAAATCAAGCGGAAGCTAAAAATAAAGACTGCATGTACTTTTTAGTACATGAAAGTTAGAATTATTTGGAGACATTTTATCTGTAGAGTGTCTTTAACTTCAAGACAAGGGTTTTTAAAACACTGGATTTGAGCAAGTAAAGACAATGCTGGCCGGCATTTGTCTTTGCTCAGATAACATTTCCTTTTTGGCCTCTCAGTTTAACGGTATTGATAGTTGGAAAGTCTTCACTAACGTACAGTTAAGTATGAAGACAGGATGCAGTAACAGAATATCTGTTTTCTCTTGTTTATGGAACACTTCAGTCCTGCACCGCTTATCACCTTCCATAAGCGTGCTGTTTCTTCCCAGCTGTTAAAGCAGAAAGTCAGAAACTTTGTCTTTGACAAAACCGTAGGTGAAATGGAGTTTCAGAGTATTCCAAGATAGAAAATAGAATCTGCAAGAAACACATACCAAACTGCTTGACAAAAACAACTACAGGATCGTTCTCTCCTTCTCATAAGAAAGCAAATGAGGAACAAAAGAACAAGTTCTGCAGAGGTAGAACACGATTTTTACGAATGCTTGTTTTGCAGATGAATGGAAACATAATTCCACAAAGAAACAGAAAGCAGAATGCACGACAGAACTCGGGACTGGAGAAGCAGTCCACACATACTGCTGCAAAATTGTTGAAGGACAACCGCAAACAAAATTTTAAAGTGTTTTCATCTCTTTCTCTTTGAGTGTCTCTCCCCCAAATATAATGAGTTTTGCTAAGGGCCTGGACGTGTGACAGAGCAGCACAACCAAAAGTAAAAGCAACCCTTGAGCCTGTTCCCAGATCACAAAACATTCTGTGGCTCAAGAAATCATAAGCATTTAGTTTTGTCGGCAAACGAAAACTTAATCTGAGTCTGTGATTAAAATGTATTCCCACCTCAGGATCATCGTCATCAAAATCACGGTAAGTGGAATGCTCAGAATTATTCATTTTATCCAAAAGTTCAATAGCAAGACTTGGATTTAATGGCTGGGTAACAAAAAGGATGCTGAAAGACAGAAGGAAAAACACAGATTAAAATTCCAACCACTCATATTAAGCATATTTTAATTTTAGAACTTAAAAAAAATCCCATACATAAATTTATACCTGTAGTAACTTTTCAGCTGTCGGTCTTTTTTTAGGATTTTTTCCTAAGTACCATTTTCACAGAATGATGGAAACTATTGGACCTGCAAAAGGAAGTGGTAGACGTGAGAATCAATTGCCCAGTGAACTACATGATCATTATCTACTGAAACAGAAAAGTACTTGCCATTTCATTTTGTCCTTTAATTCAGGAGGCTGGAAGTTGCTTTCCATCATTAGCAGAAGCGCTCTAAAAAATCCAACAGTATTTCTGTGGGTTACATGGCAGTACATATCTGCCATGAATTTTGAATACATTGTTTAGTTGGCAGGAAGAAGTCCATCCGTTTAAGAGATGCGACCAGGACAACATGATGCATTTATGCAGCAAAAGGAGTTGTCACAATTTCTATCACGTACATCCAGAACACTTACAACCCACTACCCTTGCAGTACCCCGAAACACCACAAGCACACATGTAGCCACTACTCCAGATGGATGATTTGGGGAGCTGTACTTACACACCGCGCTTTAACCCCTTGCTAACCTCACTGGATGTAGGTCAAACATTGGATGGAGACTGAAGCTCAGCAAGCTCTATAGCAGTTATTCCAGATGCCCACAGATCACAGAGGTGGTTATAGCCACCTTTTCTTCCTACTGCAGCAACTTCTGGCGCCATCCTAAAGGGTAAAAGACATTTGTAGATAAAATTCTCGCCCCAAATCAAACATTCTTCTGTACGCAGCAGTTTACTACTCTTTTTCCTAAAGCTCTCAACCTGTAAGCTCACAGCATATACACTTACAGATGTGGATATAGACACATGCGTGCACGTGTGCGCGCGTGTGTGTAAAAAGTTACGTAATGTATCCATGAAGTTCTCCTCAATCACCTTCTAGTAACTAACAGGCAGTTTCCAAAACAGCTATTTAGGCTGTGGGACAACAGGAGGAAAATGTGTGCTCTAGGTTTGTCCACGCTAGCAACACCCACCTCTGCTGGCATCTACACCTCTGGCATGAAGGGCAGAATGGTTTGCCTTGCTGTGCCACCAAAGACCAATTTCTTCACACTGTTTCAAAGGTGGCAGCAGAGCCAAAGGGGCTTTGTTCTGGTCTGCGGCTGCTAGTTTATTTGGCCCCAAATAAACCACATCCGATGTCAGCGATGGGTAGTGTGCCAATGTAGACAAGGGCTTAGGAAGAGCTACATCCTTTAAAGCCTGCCTGTGACATCGGGAAGTTTGGGGATGGCGGAGGTGGTTAAGGGGTAATAGAGTTATTCAGAAGCTTGCAAATTATTACTCAAAACATAGTTGGAAGGCTGACAACTCACGTCCTTACCAGTCCATTCTCCCCCCGCCTCGGTTAAGTAACATGTTTCAGTTTGAATATACAGACTGTGCATTACTGGCATTATCAGAATCATTTCAAGCACAGTGTTTTGTATTTTTATGAAGGTGGTTTCTAAAGTAGATGTGAAATAACATCTTTACATGTGTTCTCTAGTTCTTTGTCACACCAGGCGTGCAGAAACATCACGGGCGTGGCCGCTGCCGCTGCGGGCGTGGCCGCCCCGGCGCCGCGCCCCTGGTGCCCGGGGGGAGCCTGGGGACGCGGCCGTCGGGTCGGGGTTTGTCGTCCCCTCCGCTGTTGCGCCCTGTGCTGCGGGGGGGCGGGGGGGGCGGTGGATTGGGGGGTGTTTGCCCCCCGCGGTGTGCGCCGGCAGCCTCGTCCCTGCCCGGCTGGGAGCGGCACCGGCGGCAGCCCGAGGTGCTGGGGCGGCGGGCAGGGCTGGCCCCTAGATCTTCAGACGGGGCTCGGTGCTGGCGGGGGAACCGCATAAATAAAGTCGGTCTGGTCTGGCGGCGGGCTGGACGGTGAAAACCCACCCGAGAGGGGACGAGCGGGCGCTGGGCATCCGGTGTCCGCGCCCGCCACTTGATGCTTCGCTGGGTTTCGGTTGCCCTTGGCTCTCCCAGCAGATACTCCGGCCTCGGAGCGCAGTGCCAGATGGCTGTGGGGTCATTAAATTACTGAAGAGCTGCACAGATCCACGGGCGGCTCTTTGTGCAGGAAATAAATAAACAAACAAACAGATAATGTTCCGGACTGGAACTATTAGCCTAACGAAGTCAAGGCAGTTCCAGTGCTTAAATGTGGATTACACGGCGGGAAAGCCTGTTGTTTAACCAGTCTGACACTTAATTTCTTTTTTCTCCCTCCCCCACCCCCCCTTCTTGAAAAGCGAGCGAGCGAGCTGAGTTAAACATATGGATTCCTATTGTTAAGAAGTATGGTTGCTTTCGTTTCACTAGGTCCTTGAGTGGAATTAAGACTACTCCCCTCCTCTCCTTTCCTCCCCTGCAAGGCAGACATGACCTAAAGATGAACCGAGTTTGCCTAGTGGCGGTGTTCATTTCAGTTGAAAGGAATGTTGTCAGTGCTTTCATAAATGTTAATTGAGATTTGTTTGCAGCGTTAACCAGCAGAATGCCTCAAACCAGCTAGAATGTGCGATTCTAGAATAGAACGATTATTCTAGAGAGCTGGGCTTTTGTGACATACAGACATACAGCTGTGCAGTAAGTCTTGCTGGCTCACGTTTTCTGCACTTACACTTGTTTTTCCCTCTTTCTGTCATGAAGGTTACCATTAAGGGTATCGAAAGAGAGCTCATCTGCCCAGCATGCAAGGAATTATTTACCCATCCACTGATCCTTCCTTGCCAGCACAATGTCTGTCACAAATGTGTGAAAGAAATACTCTCTGCATTTGAAGACTCTTTCGCTGATGGAGGCTCTGAATCCTCTAATCAGAGTAGCCCTCGAATTCAAAGCTCTTCTTCTAGCATGGACAGGATTAGTAGATCAGGTACGTATCGGAATTTTTGCGTGTTTTCCTTATTTTATGTGTTCGACTGACTTGAGACGAATTGCGTCTGCATTGGTAAAATGTCTTCCCGGTACTCCTGATGCAGTTAAAGAGATGACTTAGGGATAGTGCGAGTCTTGTTCATTCTGTGGCAAGAACAATGGGAATATTTTTAAGGACAGTGCACTCTATTTCATATATAATAGATCAGTCTTTGTGGCGTCCCGTAAATCTTTGTAACCATTGTATTTGTTTATTCCTGTATTTCAGTTACATTGAGATGCAGTAGCATCATGTTCAATAGCGTCGATGTTGAGGTGTAGATTTCAGCAGTTTTATTGCCTGTCAGTGGTACTGTTGAGGTGGTTCTCTCAGGTTTCGGCCAGCCTAAATTGAGTAGTTCGACTTCCTTCTGAGCCTCTGCAGACTTTGCAAATGATGGTTTTGTCCTACCCAATTCATTACGCTTACAATAAATCATTTTCCATAGACGATGGTTATTGCACGGTTGCAGAATTGGGAGACAGATGACTGTAAGAAGACTGCGCTAACCGCCTCTTCCAGTGTGGTCTGCTCTGGAAGCTTTAAGGAGCACTCCTCATGCTCTTTGTGATGTCACACTAGAAAGATTCTTACAGCTGTTGTGTAATCCACAGATGAGTTGTTCTTTTACACAGATACATCGAAAGTACTTCTTGAAAGAAACCTCATCTTGGCTTTTAGGCTTCCTTCTGACGTAACTGTCCACTTTAAAACTGCAGTCCGCAGTGATCTGGAAGAGTCGCCCACAAGACAAACCCTAAAGCTGTGTCTTGTATTTCGTATGTTACTAACGTTCATCATCCCCTTCCCAGTTTTCAAAGCTCAAATATTTTATTTCACCCACTTCTTTTAAACAACTCTTGAGTTGTTAGTACTGGTACTCTTTCAGGATCAGTTTGATAAGCAAATGCTGTGTTTGCTGTAGCTTGGCAGGTTGAGGCTTGCATCATTTGAGGGAATCCCCAAACGAAATAACTAGTTGTCTTCATGACAGTCCTGTTTTCTGGATATGGGGTGCACAGCCCCACAATCACTGTTTAGCTCTGCATACATTTCAGCTGCTTTCTCAGCTCTCTCTACCTGCAGCGTTATGTGAAGTTTGAATGAAGAGAGCCCACTGGTGACTGCCATCTCCCAAATCCAAGTCTAGTCCCTTTTTTCCTCAGTAAGCATGATGTTCTGTCACGGCATTGTATGCATGGACTGAAGCGGTCACCGGTTTCCGCTGCAGCTGTCCACTACGTGGTTTTACAACGTGGACATCAGGGCACCAGGTTGGGTGCCTAAGGAGTGGTGGGCGCACCGTGGGTGACCTGGCCTCCTTGTGAGAACTGTGGCTTGCCAAGCGTGGGAGTATCAGACAGGCTGTGCGTGGGGACCAGGCCCCCCATGCTGCTTTCAGCAGTGTAAGTAAGGAGGTAATCCTTAATCTTCCGTGGAAAGCTGCCCTCCAGCTTGCTCTCTGTCGGGCAGTAGAAATAGTGGTCTAGCATGATGGGGTGCGCAGGCAGTGCTGTGGCACCGTCCACGCTGTGCACAGAGGAGGCAGAGCTCCCTTGGGAACCTGACATTTAGATGCTACTAGATCTGCAGAGTTCAGTTCGCAGTGCTGCCACAGTTGTTGGCTGCCCTGCTTGCAAGGTTTAGCATTGCTGCTTCGTTATGTCCTTGACGACAGGGCAAGAAAGACCCGTTCTTGGTGCTCCTGCCCCCCTGAGATACATGCACACAAGTTGTTGCAGGGGTTGTAATCTTTAAATCCACAATAGTCTGCCAGCATCCCAGCAAACTGATGGGAATTATGTGTGTTATCTCCTCATCTGACCTGCTAGTAGAGGGAGATGAATGCTTTCCTACAGACTTCACACGTGTTTGATGAGTAGCAAGATAGTGTTGAGACTTGGAAATAATGGGCTTCCCCCCAGAGAGCACTGGGCAGATGCACATCACAGGCAAATTAGCATCTCAGACAGTTCAAATTTGCAAAATGAAAAGCACATGGAAATGGGAGCTTTAAAGAATACATTTGGACATTCAGGTTATACTGTCTTTGCTTCTAATGTTACAGGTATTATAGCTCCACTGCTATGTGGGGTGTGAGATTTGCTCTCAGCCTTCTGGTACCGGTAATGTTCAACCAGCTTGCAAGCTACATTTGTACAATTCTCGTCTTGCATCTGAAGTACCCATACTGTGCATTGCCTTGCCTTAGTAGTTTGGTGATCCTTACAGGAATTTGTAAAAGAACAGCTCCATAGGAGAAACAAACACACAAGAAAACATCCAAAGTGGGGCCTCACATGTATAACAAAAAAACACTGGAATTTCTGGTAGCCTTGTCAGTGGTCAAGTCCACAAAATGGCTTTTGCAGTGAGCAAAGGTACAGCAAAGAACTTCTATAAGGAAAGCTTTTCATTCTGTTTAACACTGACTTAAAGGTCAACTGGACTGGAATTCAGTTAAGGGTTGGATTATATTTTTTTCTTGTGTGTATGCATGACTGAACATACATTGATGGGTGCAAAAACGCACGTTCTCTCTTTCCTTTAGAGGGCAAACCCAACAGTCACCCTCCTGCCCCATGCTTTTTAATTTTCAAGAGTTTACATGCTCAAGTTTCAGTAAAACTGCTCTCTCACTCGTAGTGAAGTGTAATGACTAGATTGATCTTTGTAACGTTGAGAGGTCATGGTTGGCCATCACTTTTAAATGGAGGTAATACCGGTTCTTCATTGTATCTGAGCTCACCTAATTTGATAACGAAGCAGATGATTGAAATTTACACCATGTTAATCTGAGTAGGTAGATCTGGAGCTGGCAATTTAGCACAGCACATGAATATATGAGGAAAACTAAGTATTTTAAATTGATACACTTGTAATGTTTGGCGTGCTTAGTGACGCAGTCAGGTTGAAGGATAGCCAGTGTCTCTTTGTTTTAAGTACATCTAATTTCCAAAACTGAGCTAATCTGAGCATCTCAGCCACTGCGTGGGCTTGATAACATTTCTTTTTTTGATGAGATGTTCTGTCAAAAATGGGGAAAAAAAACCCCAAAGCTCCATGTTGCCATGATATTGGCAGGCACATGAGCAATCCGTAGGAATATTGTGTCCTTCAAGAAAGACATGAACTGAGCTAAACACAATTCTGAATTTCACACTCAGTGGAGGACAAAGCAGCTAATCAGAAGGGGAAGTTTAAATTGCCTCAGTTGAAGACTGAAAGTGTCGTAAAACAAAGATACGGTAGGACACCGTCAGAGCTCTTGGAAAGCTGTCCTTACCTGCCCTTCTTGCAGAAAGCACCCTTGATTTGGGGAAGATTAAAGTATCTGAAAATGACATTTTGCAGCTACTGACTCCTCTCACATTTTTTTTTCTTTCCTTTCTTCCTAAAAATCTGTCCAAAAGCATTAACTGAGTTTGGGGGGGTGGCAGTATACATTTATATTTTTTGAAAAACTTTTATGAGAATCCAGTTGACTTTTAAAATTTTTTTTTTTTTTAAACTCTCACACATTTAACTTCCATGTCTTCCATAACCATAGAATTCTGGTGATACTGTTTACTTGGAAAACACGATTGTATCTTTAGGATGCCTTATCCCTTTGTACACCATCAGCTGCAGGTTGGGTTTTTCAGCATTTTAAGTGTTGGTACCTCTCCTTGGGAAGAGGGCATTTAAACATTGTCTTTAAAAGTCATACTTAAGACTGCTCCTTGACTTGCTTCTTTGCAATCTGTATCGTAATATTTGTGAGTTTGGAGTGTGAGCATGAGCATATGTTGCACTAATTTTTTAGTTACTGATTGAGCTATTCATTGCAAGTGGAACAGTCTGTTTACAAACCACAGTGGAAAATGTCTTGTGATGATTCCTAATATTTCACAAAATACATACTTGTTTGTTGTAAACTGGATTGGCAAAGAGTAAAAGAGCATACGGGGAGGACCTAAGTTTCTCTGAGCTGCACATTTACTATGACTAGAAAATCTGTGGGTTTTGCTGCTGTTTTTTTGTGGAGTTTGTTTTTTTTGGTTTTTTTGGGGTTTTTTTTTGTGTGTGTAAGCAGAATTCAGGTTTAGCAAACTGGACACAAGACAGATAGGAAAGATAGTGCTCGAAATAATTTACCACTTCATCAGTGCTTTCTATTTAAAATACGAGTGTAGAAATCCTATAAGCAGAAAGCAGGCTAATTCTTACTGCATGTTAGTGTTGTAACACTTGCTAGGCAAAAAGTGTTCCCATACTTGAAGTATTAAAGCGGCAGAGCATGCCAAGAAGCTTAGCAAGTAAACTTCCAGGGTTTAAAACAGGGGGAAAAAAACAATCCTGGGCTCTTAGAGTTCTGTCAGTGAAAAGGGATGAGACATCTGAAGGTGCGCAGGACTTCCTTGACGCTGGATTGCTTTCCGTAAGCAGAGTGTCACCAGTCTTCGCAGAGCATGGCTCATGATGACGGTCTTGTTTTGGTCCACCGTGGGCAGAATGAAAGGCCTCCATTGGGATGCAGCTGAACTCACCTTTGAGTTAAACAAACACCCCTTTCACATTTGAGCCGCTTGGGCCAGACTTCAAAAGCATGCGACTGGATACGAATTTCAGATTGTATTTTTAAACTTGACCACTGCACTATGTTTTTCTTTCTTGTTATCTTGCTTTGTCATTGCTTGCTCTCTGCTATAGCATACTGCTTGTAGGCAGTCCCTGTACATACGACACTGTATCATTATTTTCTTAGTTTTAGCAAATGTAAGTACTCCAGATCCCTTTCTGTTGACTGCATGGCACTGCATGCAAAATCATCTTTTTGTTTAGGCCATTGTAGAAGTCTGTGTAGAAGATCTCTTTGTGTTCATGTGCGCAGTGCTAGCTCGGAGCATACATTGGAAATACAGATTGCGTTTCACTGCTGTTGCTGTGCATTGCATGTGTGTGTTGCTGTGTATGCCAAGTTACAGGTACTGCAGGATGTGCAGTTTGGGTAATTAATTCACTTCAAGTAAGTACTAAAAAAAAAAAACAGAAAAAAAAAATCTCTGCTTCCCTTAGCCAGAAAATTGTATACCGGTGCCTTATGTCACCCATACTGTTCTGTTAATGCAGTCTAGCTGTTCTGCTCAGAACCTACAGAAAAGCATGAGACCAGCTGAGTTTGAGACTGACATTTATTCATGCTCTGGTTGTGGCTTCTTAGCTGATAGTGATGCATAACTACCATGGGGTACATTTTGAAGATTTTTTAAAGGAACTAGTTTCTTACAGGAGTGTTGGTTTGTTTTTTTAAAGAGACTGGAAAGGGCGTGAGAGGTAGGGAGGTTTTGGATTGTTGGGTGAAGCACCCGCAGAAGAGTGACACAAGGCAAGTGTCTTTTGGATAGCATCAAAGGACACTTCAAAAAGAAATGAAGCATCAACATTTCTGATGGGAAGATCCTCACTAAATACAGATGAGACCAAATTTCACTTTCTGAAGAAGAACCAATTTCAACACTAAGAATTCAGCTTGAAGTCATACCTCTATTTACAAATTAGTTATACCAACATGCAGTCATCTCAAGGGGATCTTAAAACCATGCTCCAGCTTGAGAGAATGGTTTTTTATTTCTTTGTAAGGGGAGGCTGAGAGGATACATGTTAAGCCTAAACACTGGCTTAACCTGCTTCAGTAATACATAAAGGACTGATTTTGATAGTTGTGCCCTGTGGGTTCATGAGTGAGACATGGGGATGCACTCTCTGTTTGATAGCCTCAAGAATGTTACCCTGGAAATAGTTTTTGGGTCTGTGTGAGCCATCCCCTGGAACAGGCTCCAAAGAATCCCTAGGCTTGCGACTTTACTTGAGCCTTGGATCACTTTATTTTGGAGAAGAGGGGAAATTTGTGCATAGCTGTTTCGTAGGAGGGCAGCTTCTCTACTATCCCCTTTTGAAATGAAAAGAGATAAGCTGTACCCTTGTGTAACCATGCAGATCTGTGGTTCCCCAGTTCAAGGTAGAGGAATCTCTCAGACATAACCGTCTCAGCATCCCCTTTGGTGTGCGGGGCTTACTTAGCAGCCCTCCTTTATCAAGGCCGTTCAGCAAGGGCCAAGTCAGCCTCTACGTATTTGGACTGAATGATTTGGCTGAGATTTCGTACTGGTGATATCTAGTTCTCTTGTTTTCCTCTTTATATTTTTATGATGCCTCTTGGGGTAAGCCAGATAAGTTTGACTCAGCCAAAGCAAACTTCAGGGAGCTCCAAGTTGGCTATATTTGTCTGGGAATAACCAGTCTCACTCTGGGAATAGACATCTTACACTTCAGCGTGTTACGAAGCTGTTGCTCTCTATGTGGGCAGCCAGTTAGCCTAAAACCAACTGGTTTCCGGAAGGTTTTGTGTTTAGTCTTTTGAAAGGCTGCGGCTTGAGTGCATGCAAAACTAGACGAAGAAGATAGGATTGGAATAGCTAAATTAACCTTACCGTAGAATTAAGTTTTAGAGTAGTAGTTTGTAATGCCCCCTGAACTCAGACATTACACTACCTTGTCATGGCAAATGTATTCTCTTTGGCTTGGCAGAGTGCATATGAATTGGTATTGTACTGGTTTGGATGATGTGCTACGATAGTTTGAAATTGGTTCATAAATTCCTGTGCTTCTCCCTTTAAAATCTAAACCTCTTCTGTTTACACTCCTCCTAAATCAGGATTTGGTGTCTACACAGGCAGAAAACGTAATTCGCTGACTCCTAGATCGAGTCTGTTTCCTTGTCCGGGTTGCCAGCGGGATACTGATCTCGGAGAACGTGGCATCAATGGCTTATTTCGCAACTTTACTTTGGAAACCATTGTGGAAAGATACAGACAGGCAGCCAGGGCAGCCATTGCTATTATGTGCGATTTCTGCAAACCTCCACCTCAAGAGTCCACAAAGAGCTGCATGGACTGCAGGGCAAGCTATTGCAACGAATGTTTCAAAATACACCATCCTTGGGGAACTGTGAAAGCCCAACATAAACATGTAGGACCAACCACCAACTTCAGACCCAAGGTAAGTATCCCGTATCTTACAGAATTTGGGTTGCAGCATTTGCATATAGCTTCAGACATATCTGTGCAATGGTAGTTGCTTTTTGGGACCGTTGTTCCTTTTTTGACTATTGCTGTTATTCATTGAGTGAACCATAAGCTTTTGTTCTTGCTGACAGCATGACTGCAGTTTTGAACATGTCTGCCTGCACAGATGATTTTCCTGAAAGTTTCCTTCCCTCCTCGCACCTCCCCCCGAATCCAGCAGTCAATGACAATGGGATAGCTTATTGCATATTCTGCTGAATGACAGTCTTATGTACCAAGGTGCTAGCGAGACTGGTGTCTTTGGGCTTTTCACCATAGACTAAGATAACATTTGGGGCTTGAGAGTTGGTTTCAGAGATGGTTTGCAATTTTAGCTTAGTGTGTCCATATTTATGCTACTCACTTCTATTTTTGAGCCCTTTCCTGTCCTTTCTTGTATGTATGTGCGTGCGTGTGTTAAAAGATGATGCTTTTAAAGCTTGACTGTTGGCACTGATGTCGTGTTCTCCTCCTTGACATGACACTGAAAAGCTTTCTCAAGAGCTTCTCTTTGGTAACATGGAGTAGATGGACCCAAATGTCTTTCAGTGCTCTGGAATGAGGCAAAGCATTTCTTTTTTTTTAAAACACACACGCACACATGTGCACAAGCACACCCACCCACCCCCACCCACCCCCTTTTAGACGGTTTTATCTGTTGCTTGAGCTTGGAGTTGAGCAGCACTTTTTTTGCCTCTTCGAGCAGTTACTTCAACGTGTTCAATTTTTGAAAGATTACTTTTAGCAAACACCAGCTTTTTCGCAATGCTGTTTAAGCTGGTACTGGAATTAACGCTCAGCATGAACAACTTGTAATTGGAGTCAGACAGAAAAAATGAAACACTGGAGCCTTTTCTCTTTAAAATGACTGTGACTGGGGGTGTGGCTGCATTTCATCTGTTGCTCCAAGAGGAATGGCTATGTGGCTGATCAGAGTCTAGCTTAAATTTAAATCATTACAGTATTATGTCAACTCCTGCCTTAAGACAGTTCGTAGTTGTTTCAAGAGATGCTGGCATGGACACAGTTAAATTTGACAGCGTGGCTGTGTTATATATTGCATTCACAGCTCTGAACAGGAGTGTAGGGAGCTTGAGGCACGCAAACAACTTCAGGGATTAGCAAAATGGTTGATTGCAGTATGGAGGCTACATGATGTGTACACAGACATCGCTACAGGTTTACTCACTGTGAACCTCGTGAAACTGTGTGTGTTCATCTGCTGGCTTTCACTGGCATAGACAAATATAAAAGGTGGAAGATAAACTGAATACAAAAAATCCACTGATGAAATCAGATGCTGCTGTGGGGTGATTTAGTGTTTTGATGGTTTGTTGAGCACCTCAGTTTTTGGAAGTACGCCTGCATTCTCTCTGCTCTCTTTTTTTTTCAGATTTTGATGTGTCCAGAACATGAAATGGAGAGGGTAAACATGTACTGTGAAATCTGCAGAAGGCCTGTTTGTCATCTTTGTAAACTGGGTGGATGTCATGCAAACCATAGAGTAACAACCATGAGAACTGCCTACAAAACCCTTAAGGTAAAAGTAAATATTGTTGGACCTGGCCTTAAGAAGGGGAAAAGTACTGAGCTTCTGGTGTAAGGGCAAACTCCCTGTGGCAGGAAGCCAGGATGTGTGTTTAGAGGACAGTGAACCAGTCATGAGGCATGCTGTTGTGCAACATCTGTTAATATCTATATTAGTGTGACATAGCGCACTTCTGAGAAACTGTATTTTCTATGAGGCTTGAAACATAACCTCTTAAAAGTGCTTCCACCTTGTTTTAGCCAACTAAAGTATAGCAGTACTGACCAATGCAAAAGGTTTAAGCAGTTTCTACTTTACAATCTAGCTTTTTTCAGGTAAGTGTCCTTGTGGCTTGGATTAGCTGATACTTCAGAAGCACTCCTGAAAAATTTGCATTGGAAGTATCTGTTGGGACCTTGTATGTTTCCGAAGTTGCATAGCTGTTAATTCGCAGTACAACAGGGAAGACTTGCAAACATTGCTTTGTTGTTAAAGAATGATTGCTTCTACCTCCTCTTCTTCCTTTTCTTCCTCTCTTGCTCACAAGAAGAAAAAAAAAAGGGGGGGGCGGGGGGGGGGGAAGACCAGACCAGCCTGCCTTGTGCTCTTTGGCCTCCTTGCCTGTTTGCAAGGCTTTTCCTGTACAGCTGTTAACTCTTGCAAGTCAGGAAATGCAGAGACACTCCTAAGTTCATGCTTTGAACCACTCATTCTTCTAGCAAATCTTACTACAAATGAGTTAATAACTAACGTGGCTTTTCTGTAAGTTTTAGTAACGTCCTGAAGCCTCATGTTCCTAGCCTAAGAGAAGGTGACACTTGTGGCTGGGGAAGACTGAGCCAGCTGAGGCTGTTACCTCTTGTCCTTAGAGGCTGTTACCTCTTGTCCTTAGAGGCTGTGCCCCCAGTCCTGCCCACATCAGTGGCCTGATGTCCCTGTGCAGTCATTGCGGGTCACTGAGCAATTCTCCGCAGGGTTGCTGCTCATAACTGGTGGCAGGCTGTTGTCCTTGTAACTAGATAAAGCGAGTGCTAGCTGGATGACCTGCCTGTGCTGGTTGTCGGTTTGGGTGGGATACCCTTCTTCTGCTAGCTCGCTGTTTTGTTTTAACAGGAGAAGCTTTCAAAAGATATTGAGTACCTCATCAGTAAGGAGAGCCAGGTGAAAGCTCACATCACACAGCTGGATCTGCTGCTGAAAGAAACAGAGGTAAGAGTGTCTTCCGTGTTGTCTGGGGATAGCCCTTGCAGGGACACAGCAGAGACTCAAACTGTTTTCACTGAAGTGTTTCAAATCCTTTGGCTTTTTTCAGTTAGCCAGTAAAACAATTTCTGAACAGTTTGTGTTAGTCCTGAATCACAAATGGTAAGACCTAATCCTGACAGTGTTGGAAATATGGGCAACATACAGAGGGAAGTTAAGTTTTGGGTGCTGCTGTAAATTTAATTGAAAGAAAGCTTGTTTGATACCTTAATCAAAGAGAGGTGGGTTAGACTTACAGCTCTTGTGTATTAACGGTGCTTCACAATTTACACTGGCTGTTTGCCGCCTTGAGGATGTTGCAATAAAGTCAGAATGAAGAGTCAAATCTCCCTGCAGAAGAGTCAGAGCTGGGAGCTCACGTACAAGCTGAAAAACACAATGGCAGAAATTGCAGGAGCTCCTGGCCCTGCCTGTATCTTGATAAAGATTGTCTCTGTGCTTTGTAGTTCCTTTTATCCAGGGCACTAGTTAGAGGTGACCCTGCAGTTCTGAGGGCATATGTGAGAAGCTGGGCTGGACCCCCATCTCAGTGTGGTTGGGGAAGGTGGAGGAGCACCTAGCTCTTGGGCATGAAGACTTCAGAAACTGACCTGTTTTTACAGTGCTTTTCCATGAGCTGTTTAGACACATGCTATGCGTAACTCAAGACATAATCAGAGGAATACTTTCCTGCTCTTCGTTCTCTGTGTTGATCCAGTAAACGCTTACTAGCTTGGGTGCAGTGCTGATCACATTTTCAGTGCTGATGGGCATAACAAAGCTCATTAGTCTTGTCTGTCAAATGGATGACTAGATTGCTGTGATACCTTGAACAACTTGAGGTATGTTTCTGTACACAGCCACAGTGCTGTGGAATCTGTCTAAAATGTCTTTTGTTCCCTCCTAGTGCAACAGTGAACGAGCTAAAGAAGAAGCATCTCAGAGCTTTGAGAAATTATCTCATGTCCTAGAAGAGAAGAAGTCCGCAGCTCTTAGGGCAATTGAAACTTCTAAGAATTTAAGGCTGGAAAAATTGCAAACGCAAGCAGAGGAATATCAAGGGCTCCTGGAAAATAATGGCCTTGTAGGATATGCTCAAGAGGTGCTTAAAGAAACTGATCCATCTTGTTTTGTTCAAACAGCAAAACAGCTTCATGACAGGTATCTTAATTATCTTCTGTTTGAAGTACAGATACTGTTCCAGGATGTCTGGTCAGTCATATTCTTTTGACACCTGCTAGCAAAGTACTGAATGCAGTACCTTGTATTGCAAAGGCTCAGAGATGGTCCCAGTACCGTTCAGTAGAAATTGCTACATTACAGTGTGCGTTAAGAAACAGCAGTCAGGAGGGGCTCTGTCCTGTGACAACACGTGGCCTTGTTCAGTAGGACTGCACTGGAAGGGTAGCCCATTCAGCTCACTGACACATTCCTTTGCTCAGAGATTGTATCGGGTATTTGCAAGTTAATCTAACAGGTCTCTTCTGGCTTTAAAGTCTTTGATCTTAATAGCTGTTCTCCATTAGCGCTTCACATCTATTGTGTTCTTTGAACATAATGCCCCAAATTGTTAAAATGCTCTACCAGCTGAACGATTACCTCTTCATTATCTTTACACTGATACCTTTACACTGCTGTACAAAAGACCTTAAATTTTGCATTTGAATTCTGTCTAGAGAGACAGAAATTTCTGGGAGACATCAGTAAGTACATGAAAACAGCACTTTTTATAAAGCAAAACCTAGCATTTTTAGTTTAAGGAATGCACACATGTGAATTCCCTTTTCTCTGTTCTGCCATCCCTTTGCTTCTGTGCTTTCAGAATCCAAAAAGCTACTGAATCTCTGAAGAGCTTCAGGCCAGCAGCTGAAACTACTTTTGAAGACTTTGTGGTGGACATAGCTAAGCAAGAAGAGATCCTTGGTGACTTGTCCTTCCATTCCAATGGTAAATTGCGAGAGCATCAGGTCTTTCTCAAGTTACGACTTGAAGGGCTTCTCTGGAAAGAGGCAAAACTTATGCAGGGCTGCAGCTGCAGAACTCAGTCTTGTGACTTGCATTGTCCCTTCTGTCTCTGTGATCCACAAGGCATTACCTGGCAGCAATGCTAGCTTCAGCTTTGAAAAAGAAGCTAAGATGCCGTTGCATTCAGTACCAGTTTACATTGGCTTCCAAAACATTGTAGTTAAGTAATACTAGGTCTTCCTAGAAGCTTTTTGTTAACATGACAGAAAAGAATAGGCTTTTAGATGCTTTTTTAGCTGCCAGCAAAAATAAACAATACAACTTTCGAAGTAAAAACAGAAAGTAAGGGATTTATGTAAGTGCATGAATGGAACCATCCTCATCTGTACTCTTTAACTGATTGAGTCAGATTTCTGCCCCCACCCCCACCCCCCCCAAGTGCTATAGCCACTCAACAAAGGGCTTGTATGGTTAATTCTAAAACAACATATATCTAAATTTGAGGGTTTTTTTCTCCTGAATCTCTGGCATTCCAGGTCTAGAAATACCAGAAATCAATGAAGAGCAGAGCAGAATGTACAACAAAGCTCTGATCAGCTGGGAATGCCCTGGGAAGACAGACTCAGCTGATATCTATGTTCTTGAGTATCGTAAGCTTAATAGAGAAGAGGAGAGTGCGACGTGGCAGGAGATCAAAGTTTGCAGCAAGAGCAAAGTAATATCTGATCTTGATGATGACAGCTCCTATGCCTTTAGAGTTCGAGGATATAAAGGGTCCATCTGTAGCCCTTGGAGCCGAGAAGTTATTTTGCGTACGCCTCCAGCTCCAGGTATTGGGTTTTCTTCTGTCCACAAGGTGTTGAATCTGTGTCTGTCGGTGTCAAGAGCTGTAGGTGGTAGCCTTTAAAAGTGTAGGTGGTAGCCTTTAAAAGTGAGAAATTCTGATGCCAGCATGACTTAAAATGTAGTTTATAAGCACAGAAGGCCAAATACTTAACTAAGAGGAAATTTTTTTGGATACTGTTTTTCAGTTTTCAGTTTTCTTTTTGATGACAAATGTGGGTACAACAGTGAACATCTCCTGCTGAACCCAGGAAGAACCTCTGTGGAAAGCAGGGCTGGATTTCCTCTACTGCTGGGATCTGAGCGCATGCAGGTCGGATGCTACACAACCCTGGATTACATCATTGGCGACACCGGGATTGCCAAAGGGAAGCACGTCTGGGCTTTTCGTGTGGAAGCCTATTCATACCTGGTGAAAGTGGGAGTTGTTTCTAGCAACCAGATACAGAAATTGTTCCATAATACCCATGATGTGACCAGCCCAAGGTAAATTGCAGACTCTTGCTCAATACATGTTTTATATAAGGAGATGGCTTTTTAAAAAATAAGTTAAGAGTGAGTCTGGTCGCAATTAGTACACAAGGTGAACCTAAATAGTGGAAAGTAGCTTGAAGGATATGCTGTAAGCAGGTTGTCCTGTTCATCCCCTGCTATTAGCAGAAAGGTGTTGTAATTATCCAGAGTCCTATTTTCATTCTTTTTGGGAAAGAAATGAGGTTCCTATAGATGTCAAGATGTGCCAGTTAAAGCAAGAAGGTAAAAAAAAAGCATCACTTGCAAGATTGAAGCAATGTTTAATTGTCAATAGTAAGACTCTGCCTTAATTTCCTTAGCATACTAGGTTTGGCAGCCATTCAGAGGTACAATGTTCACTGTGTGTATCTGTGTATCTTTGCTGTAGCTTGCGTCACGGTGGATTCCAAGTCACTGGCTTATCCCAGGCTATACGCTTGCATATGGTACTGGAGTGCTACTGATCCCAAGCCAAAGTACAGTGGACAAACCAATAAAAAGATTTCAGCTCTGAAGTATGGTTGTAGTAAGCCTGGATGTGTCTAGGAACTGCAGGCTGGGAAGCTATCTCCTGAGGACTCTTAACTTTTTCAGGAATGTAAAAAATGTATCAGCTTCCTCCTGTGTAACATACTGAAAGTGTAAGAACGCCTGTGTCTTGAGCTGCTTAAAGCCAGACGGAGGCTTTTTGCAAAGTGAGAAATTAGATCCTGATTTCCTGATTTCTTTTTCCTTATCCACACAAATACCTGGAAAACTTTGGCTGACACAAATCCAATCTCCCCCCAGACATCCCAAAAATGCAAACCTAGCTAGGGATTGTCGGCACAGAAGAATGTGTGCTTCTCCAGTGTGTCTTCATCTGGTGACAGAAGTAGGGGGCAAAAGCATGTAGACTGAACAAATCTGGCCACAAACTTTCCCCAGTAACCAGCTGGGAAACAGGGGTTCATGGAAACCTCCAGGCAGAGCACTTTAAAAAAAACCAAACCACCAAACCAAAAACTTAAACCACTACTTTTTGTGTTGTGAATTTTAAAGACAACGTAATACAGCAGTGGTGAGGAAAACTCATAGGACAACAGTCATGTTAAATGTATTTACTCGTGTCATTTAACATTATGTAAATGAAGTTAAACATACCTTGTCTGTAATCATTAGTCATAGTCGCTAAATTACTTTTCAAGTTAACTAATTTGCTATACCTGTAGGTTCATTAATGATTACCTAGCATGAGTACATTTAGATACATCCGCTCCTTAGTAAAGCCTTCTGTGGTCTTGTCCTCGTTAGTGTTTAGCTGTTATTTATTGTCTGAAGTGGCCCAAGTGAGTGTTCTCCACCTACTAAATGCGTCTTCCCTCCTGGCTTAGGTATATTTTTACCCCACAAGGTGTTGCAGGTGACCATGTGGTGTTTCTTGTCTTACAAAAATGTTTTCTCCAGTTCACATCACTGATCCCCCTTCAGAATTTGACAAAAGCAAATGGTTGTTTTTCTGTTCTAGATACGAGCAAGACAGTGGTCATGACAGTGGGAGTGAAGATGCCTTCTTTGACTCACCACAGCCTTTCACACTGGTCACTTTAGGCATGAAGAAGTTCTTTATCCCCACAACACCTGCTGCCCCCAAGGATCCAGCGAGCAGAATCCTTCCCCTGCCATCGTGCTTGGGCATCTGCCTCGACTGTGACAAAGGCAAGGTGGGGTTCTACGACGCAGGCCGTATGAAATGCCTTTATGAGTGCGAGGTGGACTGCTCTGGCATAATGTACCCAGCATTTGCCTTAATGGGTGGTGCAGCAGTTCATCTTGAGGAACCTGTCACAGCAAAGTACGGGGAGTACCACGACGACATCTAGTGCAGTGATCTCTTCCCATTGCTGTTCTGAGGTGGAAGACGAGAGAGAGCAGAAGAATTCTACCTTAGTTTTCACTCCTGATTAATTACATTCTGTCCACATGTTGCTTACAAGCCTCTGGGTCATGCTTTTTTTAAACAAACGGTTCAGACACGTCCCACACTAGTGGGAAATGTTCTTCCAGGAACTCTCCTGCCTTTCTTGTGATCTGTGCAATGCTTTTCTCCACAGACTTTCTTCCCAGGGGGAAGCAGGGAAGAAGTTTGACTAGCAACCAAAATTACTCTTCGGGGGTAGAAATCTACCTTTTGTGTAACGTAAATCCTTACACAGTCAGTTTTGCATTTAATGAAATCAAAGCTGACAGCGTGTGATTGCCATTCTCCTTTCAAGAAATCTGCCTGAATGCCTCTGAGGGGTCAAATGCTTTCCAATTAACCCCTGAGCACCAGGGGTTGGGCCCTTCAGCACGAAATAACATTTGCAAAAATACAGTATAAAGCAGGGAGAAATCAGAACTGCAGCTGAACGTTTAGGTTTTATTTGGAAAGAGGAGGGTAAACTAGAATCTGATTGCATGTCATATACCTTTAATGTGACGGTAAGCTAAAACTCTAATTCTGACACCTGGTGTCATGTAGTTGGTGGCATAATGGTAAGTTTCTTGACTCTTCCAGGCTTTTACTATAGGCTATATAAAAATATATAAAGTGCAATTCTACCTTAAACATCAGACTTACTTTAGAGTCCAAAATCAGAAGTGTTTGCATGTGTGAGTAATTGTACCTGGTATTTAGGCAAAAGCATATGAGTTACTGACATGAGTAATAATACGTGAACTTTTAAAAAAAAATCAGGTATTTCTTTTAATACTTGTTTCTATAAGTTAATTTTTGGATCTAGTAGCAGCTTGGTTTTTTTAGTAAGAATGTTAAAAATGCACTGATTAAGTTCTGAGACCCGATTTCTGCCTTAAAGGATGTCTCACCTCAAATTTCTGTTCCTCTCCTTTTAAAAACTGTATCACATAGTAGTTTTGCGTAGAATCATAGAACCACAGAATGGTTTGGTTTGGAAGGGACCTGTAAAGATCATCTAGTCCAATCCCCCTGCCATGGGCAGGGACATCTTTCGCTAGATCAGGTTGCTCAAAGCCCTGTCCAACATAACCTTGAACATTTCCAGGGATGGGACAGCCACAGCTTCTTCTGGGCAACCTGTTCCAGGGTCTCACCACCCTCACCATTAGAAATTTCTTCCTTCTATCTAATCTAAATCTCCCTCTTTCTGTTTAAGCCCTCTTTATATATAGAAAGGCTGCAATGAAGTCTTCCCTGGAGCCTTCTCCAGGCTGAGCAACCCCAACTCTCTCAGCCTTTCTTCACAGGGAAGGTGTTCCAGCACTCTGACCATTTTTGTGGCCCATTTTACATCCCCCAGTCTGTACTGATACTGGGGATTGCCTGGACCCGAGTGCAGGACCTTGCACTTGGTCTTGGCGAATCTCACAGAATCACAGAATCACTAAGGTTGGAAAAGACCTGTAAGATCATCAAGTCCAACCATCAACCAACACCACCGTGCCCACTCATGAGGTTCACATGGGCCTGCTCCTCAGGCCTGTCAAGGTCCCTCTGAATGGCATCCCTTCCCTCTAGCGAATGAACTGCTCAGCTTGGTGTCATCTGCAAACTTGCTGAGGGTGCACTCAATCCCACTGTCTGTGTTGTTAATGAAGATACTAAATAATATTGGTGCCAGCACAGACCCTTGAGGGACCCCACTCGTTACTGGTTTCCACTTGGACATTGAGCTATTGACTATAACTCTTTGGACGTGGCCATCCAGCCAATTCCTTATCCATTGAACAGTCCATACATCAAGCCCATCTCTCTCAAATTTAGAGATAAGAATGTTGTGGAGGATTGTATCAAAGGCCTTACAGAAGTCCAGGTATATGACATCTGTAGCTCTTCCCTTGTCCACTCGTGCAGTCACTCCATCACAGAAGGTCACTAGATGAGTCAGGCATGATTTGCCCTTGGTGAACCCATGTTGGCTGTTTCTAATCACCTGCCTGTCTTCCATATGTCTTGACGTATCTTCCAGGAGCATCTGTTAGGTGATCTTACTGGGCATGGAGGTGGACTGCATCTGTTTATAGAAATCTACGTAAAAAAACATTTGGGTACTTGCACTGTTAACTTGTGTTGTGGAAAAATAAGGATATAAAGTGAAGGATGTTTCTTATACATACTTGGTGCTTTCTAATTTGGGGATATGCTTTCTAATTTGGGGATAGTGTTGCATCTTGATGAATGTGTGTGAAGTATGCTTACTAAGTACGTGTATACAGCTGTAGAGCTATGAAATGGGACCTGAAAATCACAATACACTTAAATGATTGTAGGTCATAATGCAAAACCTTTGTGTGCTTTGCTGTCTGAACTGTTGTACTGATCTGACCTGGAGTACACCCCTCCAGTGTCCTCTCTCTTAAGCCCCTGTCCAGTGGCCACTGTCAGAAGAAATTGGCAGAAATGGTAATTGGCAGAAGTTCCATCTGCGACAGAGTGCGCCTGACAGCCCTTTTGGGGCTAGAAAGGCCCGGCAAGAGCAACTTCTTGTCTGGGTCTCACCCGCAAATGTTTCTGCCTTAGTAAGGCTGCGTGGAAGTACATTCCACAGCTTCATTATGCACTTGTGTGAGAAACACTTTGATGACCCAGGCAGCAGCTGTGAAGCAGTGGATATCTTCTGGAACTTCCTGTTGCAGGAGAAATGGCAAATTGTCCCTCGCTAGTTACCATTTAGGTAATTTCTTTTTGTAATAGATGGTTGTCATAGCCTTTCTTTCCTATTATGCCCTCCCCTTCATGTTTCCTCTTGCTGGATGGAAGCCATTCTGTACTGGCGAGCATCCTGCTGCCCCTCTCTCTCCTCTTGCCTTCTGAGACTGACTGAAGGAGCCCTCCATACAGACACTCTGTTGTTGTGAAGGATGACAAAATGCTGGGTTTTCCTTCTTTCCATAGTCCTGAAACCGTATTTGCCTTTTTGGTCAATACCGAGTATTAAGCTGACATTTACCAAGTTTCTTCTGCAGTGTTTTCCACACAATCCTGATGGTGAGTTGTAAACAAGCTGTGCACATACAGGGTTTCCCCACCTGGTGTGTTATTTTGCATTTGTTAATACTGAGTTTCATCTGCTCGTTTACCTGGTCGCTTAGTCCTGAGGGCCTCCTGCAGCTCTTCAGTCACTTCTAGACTTGAATGTTCCTGAGTAGCTTCATAGGTAACACAAACGTGATCATTCTTTTGTTGGCTTGCTTTTCCAGATCTTGGAGCAACTTCAGTTGTAGTCAGATGCAGCAAATCTCTTTCTGCTGTTAAAATTTATCGTTTCTTCCACTTTTTTTCCCCTCAGTCATTTATTAAACCATGACTAGCAAGTCAAGCACTGAGAACTTCTGCATGTTAGTACACTCTGTTGAGTAGATGAGTCATGTTCTTGTGTGTGTGAGCCCAGTAGTCAAATAGACCCGGGAGGCAGGATTCTCTCTGCAGTAGCTGTGACTTCTCCCATTGTATAATCACCATTTGTCTGTTCATCTACCAAACTTAGTATTGGCTTAAAGCTATAGATGATAGGGTTGAACTTTCTCATTTGTTGTTCCCAGACCAAATCTCTTTCCACAGACAAATATATAATTTTTGATTCCTCAGCTTCAGAAACCGGTCTAAATTAAGGGTTTATGTCATGGTTAGCACGCCACAGTTCCACATTTGGATTCTTTATAAGCATCTGGACCAATACCACCAGGCTTTGACCTTTCATTATTTCATGGAAATACTCATAAACTGAACACTATCTTAGATATGACGACAGTCTCTCAGACTCATTTATTTTAAAAAGATTAAATTTTACTGGTTTGACAATATAGAAGTAAAAAATTAAAGATTTAGGGGTTTTTTTCTACTATAGCTTTATCTTACATTACTTTAAGATGTGCTCTGCTATGCAATTACTTATTCTCCTGGACAGAGACTGACGCCACTTTAAACATTTACCTACCTTTTGATATGTCTGTTTGTATCTATCTCATTCTGAGTTTAAAAATTGATTTGGCTTTTGGTGTCACCTGAATACTTAGGATGCATTCATTACAGTACTCTATGGTGCTTAGTCCAGCTTATTAAATAAAAACACACACTGTCAGAGGCACTGACAACACACTGTCAGATTTTTTCCGCTACGATGGAAGTGTCACCTTTCAGAAATACACTTCAACAGTACTTGCCTGTCCAGATACTTATTTTTCCAGAACAAGTTTCTTCCTACGAAACAGCACTTTACAATGTAGACTAAGCTAAGAAAGGTGTGGTATTGTGTGGATCTTTGTGCAATATAGCTGTTTGGTGACTACTGTGTGATTTGCAAAGCTTCATGCAGGTGTGAATCATGTAGACACTTTTTAGATGTCTAAAGCTTGAACAAAAAGGCCTTGTTTAAAAACATTCTGACATTAAAAAGGCAAATTAGGAAAATATGTCAGGAGACAAATTGGCTACTCCATCTAGTGAATTGGCTAAATTACAACGGCCTTTGCAATCTTCCCTATTGGCTTTAGAAACTAACCAGTGGCTGTTGTCAAACATATTACCAAAATGGGAAAAGGTCAATGTGGAAGACCATGAATTTCGTTGTAGATGCACTCGGTGTGGTCCAAGATAACCTATCTTTGGTTCTCAGTTGTATCCAGGCTCAACTGTGGGCGCAATCAGTGGCCGCTTCAATCATAAGAGAGGGTGAAGAAGGCAATCTCCCCACCGAGATTCGGAAAATAATTTGAGATAGTGCCACTGATTTAGAGAAAAAACTCCAGTCCTGGTGGAATTTGGTAAACTTTACCCACGATCCCATCACAAGTACAGCCACAACTTTTGTATTAACTAGACATAATGCTTCAATGTATTCCATCTACCCTGTTATTGCATTAGGATTGAATCACAATGGAACCATACTCTATCCATTTGAGCATAGAGTATGGGCCCAAGAAGTGGGACAGAAATGGCAAACTGTGGATTTGGATTCTTGTATTGTACGAGAACAACAAGGGTTCATCTGTGAAGGTAATGCAATCAGAGGTCAGGATATCTGTTTAGATACTGAACAAAATCATTTTGAGTCATTTTGAAACTCGCCCTGACGAAAACCCTGAAACACTGCTTATATAGATGTATTGGTAAGGGCTGTGTATGTTTGAGAACAGCTTGTGATTTTATATCCGTAGATGATGTAGTTATACATACTAGGAATCACTCCAATTTTTGTGTTTGTAATTTCACTGAAATCACGGGATGTGATTTTTCTTACTTGGCTCCAGTCACATCTCACCAGCTCTTGCAATCGAATTATACATGAACTCAGGAACTGTTGCCTGCACCCATTGGAATGAATCTCACTTTAGTGAAACAATTGCTACAACAACCAGGATTTAATCAAAATTTTGAAAAAGGTCAAGGGAAACAGACACAGAACTTTAATAACTGTCCATCACAATGTGGAAGAAATACACTGTGTTTTAGAGAGGGTGGAAAAGGTGCAGAACATAAATGGTGGGACACTCTTTTCGGATGGTCACCTACTGCTACAGGCATCCTAAATAAGTTATGCCACCCCATCGTTATTCTCCTGATACTGATTTTGATCAGTCTTGTTTTCTCAGTAATACTACATATCATAAATTGGAGGATGATGAATCGATTAACTAGTTTCACATCTATACTTGATGCACATAATCTGCTTAACTGATTAAAATGAAAGTATTGAAATAATTTTCAGAACTTTCACAGGGGGGAACTTTTGTAAATACTCTGATTTTTAAAAAAGTAATCAAGAATTAATCATATAGAAAGGTTAAATTTGATTAATCAATAAAATAATAAAATACAAATGCATATGTTAGGATTGTTCCGTTAGAAACAATAACCATAGGAACCTCACCAGGGAGTCGCTGTTCCATACTAAGGAACTAACAGTAATGAGATGGAACGATGAAGAACTGAATAGAAAAGTCTGGTTTGAGTCCCGTGACAATGTGACCTGATATGCACCAATGCTGCTGCTTGGAAAATTCCTTACCTTTCCCATCTTGATTCAAATATCAAGAATGCCAATCAATAGATATTAATAGAAGTAACCATTGATTATTTTAAGGATGGATATTGATAGAATAGTATAATCCAGAGAGCGATTAATAAAAATTAAATTTTATATATTCTGTATGAAGGTAACGAGGTATGACTTATCTGTGATTTCATCATAAACTAACTGCTGAACAATGTAGCACTGTGAATAGGCAGGATTTGCTTGTCAAGAGAATGATAAGTTGTAGACCTGGTCAGGAAACCGAGGAAAACTTAAGAAGATTCCAAGAATGGGATTTTGCAACCAACCTGAGCAAAGATGGCGTTCAACTAAAGGACACCATGAGGAAGACTATGGACGACCACCAGAGGACCTTAGACGACCACCTGTGTACCTGAAGGCACGTGCCTCACGAGCTTTTACATATATTAACGAGTTCTCGGAAATCGTATGAATATGTTAATTGTTTCCTGGAAATATGATGAATATGTATACTTTGATTGTGTATAACTTTTGTAGCAGAGAAACTAGGCACGCACACGTGGTGGAGTGATCCCCTGTGCGTCCAGCGCTGCAATAAAGAAGTGCCTGCTCACCTACATGCAGTGTATACATGAGTTTTTATATTACAGATTTGTAACAAACTGGTATTATTTTTCAGCTCACTATGAAAGGGAGGAAAGATTTTTTGCCACAATACTTCCTTGCAGATAAGGATAACCTGAATGAAAATATTTTTATTTGCTCAACATGACCTTTTGTTTTGAATCAGAACAACAATAAGCTCTGTTGCTCAGAAATGGGGCTTCTGGGGCTAGAAGCCAAATTCTCGTACAGATTCCCCTGGGCTGACCCCACCACTGCTGAGTACAACACGTCACCTCTGGGAGGTGGATGCACTTACACATACAGCAACAGCTCTGCAGAAGCTGGGTTTAAGAGCCCTTACTCCCGCCTTCTCTCTACCCCACGCACCTCCCTCCACCACACTGACACAGCCATTGCAACGCCACACAGGGAACCCGAACGGGGAACCGACCTGGTGGAAACAAGAACCTGAAAGAAGCTGCACGTTCTTCCTCAGCATGTCACGTACTTGAGACTGCTTCTGAACATAGGCTTAATTACAGCAAAAACCTTTCAACTGACAGAAATTGGGTCCTACCACACCAGCTCAGGTAGGTTCCCGAGACTGTCATCGTGATGGCTGCCGCAATACAAGATGAACACTCATACATGTCGTTAGCCATTGGATTTTCAGGTGCTTCTCCCAGGATCAACAGCATAAAACTCAAAAATTGTTCCAGAGCAAAGGTGCACATATTTTTGCAGAAGATTACTTTGATCTAAACCATTTACTGAGCTCACTGCAAATGCAATGCTCAGCGCTCCCACTTATTTGAGTCTGTATCCAAACAAATGCTTTTAAAGTACACAGAAAGATAGGGAAAAATATGGGAGAAGCATTTGTTTGAGGTCTACCCTACGTGAAGTCTAATGTGCAGGGAAGATTTTTTTATTTTTTTTTTAAGACCAGCATACCTCTGCTGCTCCTGAGGCAAAGGAGATTGTCAGAAAACAGCTGCCAAAACACAGTGCAATGACCGGAATAGGAACAGGAGGAACTCAAAATGACAGGAAGCAGATCCAGGTAGCTGTTTCAGGAGCACAGATGCAGAGGGAGGGGGAAGAGGAAAAGGAGAAGAATGCTTTTTAAGGGTAACCACATTGTAGCTGTCAAGTTTTTAAAAGGTAATGTGCATGGTGACTGCATAAGCTGCCATATGACCCATCCAGCTGTGCCAAATGCGAGGTAATAAGTAAAAATAGTCTCACTCACTCCCCAGATTTGCTCCCAACCTCGACTGTATACCTTTTATGACTCATGATGCCCCAAATATGTCTCAATTTCTGATGATTTTTTGGGGCAGGATCTTACAGACACGTTGCTGCGCAAAAGAGTTGCTGCTCGTAAGGTATTTTATAAACCCAGTAGAACAGCATGGGAAAGACCCCAACAGTAGTAGGTGATATATTATGCTTCTGAAAAAGTAGTCTTTTCCTCTTGATGATGTTTGAAAGATCCATATAACACTTCCCTCAGTGAACATAGCCGAAGCCAATACTGTCAGAGCAGGAGCGGAGCGCAGTGCCAGATGGCTGTGGGGTCATTAAATTACTGAAGAGCTGCGCAGATCCACGGGCGGCTCTTTGTGCAGGAAATAAATAAACAAACAGATAATGTTCCGGACTGGAACTATTAGCCTAACGAAGTCAAGGCAGTTCCAGTGCCTAAATGTGGATTACACGGCGGGAAAGCCTGTTGTTTAACCAGTCTGACACTTAATTTCTTTTTTCTCCCTCCCCCACCCCCCCTTCTTGAAAAGCGAGCGAGCGAGCTGAGTTAAACATATGGATTCCTATTGTTAAGAAGTATGGTTGCTTTCGTTTCACTAGGTCCTTGAGTGGAATTAAGACTACTCCCCTCCTCTCCTTTCCTCCCCTGCAAGGCAGACATGACCTAAAGATGAACCGAGTTTGCCTAGTGGCGGTGTTCATTTCAGTTGAAAGGAATGTTGTCAGTGCTTTCATAAATGTTAATTGAGATTTGTTTGCAGCGTTAACCAGCGGAAAGCCTCAAACCAGCTAGAATGTGCGATTCTAGAATAGAACGATTATTCTAGAGAGCTGGGCTTTTGTGACATACAGACATACAGCTGTGCAGTAAGTCTTGCTGGCTCACGTTTTCTGCACTTACACTTGTTTTTCCCTCTTTCTGTCATGAAGGTTACCATTAAGGGTATCGAAAGAGAGCTCATCTGCCCAGCATGCAAGGAATTATTTACCCATCCACTGATCCTTCCTTGCCAGCACAATGTCTGTCACAAATGTGTGAAAGAAATACTCTCTGCACTTGAAGACTCTTTTGCTGATGGAGGCTCTGAATCCTCTAATCAGAGTAGCCCTCAAATTCAAAGCTCTTCTTCCAGCATGGACAGGATTAGTAGATCAGGTACGTATCGGAATTTTTGCGTGTTTTCCTTATTTTATGTGTTCGACTGACTTGAGCCGAATTGCGTCTGCATTGGTAAAATGTCTTCCCGGTACTCCTGATGCAGTTAAAGAGATGACTTAGGGATAGTGCGAGTCTTGTTCATTCTGTGGCAAGAACAATGGGAATATTTTTAAGGACAGTGCACTCTATTTCATATATAATAGATCAGTCTTTGTGGCGTCCTGTAAATCTTTGTAACCATTGTATTTGTTTATTCCTGTATTTCAGTTACATTGAGATGCAGTAGCATCATGTTCAATAGCGTCGATGTTGAGGTGTAGATTTCAGCAGTTTTATTGCCTGTCAGTGGTACTGTTGAGGTGGTTCTCTCAGGTTTCGGCCAGCCTAAATTGAGTAGTTCGACTTCCTTCTGAGCCTCTGCAGACTTTGCAAATGATGGTTTTGTCCTACCCAATTCATTACGCTTACAATAAATCATTTTCCATAGATGATGGTTATTGCACGGTTGCAGAATTGGGAGACAGCTGACTGTAAGAAGACTGCGCTAACCGCCTCTTCCAGTGTGGTCTGCTCTGGAAGCTTTAAGGAGCACTCCTCATGCTCTTTGTGATGTCACACTAGAAAGATTCTTACAGCTGTTGTGTAATCCACAGATGAGTTGTTCTTTTACACAGATACATCGAAAGTACTTCTTGAAAGAAACCTCATCTTGGCTTTTAGGCTTCCTTCTGACGTAACTGTCCACTTTAAAACTGCAGTCCGCAGTGATCTGGAAGAGTCGCCCACAAGACAAACCCTAAAGCTGTGTCTTGTATTTCGTATGTTACTAACGTTCATCATCCCCTTCCCAGTTCTCAAAGCTCAAATATTTTATTTCACCCACTTCTTTTAAACAACTCTTGAGTTGTTAGTACTGGTACTCTTTCAGGATCAGTTTGATAAGCAAATGCTGTGTTTGCTGTAGCTTGGCAGGTTGAGACTTGCATCATTTGAGGGAATCCCCAAACGAAATAACTAGTTGTCTTCATTACAGTCCTGTTTTCTGGATATGGGGTGCACAGCCCCACAATCACTGTTTAGCTCTGCATACATTTCAGCTGCTTTCTCAGCTCTCTCTACCTGCAGCGTTATGTGAAGTTTGAATGAAGAGAGCCCACTGGTGACTGCCATCTCCCAAATCCAAGTCTAGTCCCTTTTTTCCTCAGTAAGCATGATGTTCTGTCACGGCATTGTATGCATGGACTGAAGCGGTCACCGGTTTCCGCTGCAGCTGTCCACTACGTGGTTTTACAACGTGGACATCAGGGCACCAGGTTGGGTGCCTAAGGAGTGGTGGGCGCACCGTGGGTGACCTGGCCTCCTTGTGAGAACTGTGGCTTGCCAAGCGTGGCAGTATCAGACAGGCTGTGCGTGGGGACCAGGCCCCCCATGCTGCTTTCAGCAGTGTAAGTAAGGAGGTAATCCTTAATCTTCCGTGGAAAGCTGCCCTCCAGCTTGCTCTCTGTCGGGCAGTAGAAATAGTGATCTAGCACGATGGGGTGCGCAGGCAGTGCTGTGGCACCGTCCACGCTGTGCACAGAGGAGGCAGAGCTCCCTTGGGAACCTGACATTTAGATGCTACTAGATGTCACCCATACTGTTCTGTTAATGCAGTCTAGCTGTTCTGCTCAGAACCTACAGAAAAGCATGAGACCAGCTGAGTTTGAGACTGACATTTATTCATGCTCTGGTTGTGGCTTCTTAGCTGATAGTGATGCATAACTACCATGGGGTACATTTTGAAGATTTTTAAAGGAACTAGTTTCTTACAGGAGTGTTGGTTTGTTTTTTTAAAGAGACTGGAAAGGGCGTGAGAGGTAGGGAGGTTTTGGATTGTTGGGTGAAGCACCCACAGAAGAGTGACACAAGGCAAGTGTCTTTTGGATAGCATCAAAGGACACTTCAAAAAGAAATGAAGCATCAACATTTCTGATGGGAAGATCCTCACTAAATACAGATGGGACCAAATTTCACTTTCTGAAGAAGAACCAATTTCAACACTAAGAATTCAGCTTGAAGTCATACCTCTATTTACAAATTAGTTATACCAACATGCAGTCATCTCAAGGGGATCTTAAAACCATGCTCCAGCTCGAGAGAATGGTTTTTTATTTCTTTGTAAGGGGAGGCTGAGAGGATACATGTTAAGCCTAAACACTGGCTTAACCTGCTTCAGTAATACATAAAGGACTAATTTTGATAGTTGTGCCCTGTGGGTTCATGAGTGAGACATGGGGATGCACTCTCTGTTTGATAGCCTCAAGAATGTTACCCTGGAAATAGTTTTTGGGTCTGTGTGAGCCATCCCCTGGAACAGGCTCCAAAGAATCCCTAGGCTTGCGACTTTACTTGAGCCTTGGATCACTTTATTTTGGAGAAGAGGGGAAATTTGTGCATAGCTGTTTCGTAGGAGGGCAGCTTCTCTACTGTCCCCTTTTGAAATGAAAAGAGATAAGCTGTACCCTTGTGTAACCATGCAGATCTGTGGTTCCCCTGTTCAAGGTAGAGGAATCTCTCAGACATAACCGTCTCAGCATCCCCTTTGGTGTGCGGGGCTTACTTAGCAGCCCTCCTTTATCAAGGCCGTTCAGCAAGGGCCAAGTCAGCCTCTACGTATTTTGACTGAATGATTTGGCTGAGATTTCATACTGGTGATATCTAGTTCTCTTGTTTTCCTCTTTATATTTTTATGATGCCTCTTGGGGTAAGCCAGATAAGTTTGACTCGGCCAAAGCAAACTTCAGGGAGCTCCAAGTTGGCTATATTTGTCTGGGAATAACCAGTCTCACTCTGGGAATAGACATCTTACACTTCAGCGTGTTACGAAGCTGTTGCTCTCTATGTGGGCAGCCAGTTAGCCTAAAACCAACTGGTTTCCGGAAGGTTTTGTGTTTAGTCTTTTGAAAGGCTGCGGCTTGAGTGCATGCAAAACTAGACGAAGAAGATAGGATTGGAATAGCTAAATTAACCTTACCATAGAATTAAGTTTTAGAGTAGTAGTTTGTAATGCCCCCTGAACTCAGACATTACACTACCTTGTCATGGCAAATGTATTCTCTTTGGCTTGGCAGAGTGCATATGAATTGGTATTGTACTGGTTTGGATGATGTGCTAGGATAGTTTGAAATTGGTTCATAAATTCCTGTGCTTCTCCCTTTAAAATCTAAACCTCTTCTGTTTACACTCCTCCTAAATCAGGATTTGGTGTCTACACAGGCAGAAAACGTAATTCACTGACTCCTAGATCGAGTCTGTTTCCTTGTCCGGGTTGCCAGCGGGATACTGATCTCGGAGAACGTGGCATCAATGGCTTATTTCGCAACTTTACTTTGGAAACCATTGTGGAAAGATACAGACAGGCAGCCAGGGCAGCCATTGCTATTATGTGCGATTTCTGCAAACCTCCACCTCAAGAGGCCACAAAGAGCTGCATGGACTGCAGGGCAAGCTATTGCAACGAATGTTTCAAAATACACCATCCTTGGGGAACTGTGAAAGCCCAACATAAACATGTAGGACCAACCACCAACTTCAGACCCAAGGTAAGTATCCCGTATCTTACAGAATTTGGGTTGCAGCATTTGCATATAGCTTCAGACATATCTGTGCAATGGTAGTTGCTTTTTGGGACCGTTGTTCCTTTTTTGACTATTGCTGTTATTCATTGAGTGAACCATAAGCTTTTGTTCTTGCTGACAGCATGACTGCAGTTTTGAACATGTCTGCCTGCGCAGATGATTCTCCTGGAAGTTTCCTTCTCTCCTCGCACCTCCCCCCGAATCCAGCAGTCAATGACAATGGGATAGCTTATTGCATATTCTGCTGAATGACAGTCTTATGTACCAAGGTGCTAGCGAGACTGGTGTCTCTGGGCTTTTCACCATAGACTAAGATAACATTTGGGGCTTGAGAGTTGGTTTCAGAGATGGTTTGCAATTTTAGCTTAGTGTGTCCATATTTATGCTACTCACTTCTATTTTTGAGCCCTTTCCTGTCCTTTCTTGTATGTGTGTGCGTGTGTTAAAAGATGATGCTTTTAAAGCTTGACTGTTGGCACTGATGTCGTGTTCTCCTCCTTGACATGACACTGAAAAGCTTTCTCAAGAGCTTCTCTTTGGTAACATGGAGTAGATGGACCCAAATGTCTTTCAGTGCTCTGGAACGAGGCAAAGCATTTCTTTTTTTTTAAAACACACGCGCACACATGTGCACAAGCACACCCACCCACACCCACCCACCCCCTTTTAGACGGTTTTATCTGTTGCTTGAGCTTGGAGTTGAGCAGCACTTTTTTTGCCTCTTCGAGCAGTTACTTCAACGTGTTCAATTTTTGAAAGATTACTTTTAGCAAACACCAGCTTTTTCGCAATGCTGTTTAAGCTGGTACTGGAATTAACGCTCAGCATGAACAACTTGTAATTGGTGTCAGACAGAAAAAATGAAACACTGGAGCCTTTTCTCTTTAAAATGACTGTGACTGGGGGTGTGGCTGCATTTCATCTGTTGCTCCAAGAGCAATGGCTATGTGGCTGATCAGAGTCTAGCTTAAATTTAAATCATTACAGTATTATGTCAACTCCTGCCTTAAGACAGTTCGTAGTTGTTTCAAGAGATGCTGGCATGGACACAGTTAAATTTGGCAGCGTGGCTGTGTTATATATTGCATTTACAGCTCTGAACAGGAGTGTAGGGAGCTTGAGGCACGCAAACAACTTCAGGGATTAGCAAAATGGTTGATTGCAGTATGGAGGCTACATGATGTGTACACAGACATCGCTACAGGTTTACTCACTGTGAACCTCGTGAAACTGTGTGTGTTCATCTGCTGGCTTTCACTGGCATAGACAAATATAAAAGGTGGAAGATAAACTGAATATAAAGAATCCACTGATGAAATCAGATGCTGCTGTGGGGTGATTTAGTGTTTTGATGGTTTGTTGGCCACCTCAGTTTTTGGAAGTACACCTGCATTCTCTCTGCTCTCTTTTTTTTTCAGATTGTGATGTGTCCAGAACATGAAATGGAGAGGGTAAACATGTACTGTGAAATCTGCAGAAGGCCTGTTTGTCATCTTTGTAAACTGGGTGGATGTCATGCAAACCATAGAGTAACAACCATGAGAACTGCCTACAAAACCCTTAAGGTAAAAGTAAATATTGTTGGACCTGGCCTTAAGAAGGGGAAAAGTACTGAGCTTCTGGTGTAAGGGCAAACTCCCTGTGGCAGGAAGCCAGGATGTGTGTTTAGAGGACAGTGAACCAGTCATGAGGCATGCTGTTGTGCAACATCTGTTAATATCTATATTAGTGTGACATAGCGCACTTCTGAGAAACTGTATTTTCTATGAGGCGTGAAACATAACCTCTTAAAAGTCCTTCCACCTTGTTTTAGCCAACTAAAGTATAGCAGTACTGACCAATGCAAAAGGTTTAAGCAGTTTCTACTTTACAATCTAGCTTTTTTCAGGTAAGTGTCCTTGTGGCTTGGATTAGCTGATACTTCAGAAGCACTCCTGAAAAATTTGCATTGGAAGTATCTGTTGGGACCTTGTATGTTTCCGAAGTTGCATAGCTGTTAATTCGCAGTACAACAGGGAAGACTTGCAAACATTGCTTTGTTGTTAAAGAATGATTGCTTCTACCTCCTCTTCTTCCTTCTCTTCCTCTCTTGCTCACAAGAAAAAAAAAAAAGGGGGGGGCAGGGGGGGGGGAAGACCAGACCAGCCTGCCTTGTGCTCTTTGGCCTCCTTGCCTGTTTGCAAGGCTTTTCCTGTACAGCTGTTAACTCTTGCAAGTCAGGAAATGCAGGGACACTCATAAGTTCATGCTTTGAACCACTCATTCTTCTAGCAAATCTTACTACAAATGAGTTAATAACTAACGTGGCTTTTCTGTAAGTTTTAGTAACGTCCTGAAGCCTCATGTTCCTAGCCTAAGAGAAGGTGACACTTGTGGCTGGGGAAGACTGAGCCAGCTGAGGCTGTTACCTCTTGTCCTTAGAGGCTGTTACCTCTTGTCCTTAGAGGCTGTGCCCCCAGTCCTGCCCACATCAGTGGCCTGATGTCCCTGTGCAGTCATTGCGGGTCACTGAGCAATTCTCTGCAGGGTTGCTGCTCATAACTGGTGGCAGGCTGTTGTCCTTGTACCTAGATAAAGCGAGTGCTAGCTGGATGACCTGCCTGTGCTGGTTGTCGGTTTGGGTGGGATACCCTTCTTCTGCTAGCTCGCTGTGTTGTTTTAACAGGAGAAGCTTTCAAAAGATATTGAGTACCTCATCAGTAAGGAGAGCCAGGTGAAAGCTCACATCACACAGCTGGATCTGCTGCTGAAAGAAACAGAGGTAAGAGTGTCTTCCGTGTTGTCTGGGGATAGCCCTTGCAGGGACACAGCAGAGACTCAAACTGTTTTCACTGAAGTGTTTCAAATCCTTTGGCTTTTTTCAGTTAGCCAGTAAAACAATTTCTGAACAGTTTGTGTTAGTCCTGAATCACAAATGGTAAGACCTAATCCTGACAGTGTTGGAAATATGGGCAACATACAGAGGGAAGTTAAGTTTTGGGTGCTGCTGTAAATTTAATTGAAAGAAAGCTTGTTTGATACCTTAATCAAAGAGAGGTGGGTTAGACTTACAGCTCTTGTGTATTAACGGTGCTTCACAATTTACACTGGCTGTTTGCCGCCTTGAGGATGTTGCAATAAAGTCAGAATGAAGAGTAAAATCTCCCTGCAGAAGAGTCAGACCTGGGAGCTCACCTACAAGCTGAAAAACACAATGGCAGAAATTGCAGGAGCTCCTGGCCCTGCCTGTATCTTGATAAAGATTGTCTCTGTGCTTTGTAGTTCCTTTTATCCAGGGCACTAGTTAGAGGTGACCCTGCAGTTCTGAGGGCATATGTGAGAAGCTGGGCTGGACCCCCATCTCAGTGTGGTTGGGGAAGGTGGAGGAGCACCTAGCTCTTGGGCATGAAGACTTCAGAAACTGACCTGTTTTTACAGTGCTTTTCCATGAGCTGTTTAGACACATGCTATGCGTAACTCAAGACATAATCAGAGGAATACTTTCCTGCTCTTCGTTCTCTGTGTTGATCCAGTAAACGCTTACTAGCTTGGGTGCAGTGCTGATCACATTTTCAGTGCTGATGGGCATAACAAAGCTCATTAGTCTTGTCTGTCAAATGGATGACTAGATTGCTGTGATACCTTGAACAACTTGAGGTATGTTTCTGTACACAGCCACAGTGCTGTGGAACCTGTCTAAAATGTCTTTTGTTCCCTCCTAGTGCAACAGTGAACGAGCTAAAGAAGAAGCATCTCAGAGCTTTGAGAAATTATCTCATGTCCTAGAAGAGAAAAAGTCCGCAGCTCTTAGGGCAATTGAAACGTCTAAGAATTTAAGGCTGGAAAAATTGCAAACGCAAGCAGAGGAATATCAAGGGCTCCTGGAAAATAATGGCCTTGTAGGATATGCTCAAGAGGTGCTTAAAGAAACTGATCCATCTTGTTTTGTTCAAACAGCAAAACAGCTTCATGACAGGTATCTTAATTATCTTCTGTTTGAAGTACAGATACTGTTCCAGGATGTCTGGTCAGTCATATTCTTTTGACACCTGCTAGCAAAGTACTGAATGCAGTACCTTGTATTGCAAAGGCTCAGAGATGGTCCCAGTACCGTTCAGTAGAAATTGCTGCATTACAGTGTGCGTTAAGAAACAGCAGTCAGGAGGGGCTCTGTCCTGTGACAACACGTGGCCTTGTTCAGTAGGACTGCACTGGAAGGGTAGCCCATTCAGCTCACTGACACATTCCTTTGCTCAGAGATTGTATCGGGTATTTGCAAGTTAATCTAACAGGTCTCTTCTGGCTTTAAAGTCTTTGATCTTAATAGCTGTTCTCCATTAGCGCTTCACATCTGTTTTGTTCTTTGAACATAATGCCCCAAATTGTTAAAATGCTCTACCAGCTGAACGATTACCTCTTCATTATCTTTACACTGATACCTTTACACTGATGTACAAAAGACCTTAAATTTTGCATTTGAATTCTGTCTAGAGAGACAGAAATTTCTGGGAGACATCAGTAAGTACATGAAAACAGCACTTTTTATAAAGCAAAACCTAGCATTTTTAGTTTAAGGAATGCACACATGTGAATTCCCTTTTCTCTGTTCTGCCATCCCTTTGCTTCTGTGCTTTCAGAATCCAAAAAGCTACTGAATCTCTGAAGAGCTTCAGGCCAGCAGCTGAAACTACTTTTGAAGACTTTGTGGTGGACATAGCTAAGCAAGAAGAGATCCTTGGTGACTTGTCCTTCCATTCCAATGGTAAATTGCGAGAGCATCAGGTCTTTCTCAAGTTACGACTTGAAGGGCTTCTCTGGAAAGAGGCAAAACTTATGCAGGGCTGCAGCTGCAGAACTCAGTCTTGTGACTTGCATTGTCCCTTCTGTCTCTGTGATCCACAAGGCATTACCTGGCAGCAATGCTAGCTTCAGCTTTGAAAAAGAAGCTAAGATGCCGTTGCATTCAGTACCAGTTTACATTGGCTTCCAAAACATTGTAGTTAAGGAATACTAGGTCTTCCTAGAAGCTTTTTGTTAACATGACAGAAAAGAATAGGCTTTTAGATGCTTTTTTAGCTGCCAGCAAAAATAAATGATACAACTTTCGAAGTAAAAACAGAAAGTAAGGGATTTATGTAAGTGCATGAATGGAACCATCCTCATCTGTACTCTTTAACTGATTGAGTCAGATTTCTGCCCCCACCCCCACCCCCCCCAAGTGCTATAGCCACTCAACAAAGGGCTTGTATGGTTAATTCTAAAACAACATATATCTGAATTTGAGGGTTTTTTTCTCCTGAATCTCTGGCATTCCAGGTCTAGAAATACCAGAAATCAATGAAGAGCAGAGCAGAATGTACAACAAAGCTCTGATCAGCTGGGAATGCCCTGGGAAGACAGACTCAGCTGATATCTATGTTCTTGAGTATCGTAAGCTTAATAGAGAAGAGGAGAGTGCGACGTGGCAGGAGATCAAAGTTTGCAGCAAGAGCAAAGTAATATCTGATCTTGATGATGACAGCTCCTATGCCTTTAGAGTTCGAGGATATAAAGGGTCCATCTGTAGCCCTTGGAGCCGAGAAGTTATTTTGCGTACGCCTCCAGCTCCAGGTATTGGGTTTTCTTCTGTCCACAAGGTGTTGAATCTGTGTCTGTCGGTGTTAAGAGCTGTAGGTGGTTTCCAGTAGTTCCCAGACTTCTACTCTACTGTTACCGGTTGCGTAAATGTTTAGAAGCACTGTTAACAAACAGGTTAAGTAGGTGGCGTGCTGAGACCGTTTTAGCTTGCATGACGTTCCCGGTAGCCTTTAAAAGTGAGAAATTCTGATGCCAGCATGACTTAAAATGTAGTTTATAAGCACAGAAGGCCAAATACTTAACTAAGAGGAAATTTTTTTGGATACTGTTTTTCAGTTTTCAGTTTTCTTTTTGATGACAAATGTGGGTACAACAGTGAACATCTCCTGCTGAACCCAGGAAGAACCTCTGTGGAAAGCAGGGCTGGATTTCCTCTACTGCTGGGATCTGAGCGCATGCAGGTCGGATGCTACACAACCCTGGATTACATCATTGGCGACACCGGGATTGCCAAAGGGAAGCACGTCTGGGCTTTTCGTGTGGAAGCCTATTCATACCTGGTGAAAGTGGGAGTTGTTTCTAGCAACCAGATACAGAAATTGTTCCATAATACCCATGATGTGACCAGCCCAAGGTAAATTGCAGACTCTTGCTCAATACATGTTTTATATAAGGAGATGGCTTTTTAAAAAATAAGTTAAGAGTGAGTCTGGTCGCAATTAGTACACAAGGTGAACCTAACTAGTGGAAAGTAGCTTGAAGGATATGCTGTAAGCAGGTTGTCCTGTTCATCCCCTGCTATTAGCAGAAAGGTGTTGTAATTATCCAGAGTCCTATTTTCATTCTTTTTGGGAAAGAAATGAGGTTCCTACAGATGTCAAGATGTGCCAGTTAAAGCAAGAAGGTAAAAAAAAAGCATCACTTGCAAGATTGAAGCAATGTTTAATTGTCACTAGTAAGACTCTGCCTTAATTTCCTTAGCATACTAGGTTTGGCAGCCATTCAGAGGTACAATGTTCACTGTGTGTATCTGTGTATCTTTGCTGTAGCTTGCGTCACGGTGGATTCCAAGTCACTGGCTTATCCCAGGCTATACACTTGCATATGGTACTGGAGTGCTACTGATCCCAAGCCAAAGTACAGTGGACAAACCAATAAAAAGATTTCAGCTCTGAAGTATGGTTGTAGTAAGCCTGGATGTGTCTAGGAACTGCAGGCTGGGAAGCTATCTCCTGAGGACTCTTAACTTTTTCAGGAATGTAAAAAATGTATCAGCTTCCTCCTGTGTAACATACTGAAAGTGTAAGAACGCCTGTGTCTTGAGCTGCTTAAAGCCAGACGGAGGCTTTTTGCAAAGTGAGAAATTAGATCCTGATTTCCTGATTTCTTTTTCCTTATCCACACAAATACCTGGAAAACTTTGGCTGACACAAATCCAATCTCCCCCCAGACATCCCAAAAATGCAAACCTAGCTAGGGATTGTCGGCACAGAAGAATGTGTGCTTCTCCAGTGTGTCTTCATCTGGTGACAGAAGTAGGGGGCAAAAGCATGTAGACTGAACAAATCTGGCCACAAACTTTCCCCAGTAACCAGCTGGGAAACAGGGGTTCATGGAAACCTCCAGGCAGAGCACTTTAAAAAAAACCAAACCACCAAACCAAAAACTTAAACCACTACTTTTTGTGTTGTGAATTTTAAAGACAACGTAATACAGCAGTGGTGAGGAAAACTCATAGGACAACAGTCATGTTAAATGTATTTACTCGTGTCATTTAACATTATGTAAATGAAGTTAAACATAGCTTGTCTGTAATCATTAGTCATAGTCGCTAAATTACTTTTCAAGTTAACTAATTTGCTATACCTGTAGGTTCATTAATGATTACCTAGCATGAGTACATTTAGATACATCCGCTCCTTAGTAAAGCCTTCTGTGGTCTTGTCCTCGTTAGTGTTTAGCTGTTATTTATTGTCTGAAGTGGCCCAAGTGAGTGTTCTCCACCTACTAAATGCGTCTTCCCTCCTGGCTTAGGTATATTTTTACCCCACAAGGTGTTGCAGGTGACCATGTGGTGTTTCTTGTCTTACAAAAATGTTTTCTCCAGTTCACATCACTGATCCCCCTTCAGAATTTGACAAAAGCAAATGGTTGTTTTTCTGTTCTAGATACGAGCAAGACAGTGGTCATGACAGTGGGAGTGAAGATGCCTTCTTTGACTCACCACAGCCTTTCACACTGGTCACTTTAGGCATGAAGAAGTTCTTTATCCCCACAACACCTGCTGCCCCCAAGGATCCAGCGAGCAGAATCCTTCCCCTGCCATCGTGCTTGGGCATCTGCCTCGACTGTGACAAAGGCAAGGTGGGGTTCTACGACGCAGGCCGTATGAAATGCCTTTATGAGTGCGAGGTGGACTGCTCTGGCATAATGTACCCAGCATTTGCCTTAATGGGTGGTGCAGCAGTTCATCTTGAGGAACCTGTCACAGCAAAGTACGGGGAGTACCACGACGACATCTAGTGCAGTGATCTCTTCCCATTGCTGTTCTGAGGTGGAAGACGAGAGAGAGCAGAAGAATTCTACCTTAGTTTTCACTCCTGATTAATTACATTCTGTCCACATGTTGCTTACAAGCCTCTGGGTCATGCTTTTTTTAAACAAACGGTTCAGACACGTCCCACACTAGTGGGAAATGTTCTTCCAGGAACTCTCCTGCCTTTCTTGTGATCTGTGCAATGCTTTTCTCCACAGACTTTCTTCCCAGGGGGAAGCAGGGAAGAAGTTTGACTAGCAACCAAAATTACTCTTCGGGGGTAGAAATCTACCTTTTGTGTAACGTAAATCCTTACATAGTCAGTTTTGCATTTAATGAAATCAAAGCTGACAGCGTGTGATTGCCATTCTCCTTTCAAGAAATCTGCCTGAATGCCTCTGAGGGGTCAAAGGCTTTCCAATTAACCCCTGAGCACCAGGGGTTGGGCCCTTCAGCACGAAAGAACATTTGCAAAAATACAGTATAAAGCAGGGAGAAATCAGAACTGCAGCTGAACGTTTAGGTTTTATTTGGAAAGAGGAGGGTAAACTAGAATCTGATTGCATGTCATATACCTTTAATGTGACGGTAAGCTAAAACTCTAATTCTGACACCTGGTGTCGTGTAGTTGGTGGCATAATGGTAAGTTTCTTGACTCTTCCAGGCTTTTACTATAGGCTATATAAAAATATATAAAGTGCAATTCTACCTTAAACATTTCGGCGAAGCCACCGAGGCGAAGGGCTCCGGAGCAGAGGATCGCGACGGGGGACCCTTCCTAGGGCGGCTAACGGCGAAGGCGAAAGCTCAGGGAGAGAGAGGGTGCCCCAGCCCACCCCCACACCGCCCCCCCCACCCCGAGCCGGCAGCGCGAGCTCCTGACGAGCTCCTGAGGAGCGGCAGCTCTGACTCAGCGTGGGCGGGGACTAGAGGGGCGGCGTTCCAACGCCCTCGGGTACAAGAGCAGCCCCCAGGGAGCGCGAGCGACCCGGAGCGCGGCGAACAGGGCGGGCAAACAGGACGTGGCGCGTCAGAAGGGCGTGGTGCGTCAGTTTGCGCGTCAGTTTGCGCAGTCAGGGCGAGCAGGGTAGGCGAGCGGGCAGGGCGCAGTCCTGCCCTCCTGGCTCTGAAGGCTCTCCGGACGAGTGGTCACTGCCCCCCCAGAAGAGGCCCAGCCATGGTCTCCACTCGGCCGAAAGCCATTGCCAGAAGGAATGTGGCGACCCAGACGGAGCTCCCGCCCAAGCACGTGGCTGTCCAGGTCTCCGGCTGCCAGGAGTGCCTGAGCCTGTTGCTGGCGCCGGAGGACCAGAGAGACAACGCCTGCGTGCGGTGCGACCAGGTGAACGATCTGCTCAGCCTGGTGGCAGAGCTGAAGGAGGAGGTGGAGAGGCTGAGGAGTATCAGGGAGTGCGAGAGGGAGATAGACTGGTGGAGCCATGCCCTACCGTCCCTGAGGCAAAGGCAGCAGATGGAGGCTCCACGAGAAGCAGAGGCCCCCTTACCCTCTTGCCACCAGGCAGAAGGAGGGGACCTAGGAGGCAAAGGGGAATGGAAAAAGGTCCCTGCTCGGGGCCGCAGGCGAATCCCCTCCCGGCCTCCCTCACCCTCACCTTCTCAGCTGCCCCTACATAACAGATATGGGGCTCTGGAACGTGAGGGCCAGGCTAACGAGGACATGGACGAAAGTCCATCTGCGGGGCTGCCTAGGGCGAGACAGCCTGCCCCACGCATCACAACCACCTCTACCAAGGCAAAAAGGAGGGTGGTTGTTGTAGGTGATTCCCTCCTGAGGGGAACGGAGGGCCCAATATGCCGGCCTGACCCGACCCACAGGGAAGTCTGCTGCCTCCCTGGGGCCCGGGTGAGAGAGGTCACGAGGAAACTCCCCAGTCTGGTACGGCCCACCGATTACTACCCACTGGTAGTTTTGCAGGTTGGCAGCGAGGAGATAGAGCAAAGAAGCGTGAAAGGGATGAAGAAGGACTTTAAGGCGCTGGGGAGACTGATTGACGGATCGGGTGCGCAGGTGGTGTTTTCTGCAATCCCTTCAGTGGCGGGGAGGAACACTGAAAGGAATAAGAAAGCAAACATGGTCAACGCGTGGCTCAGAGACTGGTGCCACCAGAGGAATTTTGGATTCTTTGACCATGGGGTGGTCTCCATGGCACCGGGCCTGCTGAGTGCAGATGGTGTTCAGCTGTCCCCAAGGGGGAAAAGAATCCTTGCCCGTAAGTTGGCAAACCTCATCAGGAGGGCTTTAAACTAGACTCGAAGGGGGAAGGGGATGAAGCCAGGCTACCCAGAGGTGAGCCTAGGGGTGGCATGCCATTGTCGGGGGCAAGACCGATAGCCCAGCTCAAGTGCATCTACTCCAATGCACGCAGCATGGGCGGCAAACAGGAGGAGCTGGAAGCCATCGTGCGGCGGGGCAGCTATGACGTGGTCGCCATCACAGAAACATGGTGGGATGACTCGCATGGCTGGAGTGCTGCGATGGAGGGCTATAAGCTCTTCAGGAGGGATAGGCAAGGACGGAGAGGCGGTGGCGTGGCTCTGTACGTCAAGGAGTGCTTTGATTGTATAGAGCTGGATGATTGTCACGACGGGGTTGAATGCTTATGGGCAAGGATGAGGGGGAAGGCCAACAAGCCGGATATCCTGCTGGGGGTCTGTTATAGACCACCCGACCAGGGCATAGAAGCTGATGAAGCGTTCTTCAAGCGACTGGCAGAAGTCTCACAGTCGCAAGCCCTTGCTCTTGTGGGGGACTTCAACTTACCGGATGTCTGCTGGAAGTACAACACAGCTAAGAGGAAACAGTCCCGGAGGTTCCTCGAGTGTGTGGAAGATAACTTCCTGACGCAGCTGGTAAACGAGCCTACAAGGGAAGGTGCCCTGCTTGACCTGCTGTTTACGAACAGAGAGGGTCTGGTGGGAGAAGTGAAGGTCGGAGGCCGTCTTGGGCTTAGCGACCATGAAATGATAGAGTTTTCAATTTTTAGCCAAGTAAGGAGGCGGGTGAGCAATACCGCTACCATGGACTTCTGGAGGGCAGACTTTGCCCTGTTCAGGACACTGGTCGGGAGGGTCCCTTGGGAGACGGTCCTGAAGGGCAAAGGGGCCCAGGAAGGCTGGACCTTCTTCAAGAAGGAAATCTTGAAGGCGCAGGAGCAGGCAGTGCCCATGTGCTGTAAGAAGAGCCAGCGGGGAAGACGGCTGGCCTGGCTGAACAAGGAGCTTATGCTGAGGCTCGGGGAAGAAAAGAGAACTTACCACCTCTGGAAAAAGGGGCAGGCAAGTGAAGAAGAATACAAGGACCTCGTTAGGTCATGCAGGGAGGGAATTAGGAAGGCGAAAGCCCAGCTAGAGCTCAACCTGGCCACGGTCGTGAGGGACAACAAAAAAAGCTTCTATAAATACATTAACAACAAAAAGAGAGCCGAGGAGGATCTCCATCCTCTACTGGATGCGGCGGGGAACATTGTCACGAAGGATGAGGAAAAGGCTGAGGTACTTAATGCCTTCTTTGCCTCAGTCTTTAACAGCCACACCAGGTATCCTCAGGGTATCCGTCTCCCTGAGCTGGATGACAGGGATGGAGAGCAAAATAGGCTCCCCATGATCCAGGAGGAAGCAGTTAACGACCTGCTATGCCACCTGGACACTCATAAGTCTATGGGGCCTGATGGCATCCACCCAAGGGTGCTGAGGGAGCTGGCGGAGGAGCTTGCCAAGCCGCTCTCCATCATTTATCAACAGTCCTGGTCAACGGGGGAGGTCCCGGATGACTGGAGGCTTGCCAACGTGACGCCCATCTACAAGAAGGGTCGGAAGGAGGATCCGGGGAAGTACAGGCCTGTCAGCCTGACCTCGGTGCCGGGGAAGGTTATGGAGAGGCTCATCTTGAGGGCGCTCACGGGACACGTGCAGGATAACCACGGGATCAGGCCCAGCCAGCACGGGTTCATGAAAGGCAGGTCCTGCTTGACCAACCTGATCTCCTTCTATGACCAGGTGACCCGCCTAGTGGATGAGGGGAAGGCTGTTGATGTTGTCTACCTGGACTTCAGCAAAGCCTTTGACACTGTTCCCCACAGTATTCTCCTAGAGAAGCTGGCGGCCCGTGGTTTAGACAGGTACACTCTTCGCTGGGTAAAAAACTGGCTGGATGGCCGAGCCCAGAGAGTTGTAGTGAATGGGGTGAAATCCAGCTGGCGGCCGGTCACAAGCGGAGTCCCCCAGGGCTCAGTTTTGGGACCGGTCTTGTTTAATGTCTTCATTGATGATCTGGATGAGGGGATAGAGTGCTCCTTCAGCAAGTTTGCAGACGACACCAGGTTGGGAGGGAGTGTTGATCTGCTTGAGGGTAGGAAGGCTCTGCAGAGGGATCTGGACAGGCTGGATCGATGGGCTGAGGCCAACCGGATGAAGTTCAATAAGGCCAAGTGCCGGGTTCTACACTTTGGCCACTACAACCCCAGGCAGCTCTACAGGCTTGGGGACGAGTGGCTGGAAAGCTCCCCCGCAGAAAAGGACCTGGGGGTGTTGATCGACACCCGGCTGAATATGAGCCAGCAGTGTGCCCAGGTGGCCAAGAAGGCCAACGGCATCCTGGCTTGTATCAGAAATGGTGTGGCCAGCAGGAGCAGGGAGGTGATCATGCCTCTGTACTCGGCGCTGGTGAGGCCGCACCTCGAATACTGTGTTCAGTTTTGGGCCCCTCACTACAAGAAAGACATTGAGGTGCTGGATCGTGTCCAGAGAAGGGCGACAAAGCTGGTGAGGGGTCTGGAACACAAGTCTTATGAGGAGCGGCTGAGGGAGCTGGGGTTGTTTAGCCTGGAGAAGAGGAGGCTGAGGGGAGACCTTATCGCTCTCTACAACTACCTGAAGGGGGATTGCAGAGAGGTGGGTGCTGGTCTCTTCTCCCAAGTGACTAGTGACAGGACTAGAGGAAATGGCCTCAAGCTGCGCCAGGGGAGGTTCAGGCTAGATATTAGGAAAAAGTTCTTTACTGAGAGAGTAGTGAAACATTGGAATAGGCTGCCCAGGGAGGTGGTAGAGTCACCCTCCCTGGAGGTATTCAAGGAGCGTGTGGATGTGGCATTGTGGCATGTAGCTTGATGGACATGGTGCTGTGTGGTGTTGGGTGGGTTGGTTTTTGGTGTGTTGTGGCTTGTTGTTGTTGTGTGGTGGTTGGCTTTTTTTTTTTTTTCTCTTTTCTTTTTTTTTTTCTTTTTTTTTCCAGGTTGGACTTGATGATCCTACAGGTCTTTTCCAACCGCAGTGATTCTGTGATTCTGTGACACTCACGGAGCTGTTGACACGCAGCCCCCACCTATGGAATGTGTTTATGTTGTATACAGCATCTATTGCCACTGGGGTATCCCTTTAGAGATACAGGTCTCGACACAGATAACTATTTACACTTCTCTACAATACGTTTAGAGTGACAAAAGGGTAAGTAGAGATAACAGAGCTCCGTTTAGACCCTGCCTCTTGACACTACATGGGAGTACCTATTCAGACACCTGCTAACACTTACCTGTTTAGACCACGCAAGTTTAGACTTACGTATTTTGACACCTGAGTATCTTTACAGACCTCGCTATTTACACTTGTATCTGGTTACACAGCTGTACACTCAGATCTCCGTTTACGCTTGTACCTCTTTAGACTTACCAGGTAACGCATAGAAAGTGCAGCCAGCTCCGCTCAGAGCTTTTTCTATTTTAAACACCTCTGTGTTGTCAAGCATGTCTTTTTCTTTTTTTTTAGCATTTTAAAGTCCTTTATTTAATTTCTACATACACGAGTTATTTTTGTATTTTAAAACCCTCTCTCTATTTAGAATTTTCTATATTCCAAATTCCCTTTTATAATATAGTAGATAGAGGGTTTTATTTTTAAATCCTTTTATATATATAGTAAATGAGCATATATATATATAAAATTATATATATATATATTAAATGAGCACCCGAACCCGAACCCTAACCCTAACCCCTAACCCGAACCCTTCCACCTGGAAGTCGTCCAATACCATAGAGACGGACGGTCTAGCTCCCGGAAGTCCTCCAATACCATAGAGATGGACGGTCTAGCAACCGGAAATCCTCCAATACCATAGAGACGGACGCTCTAGGACCCGGAAAAGTCCTCCGAGACCATCGAGACGGACGCTCTAGGACCCAGAAAGGTCCTCCAACGAAACCGGAAATGCCCAGAAATTGACCGGAAAGGAACAAAAGACACCCCGGAAACGCCCCTGAACGCCGGAAATCAACTTTAAGCGCTGGAAATCCACATCTTCTGACCGGAAGTAACACCCTAACTACCAGAACTAACTCGCAGAACACCGGAAGCGACTTCCCAACACCGGAAGTGAGCGCCTTTTAGCAAAAGCAGATCTCCCAGCAGCACCGCGGGACCGGAAGTGCCCACCATGTTACCAGAAGTGCTGTCCCAAGACTGGCATTAACCACCCCCTTGCCGGAAGTGCCCACCATGTTCCCAGAAGTGCTGTGCCAAGACCAGAAGGGACCACTCCTAGAGCGGAAGTGACCGCCATTTTCCCGCAAGTGCTGTCCTAAGACCGGCTTTGCCCACCCCTTGACCGGAAGTGACCTCCCAACACCATAACCGGACAGAGTCCGACCACAAACGACCTCAACACACGCCTTGGGGCTTAGGACTTACAGCTAGGGTCAGGGCCAGGCTTAGGCTTAGGCTTAGGCTCCAGCTTAGAGGTTACACTTAGAGCTAGGCTGATACTTAGCCTTAGGCTTAGGTTTAGGCTTCGGGTTTAGTCTTAGGTTTAGGATTAGGGATTAACCTTAAGCTTAGGGGTTATGCTTAGGTTTAGGCTTAGGCTTAAGGGTTAGCCTTAGAGTTTAGGCTTAGGCTTAGGGGTTAGGCTTAGGTTTAGGGGTTAGGCTTAGGTTTAGGGGTTAGGCTTAGGTTTAGGGGTTAGGCTTAGGTTTAGGGGTTAGGCTTAGGCTTAGGGGTTAGGCTTAGGCTTAGGGGTTAGGCTTAGGGGGTTAAGCTTAGGCTTAGGTTTAGCCTTAGGCTTAGGGGTTAGCCTTAGGCTTAGGGGTCTTAAACCAGCAGTAGAAAATAGCATTCTCCCTGGGAGCAACTAAAATAAAAGAAACAAAAGTTGAAAAAATAAAATTCTCCCAGGGAGCAAACCATTTTCTACAGCTGCACCAGAGTTTTTATTTGTCATTTTTTTAATTTCTCCTAGAAACCCACCCCTCCCACTACACAACTCCACCTATTCTACCATTTCATGAAAACCTAAACCACACCTTACTCAACCCACTCCTAACCCAAAATGAAAACGAAACAATATCCAATCAGAATCAAAAATTACACAAACATGCTCCCTAAACAAATCACCAAACATTCCTAAACAAAGAACTACACCTAACAAACTAAAACACTAAAAAACAGGAAAAGGAATCACAACACAGAAACAAACAAACCCCCAAAAATTTAAAAACTGCCATAACAACTGCCGAAACCCAAAACAATCCCGAAAAAGTCTATGATTGGGAAATCCTCCCGGGCTACAGAGACGAAAACTCTATGATCCGGAAGTCCTTCAATGCCATAGAGGCAAAAACGCTAGGATCCGGAAGCCCTCCAGTGCCAGAGAGACGAAAACTCCATGATCCAGAAGTCCTCCAGGGCTACAGAGATGAAAACGCTAGGATCCGGAAGTCCTCCAATCCCAAAGAGACGAAAACGCTAGGATCCAGCAGTCCTCCAATACCATAGAGATGGACAGTCTAGCTCCCGGAAGTCCTCCAATACCATGGAGACGGACAGTCTAGCTCCCGGAAGTACTCCAATACCATAGAGATGGACGCTCTAGGACCCAGAAAGGTCCTCCAAGACCATCGAGACGGACGCTCTAGGACCCAGAAAGGTCCTCCAACAAAACCGGAAATGCCCAGAAATTGACCGGAAAGGAACAAAAGACACCCCGGAAACGCCCCTGAACGCCGGAAATCAACTTTAAGCGCTGGAAATCCACATCTTCTGACCGGAAGTAACACCCTAACCACCGGAACTAACTCGCAGAACACCGGAAGCGACTTCCCAACACCGGAAGTGAGCGCCTTTTAGCAAAAGCGGATCTCCCAGCAGCACCGTGGGACCGGAAGTGCCCACCATGTTCCCGGAAGTGCTGTGCCAAGACCAGAAGGGACCACTCCTAGAGCGGAAGTGACCGCCATTTTCCCGCAAGTGCTGTCCTAAGACCGGCTTTGCCCACCCCTTGACCGGAAGCGACCTCCCAACACCATAACCGGACAGAGTCCGACCACAAACGACCTCAACACACGCCTTGGGGCTTAGGACTTACAGCTAGGGTCAGGGCCAGGCTTAGGCTTAGGCTCCAGCTTAGAGGTTACACTTAGAGCTAGGCTGATACTTAGCCTTAGGCTTAGGTTTAGGCTTAGGGTTTAGGCTTAGGTTTAGGATTAGGGATTAAGCTTAAGCTTAGGGGTTAGCCTTAGAGTTTAGGCTTAGGCTTAAAAGTTGGGGTTAGGCTTAGGGGTGGGGTTAGGCTTAAGTTTTAGCCTTAGGGGTTAGGCTTAAGTTTACGCTTAGCCTTAGAGTTTAGGCTTAGGCTTATGCTTAGCCTTAGGCTTAGGCTTATGCTTAGCCTTAGGCTTAGGCTTATGCTTAGCCTTAGGCTTAGGCTTAGGGGGTTAAGCTTAGGCTTAGGGGGTTAAGCTTAGACTAGAGCCCCTTCACACAGCAGGGCCAGCCCCATCCTCAGCCTCACTGGCCACACCTGGGGCTGCCCCAGCTCCAGGCCCACCTGGAAGCCATTGGGAATAGGGGCCCCTACCAAAGCCCCCCAACACATTCCCCCCTCCCCAGCACCTGGCCACAGCCACAAGCTCTGCACCCAGGGTCTGCAAACACATCCAGGGGCACAGAGGAGGCAGGAAAAGTTTATTCCTTAATGCACATTAGGAATCCCGGCAATGAGCTGGCTCCACGGCTCGGTGCCCAAAGGCAGCAGAACAGAAGGAAAAGAGGGAAGAGGAAAGCAGGAGGAAGGACAGAGGGTGGTAGAGAAGAGGTGTGGGACAGGGAGCCAGAAAATGGGATGCTGGGAACAAAAAAAGAGGGATGGGGAGCCGCACAAGGGTGGAGAGAGAGAGAAATGGAGGGCAACAAGGAGGAGGATGGAGAGATGGAGCACGAGAACCACAGGAACAGGGAGATGGAGCCATAAATAAGAGGGGGAGGGATCAGGGGTGAGAGATGGAAGGGACCAAGCAGGACAACAGGAACAGCAGAGGGGGGCAGAGAGAAGGAGACACCTGCAGGCAGGAGAGAGAGAGAGATGCAGAGAGGGGGGATTTTTCCACGGTAGGGAACTGCATAGAGGGAGACAGAGAGAAAACTGCAACAGGGGAACAAAGCAGAAGGAATTAAAAAAAAAAAATATGGACAGGAAGCCGGACAGAGGCAGTCATAGAAAGAGAAATTAAAAAGCGACAGACAGTGGAAAGAATTAAAAATTAGAGAAAGTAAGACGGATCGAGGGAGAAATAGAAAAGAACAGGACAGAGAGGCAGGGAATTTTAAAAATTGTCAAAGGGAGCTCTGTAGAGGGAGATTCGAAAGAGAAAATAAAAAGCAATGGGCTACAGGAAACACAGGAAAGAAAAAAATGGGCCAGTGAACCAGAGAGATGGAGCCATAGAAATATAATTTTAAAAGCAACGTGGTACACAACAGGAAAGAATTAAAAACAAGGGAAAGGGAACCAGGTAAATGGAGACATAAAAAGAAAATTTAAAAAGCGACAGGGTAAGGAAAACAGAAAAAAAAATAAAATTAAAAACTGGGAGAGAAAACCAGCTAAAAGATGCATAAAAAAGAAACATTCAAAAGCAATGGGGTACACCACAGACAGGAAAGAACTAAAAATAAGGATAGGGAGCTTGAGAAAAGCAGACGTAGAAGGAAAATTGAAAATGCGAAGAGGTTAAGGACAGTCAGCAGAGAACTAAAGACAGGGACAGCAAACTAGATTACCAGTACATGTAGAGACAAAATTTTAGAAGCCAAGGGCTTAAGAGAGGAAAAAATTAGAAAAGAGACAGTGATCAAAATAAACAGAGGCATACGAAGAAAATTTATAAACTGAAGCGCAGGCTGCAGGACAGACAGGAAAGATTTAACAAACCAACACGCTGGATGCGATAAAACTAGATACAGAAAAAACTAAAAAGCCACCTCTATTAAGAAAGACAATAAAAAACTAAAAAATAAAGAAAGGATGACAAAGAGGGAGAGACACATACAAAGTAAACTGAAAAAGCAACGGGGTACACAACATACCGAAAACTGCTTCCTACAGATAGGAAGCTTGACACAGAAAGACAATTAATTCAAAAGCAAGTAGGTAGAGGACTAGCAGGAAACAATTGGGGAAAAAAAAAAAAGACAGCAAACTAGATAAAAGTATACATAGAAGCAAAACTTTCAAAGCCAAGGGACTAAGAGAGGAAAGCATTAAAAAAGTAGCAACAGCAAACTAAACAAAGAGAGACAGAAATTGTAAAAAGCCACTGCACTAAGGAAAGACAAGAAACAATTAAAAAATAAAGACAATGAATGGGATAAAGGTAGACAGAAAATTTTAAAAGCAGCGGGAATTAAAGAAATGAGGTAAAAATTTAAAAGTAGAAGAAGACACAGAAAGAAGATCTAAAAAGCAACGGTACAGAAGACAGAAGAAATAATGGAAAAAGAAGACAGCAAAGGGAATAAAAGTAGGCACAGAAAGAACATTTTAAAAGTGAGGGGGATTAGGGAAATAAATGAAGTATTAAAAAAAGAGGAACAGCGGACTAAAGCAGAGACGTAGAAAAAAAGTGTAAAAGCGACGGCATTAAGGAAAGACAGAAAATAATTAAAAAAATGGAAGACAGTGAAATAAAGACCGCGAATGGGATAAGAGTAGACAGAAATTTTTAAAAGCAATGGTGATCAAGGAAATAAAGAAATACTAAAGACAGTGAATAGGTTAAAGTAGACTTAGAAAGAAAATGTAAAAAGCGTCAGGCTACACGATAGCCAGGAAAGAATTAATAAACAGTGATACGCAGCTTGATAAAAGCAGACATAGAAGGATAATTTTAAAAGTGATTGGGTACAGGACAGACAGGAAAAATTAAGAAAATAGTGACAGTGAACTGAGAAATAGAAAGGAAACTTAGAAGCAATGGGGCACAGGACATAAAGGAACAAATTAAAAAAATAAAGACAATGGACTGGATGAAAATAAACATAGAAAGAAAATTTAAAAAGTGACCGGGTACATGGGAGACTTTTTAAATATTTAAAATATTTTAAAATATAAAAAAATATGTAGTTATTTTTAAAATAACAATAGGCAGCTTCATAAAAGTAGACACAGCGTCGTGGTTTCACCCTGGCTGGCAACTAAGCACCACACAGCTGGGATGGGGGGAGAACTGGAAGGGTAAACATGAGACAGACACTCCTGGGTTGATACAAAAACAGTGTAATAATTAAAAAGAAATTAAAAAAAAAGGGGGGGGGGAACCAAACAACAGAGAGGAAAATAAAAGCCAAGAAAAACAAGTGATGCAAATTAAAACAATTGCTCACCACCAACCGACCGATGCCCAGCCAGTCCCAAGCAGCGCCCCCCCCCACCCCCAGTTTTATTGCTCGATGGGATCCTTCATTGCTGGAGGGACTGGACATTCCTTGCTGGAGGCACCTGCCTGCAGGACCCCCCCAGATTCCCTCCTCAGCCAGTTCTCCTACATCAACTCCCTCAGGTATGCATGCCTGGGCAGACCCTTCCCCAGCTAAAGGGAAGAACTGAAAAATGGGGACAGTGAGCCAGACAGAGGGAAACACAGAATTAAAAGTTAAAAAGTGACAGGGTACAGGACAGGTAGGAAAACATTAGGAAATAAAGATAGGGAGACAGGTACGGGAATACATAGAAAGAGAAACTAGAAAGCAGTGAGGTACAGGAAACACAGGGAAGAATTTTAAAATAGGGACAGGGAAGAAGATAGAAATAGAAAGAATATTCAAAAGGTGTCAGGGTATAATTCACACAGGTGAGAATTAAAAAAATAAGGCCAGGGAGCTGGAGAGAGACATACTTATAAAGAAAATTGTAAAACCAATGGAAAAAGGAAAGCAATAAGGAAAAGGGAGCCCAGTAGAGGGAGGCATAGAAAGGAAGTTTGAAAAGTGATGGGGTACAGAGCAGAGGGAGGTATTAAAAAATAGGGTCAGGGAGACATTTAGGGAGAGACATAGAAATGAAATTTAAAAAGTAATGGGGTACAAGGCAGTGCAGAAAAACTAAAAAATAGGAAGAGGGAGAGAGTTAGAGAGAGTCACAGAAAAAATTTAAAAGGCAATGGGGTACTGGGCAGAGTTAGCAGGTTTTGGGAGCCATACAGGTAAGTGGGTGAGCAGAGATGGAGACAGAGGAAGGGAGGCAGGCAGACATCTGGAGAAGGGTGGCAGAGAAGGGCCAGCACACAGAGGATAGAATGCGTGACTCACAGCATTTGCTTGTGCCAGCAGGAGACCTTCACCACCCTGAAGCTTCTCTCTCTGCCTCTGCCCCTTCCTCCTCCACAGTGCCACCTGCCCAACCTTCACGCACTCAGCAGCTCGCAGCGGATGCCCTGATGGTCCTCACCACATGGCAGCTCACACACATAGCTGATGGAGGCACTGAGCTGCCAGCACCACATGCTGGTGGTCTGCTTCGTCAGGGACAGCTCGGAGGGATCCCACCTTGCCACAGGGACTGGCCCTTCCTTGCTGGAGGCAGCTGCCCACAGGACCCCCTTAGATTCCCTCCTCAGCCAGTTGCCCTTTGTCAGCTCCCTCAGGCAGGCATGCTCAGGCAGCCCCATTTACAGCTGAAGTCCCTTCACACAGCAGGGCCAGCCCCATCCTCAGCCTCACTGGCCACACCTGGGGCTGCCCCAGCTGGAGCCCATCAGGAATAGGGGCCATTAACAAAGCCCCCCAGCACATCCCCCCCTCCCCAGCACCTGGCCACAGCCACGAGCTCTGCACCCAGGGGCTGCAAACACATCCAGGGGCACCGAGGAGGCAGGAAAAGTTTAATCATCGATGCATATAAGAAATCCCAGCAGTGAGTTGGCTACAAGGCTCAGTGCCCAAACTCAGCAGGACAGAGAGAAAAAAAGGCAAGAGAAAAGCAGGAAGAAGGACAGAGAGACATAGAGAAGAAGTGTGGGACAGGGAGCCAGAAAATGGGATGCTGGGAACAAGAGAGGGACGGGGAGCAGAACAATGCTGTAGAGAGAGGAGAGACTGCGCAAAACAAAAATAAAACAACAGGGACAGAGAGATGGAGGAATAAGAAAGAGAGACAGGGAGCACGAGACAGAGGCAGAAGGGACCAGCAGGACAAGATAGAGACAAGACAAGGGATGGGGGAAAATTCTAAAGTGATGGGGGGAAAGAAACATAGGCAAGAAATAAAAAATAGAAACAGGGAGCAAGACAGAGATAGATGTAGAAAGAAAATTTCAAAAAGCGACAGGGTACAAGAAACATAGTCAAGAACTAAAAAATAGGGACAGGGGGATAGAAAGAGGGAGATGTAGAAAGAAAATGTAAGAAGTGACGGAGTACAGGACAGAGAGGGAATAATTCAGAATTAGAGACAGGGAGATGGATAGACAGAGACATAGAAAGAAAATTTTGAAAGCGACATGATACAAGAATTGCAGACAATTAAAAAATAGGTACACAGAGCTGCATAGAGGGAGACATAAAAAGAAAATTTGAAAAGCAATAGGGTACAAGAAACATAGGCAATAAATTAAAATTAGGTCAGGGTGACATAAAGAGGGAAAGGTATCAAGAAAATTTAAAAGCCTACTGGGTTCAAGAAACATATACAAGAACTAAAAAATAGGGATGGAGAGGTAGAAAGAAAGTTTCAAAAGTGATGGGGTTGAAGAAACATAGGCAAGAATTAAAAAAATAGGGACAGGGAGGCTGATAAAAGGAAACTGTGGTGGGCTGACCTTGGCTGGCCACTGGATGCCCACCAATCCTCTCTCTCCTCAACAAGACAGGGAGACAAAATATAACAAAAAAGCTTGTGGGTCCAGATAAGGACAAAGAGATCACTCACGAATCATTGTCACAAGCAAAACAAACTCAACTTTGGGAAATTAATCTACTGTCAATCAAAATCATAACAGGGTAATGAGAAATAAGAACAAATCTGAAAAACACCTTCCCCCTGTGCCTCTCTCTTTTCCTGGGCTCATCTTCACTGCAGACTTCTCTACCTCCTCCCCCCAAGAAACAGTGGGGAACAGGAAGCGAGGCTAGCAGTCAATTCATCAGATCTTGTCTCTGTTGCTCCTTCCTGCTCATGCTCCTCTTCTGCTCCAGTATGAGGTCCCTCCCACAGGGCCATGGGGCCACAGGTCCTGCCAGAAAACCTGCTCCAGCACGGGTTCCTCTCCACTGGGTCACAGGTTCATTCAGGCACATGCACCTGCTCCAGTATGGCGTCCTCCAGGTACTGCAGGTCCACGGCTGCTCCACCGTGGACCTCTGTGGGCTGCAGGGGGACAACCTGCATCACCATGGTCTTCACCACAGGCTGCAGGGGAAGTTCTGCTCCGGCACCTGGAGCACCTCCTCCCCTTCCTTCTTCAGTGACCGTGGCATGCCTAGCATGTCTCAGAACAAGAGACTGAGGGCCCTCGCTAGCACCCCATCCCTCTAGCCTTGGCGTGACATCCCACAGCTTGTCCCGAGCAAGCCTGACATTACTCCCTTCCCCCTTCAAGCCTAGTTTAAAGCTCTGTCAACGAGCCCCACTAGCCCCTGAGCAAAGACCCTCTTTCCCCGTTGAGAAAGGTGAATCCCACTCGGCGCCAGCAGCCCTGCTGCCGTGTAGACCGTGCCATTATTGAAGGTGGTCTGAAAGACTGCAGCATAAGAACAAAGGCCCGGGAGCAGGACAGAGGGGAATAACAGGACAGAGAGCTGGACAGGGAGATGCAGTGAGGAACAATGGGATAGGCAGTGGTATGGAGATATATGGGCAAAAAGTTAGGGGGAGGACGGAGGACAGAGAGAATAACAGAAGAGAGACAGGGAGCGGGGCAGAGACGGAGAAAGAAACATTAGAGAGAGGAAGAGAGTGACAGGACCAAGGCAGAGAGAGATGGAGAAAGGAAAAAAAAAAAAAAAAAAAAGAGACACCAATGGGTAGTAGGCCAGAGGAACAAGGAGAGACAGGAGGAAGGACAGAGAAAACAGGTGAGGGACAGGAAGTGGGATACCGCAAAAGAGAGAGCGACAGGGAGCAGGACACTGGGATAAAGAGCCGACGAGAGCAACAGAGAGAATGAGAGAGAAATGGAACGAGAGAAAAAACAGGGACAGCGAGCAAGACAGAGAGGTGAAGCAATAAATAAGAGCACCAGGGAGCAGCCCAAAGGCTCAGAGAGAGTAAGAGATTAACAGGAAGAAGGACAGGGACAATGAGATGCAGAATGAGAAAAACCAGCAACAATGAGCAAGACAAAGGCAGGGAGAGAGACAGAAAGAAAAGGAGAGAGGGTGAAAGATAGGAGGGCAGGGACACGGAATGGCACATACAGGCACAGAGAGGAAAAGAACACCAGGAAACAAGCCAGAGAAATTCTGGGGAAAAAGAGAGACAGACAGAGATCAGGACACAGAGATGGAAAAGCAAACAACAGCACTGGGCTGCAGGACAGAGACAGAGGATGAAAAAAAAAAAGGGAAAGGGAGCAGGACAAAAGTGCAGAGAGAAGAAGAAAAGGGAGCGGCAGAAGAAGACAGAGGAAGAAGGAGCAGGAAAGAAAAATAGAGAGAAGAGGTACAGGGAAGCGGGGCGGGGCGGGGGGGGGCGCGGGAATCATCACAGCAGCACGGGAAGGAGAGGGACCAGGACACCGAAGAGGGGTGACAGGGCTCCGAGGGCCTGGGACTCACCGCAGCTCTCACTCTAGACTTTGACAGTTCAGATGCTTCTTTCTCCTTCTCTCCTCCTGTTATAGAACATCTTGAAACACAAGGTCAAAAATGGGTGAAAAGAATGGAAAGAATGTAAAGAACATACTTTGTAATGAACACACCTGGTATTTAGACATATTAAAGATAAAAACTCTCTCCACTAACTTACAACAAGGATTAACACAAGGACAAACGCTAGGAAAATAGAATACAGTGCCAAAATAGTGTCCCGAGGCTGACCTGCTTCATTATAATGTGAAAACCACACCTCCTAGCTAGAAAATGCCCCCAACCCAAATAAGCCCCCTACTCTCTGGGCATGCGTAGTGAATTAAAAGAGAACTATATCTTTAAGATGAAGTGAGAAAGGTACTAACCAATAGTTAAGGGGTGCGACCAGTAGGTGTAACTAACTTTGTTAACTGTTTCAAATACTTGTCATGACTTCAACCCGGTGTGCATGCTAGGAGGAGAAATCCCCCATGTGCCCAGCACTGCAATAAACCAATGTCAGCTTTCTAAACTATCATTTGGTTTGGAGAGTTTTCTTGGTTACGATTTTCGGTAGCAGAATGTGGCAACCCAGATGGGACAAGCTCTCCGGAGTCTCAACAGACCAGACGAATCGTAAGGACTCCAATGCGCACAGGAGTATTTTCGGGGAGGCCCTCCAATTCCCTGGTCGCGTGAGTTTCTGCGACAGCTACCTGGGAGAGTAATGACATTGGTTATAAGTACTGGTAGTGGCTGCTTACAAGTAAGTCGTATCTGAATTAAGTGCGCGTTGTTGAGCTATTGGTATTCGAAGTGCACTATTGTGTAATCTGTACACTACCACGGGGACACTCGGAGTCCGGATTTTTGTTTGGGTACACATATGTGGTAACTTCGTATAATCCTGGGAAATATTTACCTTGTGTTAGATCACATTGGGAAAGTTGCGCAACAAAGAAAATTTCCACCCTATATACGGCACTAAGGGGTAGCGCATTAGGGATAATTTTGTTTCCACACTCTGGTCTGGTTTCTGGTTTATTGAGCGTAGGCAATATTAAAATTTAGTGTGGAAACACTGGTTTGATTTTCGGTACCGAAATGGGTTTAACTGCTTCTCAGGAAACACCCACTTGTTCCCCTCTAGGATGCATCCTGAAACTTTGGAATAAATTTGGGGGGGACCCCCATGACTAAAGATAAATTGAGAAGATATTGTAATCAATGGTGGCCACAATTTTGATTAGAAGATGGCAAAGAATGTCCTGAAAATGGATCTTTAACCTATAATACTATTCTGCAGTTGATGTTGTTTTGTAGAAGAACTGATAAATGGGATGAGATTCCATATGTAGACTTGGGTTTTTTTGCTTTAAGGAATGATTGGGAAATCAGAGAGAAATGTGGTTTAGTGGATTTTAAATATCAGAATAGGATATATTTAGTGGAATTCTTAAGTGCCCTTGGGTTGTATATTAAAACATTGGAGCAAGTTTGGGGGTGACCCCCTCACTCAGAAAAAGTTTGTAGACTATTGCAATTATTGGTGGTCCTTGTATACTCTGGATGATCAGGAAAAATGGCCTAAGAACAGAAGTATAAACTACAATACTGTGTTGCAATTAACATTATTCTGTAGACACGAAGGAAAATGGGATGAGATGCCGTATGTGAATTTGTTCTTTGCATTACGGGATAATTGATATACGTAAGGAGTGTGGTTTGATTACAAGTGAATGCAAGTGGTGTATTAGCATTAGAGGCAGAAAATAAGAAAGCACCTAAGTGGTGTTGTTCAGCATGTAGCATCGGCAGGCGATGCAACAAATAAAAAGAGAAATGGGAAGAAGAGGAGGACGTTGAGATGTTGTTTGGACCAAGAAGGGGTAACGGACCAAGGAGAAATGAGCAGGATATGGCAGCGCAGGTTGAAAGGGGGGTGAGCCGAAGGAAAACGGAACAAAGAAATAGTGAATCAGATAGTTCCGATGAGGAAGAAGGTTTCCCTTGGTGGAGCACAAAGGGCCAGAAAACCATTGGAGAAAGATCAGTGTGCTTTCTGCAAGCACAAAGGACACTGGAAAAGGGAGTGTCCACATTTAAGTGGACAGGGCTGTGAGGAAATGCCGAGGCAGGCTGATAACATGATGATGTTAGATTCAGATTCAACGGGAGAAGAATCGGAACCCTCCTCAACAGAACCCCTGGTTATAGTAAGTCTGGGGAATGAGAAAGTAAAATTTTTAGTAGATACGGGGGCTACTTATTCAGTATTGAACACATGCAAGGGTAATTTGAGTAGTCAAAGCATGTCAACTGTTGGTGCCACAGGGCAGAAAGAAAATCGGCCGTTTTTCCAGCCTTTGAAGTTTGGAATTGGGAAAAGGGTCTTAATCCATCAATTCCTCTATATTCCAGATTGCCCTATGTCACTATTAGGACAAGATATATTAAGTAAATTGAATGCACAAATTACTTTTTCAAAAGGAAAAATCCAAATCCATATTCCTGAAAATAAAGATTTGGATGCCCAAGTTTTATGTTACAGAAGGAAGCTGAGTTATAGGAGATACCAGAAGAAGCTGAAAAGGCTGTAACACCTCCACTATGGGCTTCAGGAACACCAGGACAATCCAAGCAGCAGAACCAGTAATCATCCAGTTGAAACCAGATGCCAGACCTGTAAGATGGAAACAATATCCAATTAAATTAGAAGCAAGAAAAGGATTAGAACCATTAATAAAACAATTTGTAAATTTGGGGTTATTAAAAGAATGCCAATCAGAATACAACACCCTGATCCTACCAATTAAAAAGCCACATTCAGAAGAGTATAGATTGGTTCAGGGCTTAAGGGCTATAAATCAAATCATATAGGACATCCACCCAGTACTGGCAAACTTGTATACTCTCTTGACCACCCTGAAGGAAACAGACAAATGGTTTACTGTATTGGATCCAAAAGATGCATTCTTTTGCCTTCCGCTGGCAACTGAGAGTCAGAAACTGCCTTCAAATGGGAAAGCCCTAAGACTGGTAGAAAAACTCAACTGTGCTGGACAGTATTACCACAAGGATTTAAGAATAGCCCTACAATCTTTGGAAATCTATTAGCCAAAGAATTAGAAGACTGGCAAAAGACGCATGAAAAATATCACCTTGCTGCAGTACGTAGGTGACATACCAAGTAACAAGGAGGATTCCATACAAATGACAATAGACCTCTAAACTTTTTGGGGCTGGCAGGGTACAAAGTGTCCTGGAAAAAGGCACGGATCACCCAGCAGGAAGTAACATATTTGGGGTTCACAATTTCCCAGGGTTAGCGTAGTCTTGGAACTGAAAGGAAAGAGGCCATTTGTCAAATCCCTGAACCCAAATCGAAACAAGAGCTCAGAGCATTTCTCAGAATGGCCGGATGGTGTCGCCTGTGGATAATGAATTTTGGACTCACTGCCATATCCCTGTGTAAAGCTGTACAAGGGAAAGGAAACCTCCCTGACTGGACTCAGGAATGCAGAGATGCATTTACAAAAGTGAAACAGGCCTTAATGAGCGCTCCAGCTCTAGGCCTTCTGAATTTGGAAAAGCCATTTGAATTACTTGTACATGAAAGACTGCATATTGCCTTAGGGGTATTTACCCAGAGTCTGGGATCATGGAAAAGACCTGTGGGGCATTTTCCAAAACAATTAGACAATGTTAGCAAAGGATGGCCAGCATGTCTCCGAGCAGTGGCGGCTACAGTACTACTGATCCAAGAAGCCCAAAAATTGACGCTCAGACAAAAGCTAACTGAATTTGTAACCCATGCAGTTACAGCAGTGCTAAAACAAAAAGGAGGACACTGGTTGCTGAAATATCAAGCTGTTCTTTTGGAACGAGACGATATAGAGCTGAAAGTAATCACAATCCTGAATCCAGCAACCTTTCTAACTATTGATCCTGGTAGAGAAGAATTAACTCACAACTGTTTGGAAACAATGGAACAGACGTATTCCAGCAGAGTAGATGTGAAAGATATGCCAATGGAAAATGCAGACTGGGACCTGTTCATAGATGGTAGCAGCTTTATGTGGAATGGAACACAGAAAGCAGGTTACACAGTGGTAACCATTAAGGAAGTAATTGAGGCAAAAGCTTTGTCATCCAACACTTTGGCCCAGAAAGCAGAGCTCATAGCCTTGCTGAGAGCACTAGAACTTTCAAAAGGCAAAACTGTTAATATATGGACAGATTCAAAATTTGCCTTTGGAGTGGTCTGTGCTCATGGAGCTATTTGGAAAGAAAGGGGACACCTAACATCTCAAGGATCCCCAATCAAATATGGGCCAACGATCCAACAATTATTGCAAGCAATTAATCCACCTCGATTAGTGGCAATTATGCATTGCAAGGCGCATCAGTTTGCAAATAGCCCAAAGCATATAGGAAACCGTATGGCAGATAAAGCTACAAGAGAAGCAGCTGAAGGTCAAATATTGCTAGTTTTGCTGGAAAAGGTCCAGAGGTTGGGACCTGAGTCTACAGTATACACCAGAAGACAACCAATTGGCTAATCTACTGAAAGTGAATAAAAACCAAGAAGGGTGGTGAGTGACTCCTTCACATCAAGCAATAGTTACACAGGAAATTATGCATGAATTGACTGTTAGGCAACACCAAGAAACTCACTGGGGAATTGAGACAATGGCGGAAGCATTGAAAACACAAGTGCTAAGAGTATGAATGACTGGAATAGTCAAAAGCATAGTGAAGAAATGCAAATTATACCTGAAGAACAATCCTCACATACCCCAAAGACCTTACCAGGGGTGACAAAGAAAGGAAACAGTCCAGGAGACTATTGGCAAATAGACTTTTCCAAATTACCACAGCAAAATGGATAACGGTATCTTTTAGTAATGACAGATACCTTTTCAGGCTGGCCAGAAGCTTTCCCTTGTCACACCAACAAGGCAAAAGAAGTAGCAAATGTGTTAGTTAAGGAAATAATACTGAGATTTGGGGTACCCATAGGACTATTTTCGGATGGGGTCCACACTTCATAGCAGAAGCCGTTCAAAGTTTAGCTAAAGCATTAAGGGTAAAATGGGATCTCCATGGAGACCTCAGTCAAGTGGGAAAGTAGAAAGAACGAATCAAAGCCTAAAAAGACAGATAAGTAAAATTTGCGAAGAGGCTCAGATAAAGTGGCTGGATGCTTTAGCCTTAGCTTTGCTCCGAATATGCATCCAGCCTAGAGTTAAAGAAGAAGTTAGTCCTTTTGAGATCATATACGATAAACCTTATCAGATGACAGAAACAGGAGTTAATCCTGAAATCATGGGAAAACATTACCTGAAAGAGTGTATTATCTCTCTAGGAAAGGTTCTGTCCTCTCTCCACAGGCACGTCACTGTGAGTTCACCACTATCCCTGGACATGCCTGTGGATCGATACCAACCCAGAGACTGGGTGTATCTGAGGAGATGGTCAGACAAACCGTTGAAGGAGAAGTGGAAAGGACCTCTCCAGATTTTACTCACCACCTACAACAGCTGTCGGACTTGAAGGAGTCACTCCATGGATACATCACAGCAGGATCAAGCCAGCCACATCATCAGAATGGACTGTCAAACAAGAAGGACCTTTACACTTAAAATTAACTCAGGAATCCTGAAGTTCTGGATTATATCTCTTGCAGTGATGTCAGGAAGTGCAGAAGCCAATACAGACGGAGAGGCCAATGCAGACTTAGATGAAAACTTAATTCTAACTTTGATACAAAGGTTTGGCAGAATGTGCCATCTTACCAGTGTTACAGCATGTATCCCAGTTCCTCATTTGGCTAGTCAGCCCATCCCATGGGGTACTATACCGGTAAATTCATCTTTACTAGACTAATACGATGACATCACAGGAGCCTTTAAACGGGCTAACGTTTCCTATTATTTAGATAAAGACAACAAGTGTAGACAAAGAGGTAGCGATGTTTTACAAGATGCTACTCCTTGGAGATCAGGAGATAATAGGACAGTATTTGGGAGGGGCTCAGAGGAACAATGTTGTCCCGGGGGATCGCAACCCTTAAACGCCCAGTTTTTGCAAATAGCATTAGCAGCATCTGGCAGACAGAATGCAGGATTACCGAGACTGTGTCACTAATAACACAGTACGTAATGCAACCACTGCTCTGGAATGTACTAACCTTAGGGAAAAACCTCAAGACTTGGACCTGACCTTTGGAAGGGTATTGGAAATATATACGAAATGTGGATTGGTGCTTTAATTGGGGCACAAAGCCTATTTATAATATTAGCCAAACCAATGTCTTAAATTATTATGAAATATCAATCCTAAATTCTACTTTGATGACAATGGAACAGTGTAAGAAACAAAATGTCTCAACTGAAAATTGTGGACAAGTCATTCCGTCCCCAGGTTACATGACATGGGTCACGTCAGATGGGTATTGGACTACCCAACCACAGCTTAGGACGGTAATTAGACAAGTAACTTTAGGATTATTGACCCTATGTTTTACATGGAAAAAGAGTCCAATCAAAGCCCGATATTGGGAAGGAATTAAAAGAGATGCAGAGACAGAAAAAGACCCTAATGTTTGGATTGGGCCTTCCACAGCAGTACAACTTGATTGGGGATTCCAAAGTTTCCTATTACCAGGACTAACGGGCTTTAGAAAATCGAATATTAATAGAAAATCTGACTTGGCAACTAGAAGCCTTGTCAAGAGCCAGTCAAAAAAGACTCCAGATTATCAATAAACAGGTCCAAGCTAATACTAAAATGGCTTTACAAAATAGGCTAGCCTTAGACTTGCTATTAGTTAAAGAACAAGGGGTGTGTAGATATCTTAAATTAGACAAACACTGCTGTATCCACATCCCAAATATCACTGATAACCTGCAAGAACAATTAGATAAAATGAGAGAAGTAGCAAAAGACAGCAGAGCAATTGGGGAGGCAGCAGAAAATAATTGGCTCAACAAAATCCTCCAAGAATTAGGTAGATAATCTCTAAAAGGATGGTTAGCCATGTTGTTCAAAGGAGTAATTTAGGTAGTCAGGACTGTAGTTATTATAGGAATCTGCATAAGTTGTACTAATGTTACAGAACATATTGAAACACAGGGTCAAAATAAGTGAAAAAGAATGGAAAGACTGTAAAGAAGATATTTTGTAACGAATACACCTGGTATTTAGTTGTATTAAAGATAAAAACTCTCCACTAACTAACAACAAGGACTAACACAAGGACAAATTCTAGGAAAATTGAACAGAGTGCCAAAATAGTTTTTTAAGGCTGACTTGTTTCATTATAACGTGAAAACAAAAAATCATCACAGCAGCACGGGAAGGAGAGGGACCAGGACACCGAAGAGGGGTGACAGGGCTCCGAGGGCCTGGGACTCACCGCAGCTCTCACTCTAGACTTTGACAGTTCAGATGCTTCTTTCTCCTTCTCTCCTCCTGTTATAGAACATCTTGAAACACAAGGTCAAAAATGGGTGAAAAGAATGGAAAGAATGTAAAGAACATACTTTGTAATGAACACACCTGGTATTTAGACATATTAAAGATAAAAACTCTCTCCACTAACTTACAACAAGGATTAACACAAGGACAAACGCTAGGAAAATAGAATACAGTGCCAAAATAGTGTCCCGAGGCTGACCTGCTTCATTATAATGTGAAAACCACACCTCCTAGCTAGAAAATGCCCCCAACCCAAATAAGCCCCCTACTCGTTGGGCATGTGTAGTGAATTAAAAAAGAGAACTATATCTTTAAGATGAAGTGAGAAAGGTACTAACACTAGTTAGTTAAGGGGTGCGACCAGTAGGCTTATCTAACTTTGGTAACTGTTTCAAATACTGGTCACGATTTCAAACTGGTGTGCATGCTAGGCAGAGAAATTCCCCATGCACCCGGCACTGAATACAGTAATGCTTGCTCTTTAATACACCCAGTGTTAAGGAGTTTCATTCCCGATTTCGGTGACACTAAGAGAACAATATATGGAAGTAGTAAGAAAATCTAACTACCTCAAAAAAGGGGGGGATTGATACTAAAGACTTAAACAATTTAATTAGTATACAAAGGACAGACCTCTTTAAGTAAACTTGGTACAAACACAGAAGTTGCTAAACCATAAGTTGTGATTGTGTATGAGCAAATAATGAGCCTAACCACATTGCTGAGTTGACATAATGATAATGCCAGAACACAGACTGAGCTCATGACCAAACCACTGTAAAGGTAGAAGGAACTAACTCCCAGGTCCACTACACATGAGTTAAACCAACTCCTCCGCTAGAGCTTGAGGACAAGTGGAGAGCCATATCGGCAGGACTCTTAAACTGCACTATTGCGTAATCAGGTTGAGAAATGAAGTATAATTTATTTTTCTTTCTTTTCTAGGTTGGAGAATGTGTGGCAAGGCCTAGCCAGAAAAATGATAAATACCACCACCATCTGTTTAGCTGGTGAAACCTCAGTAAAGGAAGATTGAGACTTATGGGAATTATAAAATATATCTGTAAGTCTCAAAGGGGCAAAATGTTATAGAACATCTTGAAACACAAGGTCAAAAATATGTGAAAAGAATGGAAAGAAGATACCTTGTAAGAAATGCACCTGGTGTTTAGACATATTAAAGATAAAAGCTGTTTCCACTAACTAACAAGGGTTAACACAAGGACGAATTCTAAAGAAACAGTGCCAAAATAGTATCCTAAGGCTGACCTGCCTCATTATCATGTGAAAACCACGCCTCCTAGCTAGAAAATGCCCCCAACACAAATAAGCCCCCTACTCTCTGGGCATGTGTAGTGAATTAAAGAGAACTGTATCTTTAAGCTGAAGTAGAAAGGTACTAACCAATAGTTAAGGGGTGGGACCAGTGGGCATAACTAACTTTGTTAAGTGTTTTAAATACTTGTCATTACTTCAACCCAGTGTGCATACTAGGAAGAGGAACCCCCCATGCACCCAGCACTGCAATAAACCAATGTTGGCTATCTAAACAATCACTTGGTTTGGAGAGATTTCTTGGTTATGATTTTCTTTAATATCCCCTTGTTCTTCCGTAAGTCCAGTCTCTCTGCTGTGCTCCACCTAAGAGAATACGTGGGCTTCTCACAGCTCTTACGAGACGAGGCTTCCTAGACACATAGCCTCGCTCGCACACTACGCGGCTGTACGGTGCTTTTGATGACGCATACAGACCCTGCGGCACACACTGGCGGTCTGGCCTGCTGTGGACTACAAAGAGGGATCCTTCCACACGTGGAGAGGCAGGCTCTCTCTTGCTGCAGTGGGAGGCAGCTGCCAGCTGGATGGCCTTCGATTTCTTCTTCTTTACCTTTCTCTGGCCTCTCCAGCTTCAGCCGCGGCAGCTCCTGTCCACAGCCAGTAAGCGCTCTGCCTGTCCCTTTTCACCCCGACACCATGAGGAGAGTGAGGCTAGGCAGAGACAACCCACACAAGCCTGAGGCGGGCACAGTCAATGGCATCCCCGGGGGAGGAACTGACAACCATGTCCTCAGCGCAGCCTCTGAAAGAGGGAAAGAACAAGCAGCAACCGTTATTACTGTAGCTCCCCTCCAGCCGGATGACCTGAAAGGGGGTTGTGGTGAGGTGGGTGTTGGTCTCTTCTCCCATGTAACTAGTGATAGAATGAGAAGAAATGGCATCAAGTTGCACCAGGGGAGATTTAGACTGGATATTAGGAGAAATTTCTCTACTGAGACAGTGGTCAAACATTGGAAAAGTCTGCCCAGGGAGGTGGTTGAGTCACCATCCCTGGATATATTAAAAAAAAAATGTAGACATGGCAACCTTAATGATTCTGTGATTTTCTTCTGTGATTCTGTGACTGCTAGAGATGCTAATCCTTCCCAGCACGGCTGCTAACAGCACCTGCGTTAAAGGAGAATCAAGCACATTCGAGGATCACCTTGCCACCATTATAACAGGGCTTGGGGGTGGCCTGGGGCTATGGGACAGGCTTCAGGGGAAGTGCTGGTGCCGGGTGTGATACCGGTACCAATTCAGGCAGTCCAGCAGTTAGAGCTATTGCTCAATAGACGTAACCAAAACAAAAGGGAAATCTTTGTAACTTAGAAATAGTAAGAATAGTTGTAAGATAGGGAGCTCGAGAGTAATCTCACTTTAGACAGCTTAGCCTTGGAAGAACAGATGTACAGAGCCATAAAAATAAGAAAGCTGCAAGATGAGTATGAAATCAGCTTTGAAAGACATGGTATACGTGATTCCAGGACTAAGCTCGCGCAGAAATAGAGACCAGTTGGCGAACACAGTAAAGAGGAGTACGAGCAAGTTCTCAGAAATAAGATGAATATGTATATGTATAAAAATACCGGGAAACCAAACGCGTTTGTATGTAACAGGCAGTATAAGCTACAAACTAACACTGTTCAGGTATGCATGCTAGGTGGAATTATCCCCTGTGCATCCAGCACCAGCACCTGCATCCAGCACCATGCCTGCAGCGGGAGAGGCAGCTGCCAGCCGGACGGCCTTTGATTTCTTCCGGTTTACCTTTCTCCGGCCTCCCCGGCTTCAGCCACGGCAGCCCCTGCCCACAGCCAGTAAGCGCTCCGCCCGTCCCTTTTCCCAGCCGCGAGGAGAGCGAGGCTGGGCAGCGACAACCCACGCAAGCCGGAGGCGGGCACAGTCAACGGCATCCCCGGGGGAGGAACGGACAACCCTGCCCTCGGCACAGCCTCTGGGAGAGGGAAAGAAGCAGCAGCGACCGTTATTACCGTAGCTCCTTCCCCGCCCGGCCAGAGCCCCTCCTTCCACAGGGACTTCTCCCACGTGACAAGTGACAGGACAAGAGGAAACGGCCACAAGTTGCGTCAGGGGGAGTTTAGGCTGGACAGTAGGAAAAATTTCTTCATCGAAAGGGTTGTCGGACCCTGGAACAGGCTGCCCAGGGAGCTGGTTGAGTCCCCATCCCTGGAGGTTTTTAAAAGACGTGTGGATGAGGCGCTTTGGGACACGGTTTAGCGGTGGACTTAGCAGGATTAGTTTAACGGTTGGACTCGATGACTTTTCCAAGCTGAAAGAGCCTGCGATTCCATGACTTCTGGAGACCCCGCTCCTTCCCTGCACGGCTGCTAACGGCACCTGCCTCCTTTAGGGAGAACCAAGCGCATTCGAGGGCCAGCTTGCCGCTGCCGGGACAGGGCTTGGGGGTGGCCTGGAGCAACGGGACAGGCCTCAGGGGAGGTGCCGGCGCTGGAGGCAGCTGCATGGGGGGCAGCTGCGGGGCTGGGGGAGGCTCAGGGGCAGGCCTGGTGAGCTGGGGGGGCAGCCGGGGGCTGTGCCTGGGCGGCTGTCCGCCTCCTTCCCCTCTGCCCTTCTACCAGCCCTCGCCTGGCTCCCGGGGGCTGCCCGGACCCGGCCCGCCGCCAGCGGAGCGGGAGCCTGCCACAGCGGCCGGTTCGCAGCCCCCCGCCCGGCGGGCAGGAGACACCCCCGCAGGCGCCCAAGGCCTCGCGCCTCACCGGCGGCCGCGGCCCTTACCCGCCGCGCCACCATGCTGCTCTCGGGCACCACGCATGCGCCGGAGGGGCCACTGCTGATGCGCCAACGCCGGGCTGCAGTGCCACCGCTGCAGGACCCTGCTTGGCGCCCCGAGCACGTCGGGCGGCGGCGTTTCCCTACCGGGGGGCAGCAACGGGCGCGGGGGCATCACCCCGCAGGCACCGCGGCACCGCGTCGCCCGTAGCGGCGGACGGCAACGTGGAGCACAGCAGCACCCTCCGCGCATGCGCGGCGCCCAAGCCGCGGTGCCGCTTGCCGAGAAGCGGGCACCGCTGGAAGCCGGCAGAAAACCACACAAAAGCGGCAACAAAAACGACACCTCGCGCCACGCAGCGGGGGCCCCGCCGGTAGCAAGGACTGCGTCTCCCGGCACGCGCCCGAGAGCAGCGCGGCTGCCCGGCAGCCGAGTCCGCAAAAACTACACCTCCCGGCATGCACTGGCAAACACAGCATGGCCGCCCGGCAGCCCCCTGCCGGAAGACTACGCCTCCCGGCGTGCTCCGCGAAGCACCCCCGCCGATGCGCTGCTTCCGGCATGCCGCCAGAGGCAGCCCGCCGTGCTGTCTGACCCTGCAGGGACACCGTACCCGCCCTCCGCCGCACGCGGAAGACCCGCCGAGACGCGAGCGCAGCCCCGCGCTCGCCAGCGCTGCTCCGGGCTGCCCCCCCGTCCCGGGCCGCCCCGCCCCGGCTCCGGCCCGCCCCAGCTCCGACACGGCGCGGCCGCCCCGGGCCGCCCCACCGGCTCCGGCTCCGACACGGCGCGGCCGCCCCGGGCCGCCCCCCCGGCTCCGGCTCCGGCCCCGGCTCCGACACGGCGCGGCCGCCCCGGGCCGCCCCCCCGGCTCCGACACGGCGCGGCGCAGCCCCCCCAGCCGCCCCGGCCCCGGCCCCGGCCCCGGCTCCGGCACGGCGCGGCCCCCCCTTCAGCCGCCGCAGCCCCGCCGCTTCCCCTTGCATCCGACATGGCCCCCGCCGGCCCCGCCACCTTCCTCGGGGCTTTCCACGGGAACCGCCGGTCCACTGCGCAGCCCCGCCACCAGACCCAGTGCCCCTCCCTCCGCAGGGGCTCCCTGGCCCCCAGCGAACCCCCCGCACCCGCCCCGGCACTCGGCAGAGGCGCCCCCCCCACCCCCGGGGCCACCACCGCCCGGGACGTTCGGGGTCCAAAAGGGACGCCCTGCCCCGCTCACCTTTTCTCCCGCGCTGCAGCCGCAGCTGCAGCCTGGCCACGCTCGGCGACCGCTCCGCGGCCACCCGGGGCAGCGCAGCACCGGCGGCAGCCCCTCCCCAGCAGCCCCTTTACAGGGAGGGGCCATCACCAGCAGCCCCACTGGCCCCACCTGGGGCTCCCCCAGCCCGCAGCCGCAGCCCCTTACAGCCACTCTATCACCTGCTCCCCCGGACTCTGTGACAGCCGCTCACCAAGTACACAGCCCTACAGCCACAGCCGGGACTGCAAAGGACACGGCGAGTGTTTATTCATTAAAGCATAGAAGTCCCGAGGCCGACTGTGCTTCGGGGCTCGGTACCGGTACACTCCCCCTTCCCCGGGCTTCCCGGATGTAGCGCAGATTTGGTCTGGGAACAACAAATGAGAAAGTTCAACCCTATCATCTATAGCTTTAAGCCAATACTAAGTTTGGTAGATGAACAGACAAATGGTGATTATACAATGGGAGAAGTCACAGCTACTGCAGAGAGAATCCTGCCTCCTGGGTCTATTTGACTACTGGGCTCACACACACAAGAACATGACTCATCTACTCAACAGAGTGTACTAACATGTAGAAGTTCTCAGTGCTTGACTTGCTAGTCATGGTTTAATAAATGACTGAGGGGAAAAAAAGTGGAAGAAACGATAAATTTTAACAGCAGAAAGAGATTTGCTGCATCTGACTACAACTGAAGTTGCTCCAAGATCTGGAAAAGCAAGCCAACAAAAGAATGATCACGTTTGTGTTACCTATGAAGCTACTCAGGAACATTCAAGTCTAGAAGTGACTGAAGAGCTGCAGGAGGCCCTCAGGACTAAGTGACCAGGTAAACGAGCAGATGAAACTCAGTATTAACAAATGCAAAAGAACACACCAGGTGGGGAAACCCTGTATGTGCACAGCTTGTTTACAACTCACCATCAGGATTGTGTGGAAAACACTGCAGAAGAAACTTGGTAAATGTCAGCTTAATACTCGGTATTGACCAAAAAGGCAAATACGGTTTCAGGACTATGGAAAGAAGGAAAACCCAGCATTTTGTCATCCTTCACAACAACAGAGTGTCTGTATGGAGGGCTCCTTCAGTCAGTCTCAGAAGGCAAGAGGAGAGAGAGGGGCAGCAGGATGCTCACCAGTAGAGAATGGCTTCCATCCAGCAAGAGGAAACATGAAGGGGAGGGCATAATAGGAAAGAAAGGCTATGACAACCATCTATTACAAAAAGAAATTACCTAAATGGTAACTAGCGAGGGACAATTTGCCATTTCTCCTGCAACAGGAAGTTCCAGAAGATATCCACTGCTTCACAGCTGCTGCCTGGGTCATCAAAGTGTTTCTCACACAAGTGCATAATGAAGCTGTGGAATGTACTTCCACGCAGCCTTACTAAGGCAGAAACATTTGCGGGTGAGACCCAGACAAGAAGTTGCTCTTGCCGGGCCTTTCTAGCCCCAAAAGGGCTGTCAGGCGCACTCTGTCGCAGATGGAACTTCTGCCAATTACCATTTCTGCCAATTTCTTCTGACAGTGGCCACTGGACAGGGGCTTAAGAGAGAGGACACTGGAGGGGAGTACTCCAGGTCAGATCAGTACAACAGTTCAGACAGCAAAGCACACAAAGGTTTTGCATTATGACCTACATTCATTTAAGTGTATTGTGATTTTCAGGTCCCATTTCATAGCTCTACAGCTGTATACACGTACTTAGTAAGCATACTTCACACACATTCCTCAAGATGCAACACTATCCCCAAATTAGAAAGCATATCCCCAAATTAGAAAGCACCAAGTATGTATAAGAAACATCCTTCACTTTATAGCCTTATTTTTCCACAACACAAGTTAACAGTGCAAGTACCCAAATGTTTTTTTACGTAGATTTCTATAAACAGATGCAGTCCACCTCCATGCTCAGTAAGATCACCTAACAGATGCTCCTGGAAGATACGTCAAGACATATGGAAGACAGGCAGGTGATTAGAAACAGCCAACATGGGTTCACCAAGGGCAAATCATGCCTGACTCATCTAGTGACCTTCTGTGATGGAGTGACTGCATGAGTGGACAAGGGAAGAGCTACAGATGTCATATACCTGGACTTGTGTAAGGCCTTTGATACGATCCTCCACAACATTCTTATCTCTAAATTTGAGAGAGATGGGCTTGATGTATGGACTGTTCAATGGATAAGGAATTGGCTGGATGGCCACGTCCAAAGAGTTATAGTCAATAGCTCAATGTCCAAGTGGAAACCAGTAACGAGTGGGGTCCCTCAAGGGTCTGTGCTGGCACCAATATTATTTAGTATCTTCATTAACAACACAGACAGTGGGATTGAGTGCACCCTCAGCAAGTTTGCAGATGACACCAAGCTGAGCAGTTCATTCGCTAGAGGGAAGGGATGCCATTCAGAGGGACCTTGACAGGCCTGAGGAGCAGGCCCATGTGAACCTCATGAGTGGGCACGGTGGTGTTGGTTGATGGTTGGACTTGATGATCTTACAGGTCTTTTCCAACCTTAGTGATTCTGTGATTTTGTGATTCTGTGAGATTCGCCAAGACCAAGTGCAAGGTCCTGGAAGAGTCAAGAAACTTACCATTATGCCACCAACTACACGACACCAGGTGTCAGAATTAGAGTTTTAGCTTACAGTCACATTAAAGGTATATGACATGCAACCAGATTCTAGTTCACCCTCCTCTTTCCAAATAAAACCTAAACGTTCAGCTGCAGTTCTGATTTCTCCCTGCTTTATACTGTATTTTTGCAAATGTTATTTCGTGCTGAAGGGCCCAACCCCTGGTGCTCAGGGGTTAATTGGAAAGCATTTGACCCCTCAGAGGCATTCAGGCAGATTTCTTGAAAGGAGAATGGCAATCACACGCTGTCAGCTTTGATTTCATTAAATGCAAAACTGACTATGTAAGGATTTACGTTACACAAAAGGTAGATTTCTACCCCCGAAGAGTAATTTTGGTTGCTAGTCAAACTTCTTCCCTGCTTCTCCCTGGGAAGAAAGTCTGTGGAGAAAAGCATTGCACAGATCACAAGAAAGGCAGGAGAGTTCCTGGAAGAACATTTCCCACTAGTGTGGGACGTGTCTGAACCGTTTGTTTAAAAAAAGCATGACCCAGAGGCTTGTAAGCAACATGTGGACAGAATGTAATTAATCAGGAGTGAAAACTAAGGTAGAATTCTTCTGCTCTCTCTCGTCTTCCACCTCAGAACAGCAATGGGAAGAGATCACTGCACTAGATGTCGTCGTGGTACTCCCCGTACTTTGCTGTGACAGGTTCCTCAAGATGAACTGCTGCACCACCCATTAAGGCAAATGCTGGGTACATTATGCCAGAGCAGTCCACCTCGCACTCATAAAGGCACTTCATACGGCCTGCGTCGTAGAACCCCACCTTGCCTTTGTCACAGTCGAGGCAGATGCCCAAGCACGATGGCAGGGGAAGGATTCTGCTCGCTGGATCCTTGGGGGCAGCAGGTGTTGTGGGGATAAAGAACTTCTTCATGCCTAAAGTGACCAGTGTGAAAGGCTGTGGTGAGTCAAAGAAGGCATCTTCACTCCCACTGTCATGACCACTGTCTTGCTCGTATCTAGAACAGAAAACCAACCATTTGCTTTTGTCAAATTCTGAAGGGGGATCAGTGATGTGAACTGGAGAAAACATTTTTGTAAGACAAGAAACACCACATGGTCACCTGCAAAACCTTGTGGGGTAAAAATATACCTAAGCCAGGAGGGAAGACGCATTTAGTAGGTGGAGAACACTCACTTGGGCCACTTCAGACAATAAATAACAGCTAAACGCTAACGAGGACAAGACCACAGAAGGCTTTACTAAGGAGCGGATGTATCTAAATGTACTCATGCTAGGTAATCATTAATGAACCTACAGGTATAGCAAATTAGTTAACTTGAAAAGTAATTTAGCGACTATGACTAATGATTACAGACAAGGTATGTTTAACTTCATTTACATAATGTTAAATGACACGAGTAAATACATTTAACATGACTGTTGTCCTATGAGTTTTCCTCACCACTGCTGTATTACATTGTCTTTAAAATTCACAGCACAAAAAGTAGTGGTTTAAGTTTTTGGTTTGGTCGTTTGGTTTTTTTTAAAGTGCTCTGCCTGGAGGTTTCCATGAGCCCCTGTTTCCCAGCTGGTTACTGGGGAAAGTTTGTGGCCAGATTTGTTCAGTCTACATGCTTTTGCCCCCTACTTCTGTCACCAGATGAAGACACACTGGAGAAGCACACATTCTTCTGTGCCGACAATCCCTAGCTAGGTTTGCATTTTTGGGATGTCTGGGGGGAGATTGGATTTGTGTCAGCCAAAGTTTTCCAGGTATTTGTGTGGATAAGGAAAAAGAAATCAGGAAATCAGGATCTAATTTCTCACTTTGCAAAAAGCCTCCGTCTGGCTTTAAGCAGCTCAAGACACAGGCGTTCTTACACTTTCAGTATGTTACACAGGAGGAAGCTGATACATTTTTTACATTCCTGAAAAAGTTAAGAGTCCTCAGGAGACAGCTTCCCAGCCTGCAGTTCCTAGACACATCCAGGCTTACTACAACCATACTTCAGAGCTGAAATCTTTTTATTGGTTTGTCCACTGTACTTTGGCTTGGGATCAGTAGCACTCCAGTACCATATGCAAGTGTATAGCCTGGGATAAGCCAGTGACTTGGAATCCACCGTGACGCAAGCTACAGCAAAGATACACAGATACACACAGTGAACATTGTACCTCTGAATGGCTGCCAAACCTAGTATGCTAAGGAAATTAAGGCAGAGTCTTACTAGTGACAATTAAACATTGCTTCAATCTTGCAAGTGATGCTTTTTTTTTACCTTCTTGCTTTAACTGGCACATCTTGACATCTATAGGAACCTCATTTCTTTCCCAAAAAGAATGAAAATAGGACTCTGGATAATTACAACACCTTTCTGCTAATAGCAGGGGATGAACAGGACAACCTGCTTACAGCATATCCTTCAAGCTACTTTCCACTAGTTAGGTTCACCTTGTGTACTAATTGCGACCAGACTCACTCTTAACTTATTTTTTAAAAAGCCATCTCCTTATATAAAACATGTATTGAGCAAGAGTCTGCAATTTACCTTGGGCTGGTCACATCATGGGTATTATGGAACAATTTCTGTATCTGGTTGCTAGAAACAACTCCCACTTTCACCAGGTATGAATAGGCTTCCACACGAAAAGCCCAGACGTGCTTCCCTTTGGCAATCCCGGTGTCGCCAATGATGTAATCCAGGGTTGTGTAGCATCCGACCTGCATGCGCTCAGATCCCAGCAGTAGAGGAAATCCAGCCCTGCTTTCCACAGAGGTTCTTCCTGGGTTCAGCAGGAGATGTTCGCTGTTGTACCCACATTTGTCATCAAAAAGAAAACTGAAAACTGAAAAACAGTATCCAAAAAAATTTCCTCTTAGTTAAGTATTTGGCCTTCTGTGCTTATAAACTACATTTTAAGTCATGCTGGCATCAGAATTTCTCACTTTTAAAGGCTACCGGGAACGTCATGCAAGCTAAAACGGTCTCAGCATGCCACCTACTTAACCTGTTTGTTAACAGTGCTTCTAAACATTTACGCAACCGGTAACAGTAGAGTAGAAGTCTGGGAACTACTGGAAACCACCTACAGCTCTTAACACCGACAGACACAGATTCAACACCTTGTGGACATAAGAAAACCCAATACCTGGAGCTGGAGGCGTACGCAAAATAACTTCTCGGCTCCAAGGGCTACAGATGGACCCTTTATATCCTCGAACTCTAAAGGCATAGGAGCTGTCATCATCAAGATCAGATATTACTTTGCTCTTGCTGCAAACTTTGATCTCCTGCCACGTCGCACTCTCCTCTTCTCTATTAAGCTTACGATACTCAAGAACATAGATATCAGCTGAGTCTGTCTTCCCAGGGCATTCCCAGCTGATCAGAGCTTTGTTGTACATTCTGCTCTGCTCTTCATTGATTTCTGGTATTTCTAGACCTGGAATGCCAGAGATTCAGGAGAAAAAAACCCTCAAATTCAGATATATGTTGTTTTAGAATTAACCATACAAGCCCTTTGTTGAGTGGCTATAGCACTTGGGGGGGGTGGGGGTGGGGGCAGAAATCTGACTCAATCAGTTAAAGAGTACAGATGAGGATGGTTCCATTCATGCACTTACATAAATCCCTTACTTTCTGTTTTTACTTCGAAAGTTGTATCATTTATTTTTGCTGGCAGCTAAAAAAGCATCTAAAAGCCTATTCTTTTCTGTCATGTTAACAAAAAGCTTCTAGGAAGACCTAGTATTCCTTAACTACAATGTTTTGGAAGCCAATGTAAACTGGTACTGAATGCAATGGCATCTTAGCTTCTTTTTCAAAGCTGAAGCTAGCATTGCTGCCAGGTAATGCCTTGTGGATCACAGAGACAGAAGGGACAATGCAAGTCACAAGACTGAGTTCTGCAGCTGCAGCCCTGCATAAGTTTTGCCTCTTTCCAGAGAAGCCCTTCAAGTCGTAACTTGAGAAAGACCTGATGCTCTCGCAATTTACCATTGGAATGGAAGGACAAGTCACCAAGGATCTCTTCTTGCTTAGCTATGTCCACCACAAAGTCTTCAAAAGTAGTTTCAGCTGCTGGCCTGAAGCTCTTCAGAGATTCAGTAGCTTTTTGGATTCTGAAAGCACAGAAGCAAAGGGATGGCAGAACAGAGAAAAGGGAATTCACATGTGTGCATTCCTTAAACTAAAAATGCTAGGTTTTGCTTTATAAAAAGTGCTGTTTTCGTGTACTTACTGATGTCTCCCAGAAATTTCTGTCTCTCTAGACAGAATTCAAATGCAAAATTTAAGGTCTTTTGTACAGCAGTGTAAAGGTATCAGTGTAAAGATAATGAAGAGGTAATCGTTCAGCTGGTAGAGCATTTTAACAATTTGGGGCATTATGTTCAAAGAACAAAATAGATGTGAAGCGCTAATGGAGAACAGCTATTAAGATCAAAGACTTTAAAGCCAGAAGAGACCTGTTAGATTAACTTGCAAATACCCGATACAATCTCTGAGCAAAGGAATGTGTCAGTGAGCTGAATGGGCTACCCTTCCAGTGCAGTCCTACTGAACAAGGCCACGTGTTGTCACAGGACAGAGCCCCTCCTGACTGCTGTTTCTTAACGCACACTGTAATGTAGCAATTTCTACTGAACGGTACTGGGACCATCTCTGAGCCTTTGCAATACAAGGTACTGCATTCAGTACTTTGCTAGCAGGTGTCAAAAGAATATGACTGACCAGACATCCTGGAACAGTATCTGTACTTCAAACAGAAGATAATTAAGATACCTGTCATGAAGCTGTTTTGCTGTTTGAACAAAACAAGATGGATCAGTTTCTTTAAGCACCTCTTGAGCATATCCTACAAGGCCATTATTTTCCAGGAGCCCTTGATATTCCTCTGCTTGCGTTTGCAATTTTTCCAGCCTTAAATTCTTAGAAGTTTCAATTGCCCTAAGAGCTGCGGACTTCTTCTCTTCTAGGACATGAGATAATTTCTCAAAGCTCTGAGATGCTTCTTCTTTAGCTCGTTCACTGTTGCACTAGGAGGGAACAAAAGACATTTTAGACAGATTCCACAGCACTGTGGCTGTGTACAGAAACATACCTCAAGTTGTTCAAGGTATCACAGCAATCTAGTCATCCATTTGACAGACAAGACTAATGAGCTTTGTTATGCCCATCAGCACTGAAAATGTGATCAGCACTGCACCCAAGCTAGTAAGCGTTTACTGGATCAACACAGAGAACGAAGAGCAGGAAAGTATTCCTCTGATTATGTCTTGAGTTACGCATAGCATGTGTCTAAACAGCTCATGGAAAAGCACTGTAAAAACAGGTCAGTTTCTGAAGTCTTCATGCCCAAGAGCTAGGTGCTCCTCCACCTTCCCCAACCACACTGAGATGGGGGTCCAGCCCAGCTTCTCACATATGCCCTCAGAACTGCAGGGTCACCTCTAACTAGTGCCCTGGATAAAAGGAACTACAAAGCACAGAGACAATCTTTATCAAGATACAGGCAGGGCCAGGAGCTCCTGCAATTTCTGCCATTGTGTTTTTCAGCTTGTACGTGAGCTCCCAGCTCTGACTCTTCTGCAGGGAGATTTTACTCTTCATTCTGACTTTATTGCAACATCCTCAAGGCGGCAAACAGCCAGTGTAAATTGTGAAGCACCGTTAATACACAAGAGCTGTAAGTCTAACCCACCTCTCTTTGATTAAGGTATCAAACAAGCTTTCTTTCAATTAAATTTACAGCAGCACCCAAAACTTAACTTCCCTCTGTATGTTGCCCATATTTCCAACACTGTCAGGATTAGGTCTTACCATTTGTGATTCAGGACTAACACAAACTGTTCAGAAATTGTTTTACTGGCTAACTGAAAAAAGCCAAAGGATTTGAAACACTTCAGTGAAAACAGTTTGAGTCTCTGCTGTGTCCCTGCAAGGGCTATCCCCAGACAACACGGAAGACACTCTTACCTCTGTTTCTTTCAGCAGCAGATCCAGCTGTGTGATGTGAGCTTTCACCTGGCTCTCCTTACTGATGAGGTACTCAATATCTTTTGAAAGCTTCTCCTGTTAAAACAACACAGCGAGCTAGCAGAAGAAGGGTATCCCACCCAAACCGACAACCAGCACAGGCAGGTCATCCAGCTAGCACTCGCTTTATCTAGTTACAAGGACAACAGCCTGCCACCAGTTATGAGCAGCAACCCTGCGGAGAATTGCTCAGTGACCCGCAATGACTGCACAGGGACATCAGGCCACTGATGTGGGCAGGACTGGGGGCACAGCCTCTAAGGACAAGAGGTAACAGCCTCTAAGGACAAGAGGTAACAGCCTCAGCTGGCTCAGTCTTCCCCAGCCACAAGTGTCACCTTCTCTTAGGCTAGGAACATGAGGCTTCAGGACGTTACTAAAACTTACAGAAAAGCCACGTTAGTTATTAACTCATTTGTAGTAAGATTTGCTAGAAGAATGAGTGGTTCAAAGCATGAACTTAGGAGTGTCTCTGCATTTCCTGACTTGCAAGAGTTAACAGCTGTACAGGAAAAGCCTTGCAAACAGGCAAGGAGGCCAAAGAGCACAAGGCAGGCTGGTCTGGTCTTCCCCCCCCCGCCCCCCCTTTTTTTTTTTCTTGTGAGCAAGAGAGGAAGAAAAGGAAGAAGAGGAGGTAGAAGCAATCATTCTTTAACAACAAAGCAATGTTTGCAAGTCTTCCCTGTTGTACTGCGAATTAACAGCTATGCAACTTCAGAAACATACAAGGTCCCAACAGATACTTCCAATGCAAATTTTTCAGGAGTGCTTCTGAAGTATCAGCTAATCCAAGCCACAAGGACACTTACCTGAAAAAAGCTAGATTGTAAAGTATAAACTGCTTAAACCTTTTGCATTGGTCAGTACTGCTATACTTTAGTTGGCTAAAACAAGGTGGAAGGACTTTTAAGAGGTTATGTTTCACGCCTCATAGAAAATACAGTTTCTCAGAAGTGCGCTATGTCACACTAATATAGATATTAACAGATGTTGCACAACAGCATGCCTCATGACTGGTTCAGTGTCCTCTAAACACACATCCTGGCTTCCTGCCACAGGGAGTTTGCCCTTACACCAGAAGCTCAGTACTTTTCCCCTTCTTAAGGCCAGGTCCAACAATATTTACTTTTACCTTAAGGGTTTTGTAGGCAGTTCTCATGGTTGTTACTCTATGGTTTGCATGACATCCACCCAGTTTACAAAGATGACAAACAGGCCTTCTGCAGATTTCACAGTACATGTTTACCCTCTCCATTTCATGTTCTGGACACATCACAATCTGAAAAAAAAAGAGAGCAGAGAGAATGCAGGTGTACTTCCAAAAACTGAGGTGGCCAACAAACCATCAAAACACTAAATCACCCCACAGCAGCATCTGATTTCATCAGTGGATTCTTTATATTCAGTTTATCTTCCACCTTTTATATTTGTCTATGCCAGTGAAAGCCAGCAGATGAACACACACAGTTTCACGAGGTTCACAGTGAGTAAACCTGTAGCGATGTCTGTGTACACATCATGTAGCCTCCATACTGCAATCAACCATTTTGCTAATCCCTGAAGTTGTTTGCGTGCCTCAAGCTCCCTACACTCCTGTTCAGAGCTGTAAATGCAATATATAACACAGCCACGCTGCCAAATTTAACTGTGTCCATGCCAGCATCTCTTGAAACAACTACGAACTGTCTTAAGGCAGGAGTTGACATAATACTGTAATGATTTAAATTTAAGCTAGACTCTGATCAGCCACATAGCCATTGCTCTTGGAGCAACAGATGAAATGCAGCCACACCCCCAGTCACAGTCATTTTAAAGATAAAAGGCTCCAGTGTTTCATTTTTTCTGTCTGACTCCAATTACAAGTTGTTCATGCTGAGCGTTAATTCCAGTAGCAGCTTAAACAGCATTGCGAAAAAGCTGGTGTTTGCTAAAAGTAATCTTTCAAAAATTGAACACGTTGAAGTAACTGCTCGAAGAGGCAAAAAAAGCGCTGCTCAACTCCAAGCTCAAGCAACAGATAAAACCGTCTAAAAGGGGGTGGGTGGGTGTGGGTGGGTGTGCTTGTGCACATGTGTGCGCGTGTGTTTTAAAAAAAAAGAAATGCTTTGCCTCGTTCCAGAGCACTGAAAGACATTTGGGGCATCTACTCCATGTTATCAAAGAGAAGCTCTTGAGAAAGCTTTTCAGTGTCATGTCAAGGAGGAGAACACGACATCAGTGCCAACAGTCAAGCTTTAAAAGCATCATCTTTTAACACACGCACACACATACAAGAAAGGACAGGAAAGGGCTCAAAAATAGAAGTGAGTAGCATAAATATGGACACACTAAGCTAAAATTGCAAACCATCTCTGAAACCAACTCTCAAGCCCCAAATGTTATCTTAGTCTATGGTGAAAAGCCCAAAGACACCAGTCTCGCTAGCACCTTGGTACATAAGACTGTCATTCAGCAGAATATGCAATAAGCTATCCCATTGTCATTGACTGCTGGATTCGGGGGGAGGTGCGAGGAGGGAAGGAAACTTTCAGGAGAATCGTCTGTGCAGGCAGACATGTTCAAAACTGCAGTCATGCTGTCAGCAAGAACAAAAGCTTATGGTTCACTCAATGAATAACAGCAATAGTCAAAAAAGGAACAACGGTCCCAAAAAGCAACTACCATTGCACAGATATGTCTGAAGCTATATGCAAATGCTGCAACCCAAATTCTGTAAGATACGGGATACTTACCTTGGGTCTGAAGTTGGTGGTTGGTCCTACATGTTTATGTTGGGCTTTCACAGTTCCCCAAGGATGGTGTATTTTGAAACATTCGTTGCAATAGCTTGCCCTGCAGTCCATGCAGCTCTTTGTGGACTCTTGAGGTGGAGGTTTGCAGAAATCGCACATAATAGCAACGGCTGCCCTGGCTGCCTGTCTGTATCTTTCCACAATGGTTTCCAAAGTAAAGTTGCGAAATAAGCCATTGATGCCACGTTCTCCGAGATCAGTATCCCGCTGGCAACCCGGACAAGGAAACAGACTCGATCTAGGAGTCAGTGAATTACGTTTTCTGCCTGTGTAGACACCAAATCCTGATTTAGGAGGAGTGTAAACAGAAGAGGTTTAGATTTTAAAGGGAGAAGCACAGGAATTTATGAACCAATTTCAAACTATCGTAGCACATCATCCAAACCAGTACAATACCAATTCATATGCACTCTGCCAAGCCAAAGAGAATACATTTGCCATGACAAGGTAGTGTAATGTCTGAGTTCAGGGGGCATTACAAACTACTACTCTAAAACTTAATTCTATGGTAAGGTTAATTTAGCTATTCCAATCCTATCTTCTTCGTCTAGTTTTGCATGCACTCAAGCCGCAGCCTTTCAAAAGACTAAACACAAAACCTTCCGGAAACCAGTTGGTTTTAGGCTAACTGGCTGCGCACATAGAGAGCAACAGCTTCGTAACACGCTGAAGTGTAAGATGTCTATTCCCAGAGTGAGACTGGTTATTCCCAGACAAATATAGCCAACTTGGAGCTCCCTGAAGTTTGCTTTGGCCGAGTCAAACTTATCTGGCTTACCCCAAGAGGCATCATAAAAATCTAAAGAGGAAAACAAGAGAACTAGATATCACCAGTACGAAATCTCAGCCAAATCATTCAGTCAAAATACGTAGAGGCTGACTTGGCCCTTGCTGAACGGCCTTGATAAAGGAGGGCTGCTAAGTAAGCCCCGCACACCAAAGGGGATGCTGAGACGGTTATGTCTGAGAGATTCCTCTACCTTGAACTGGGGAACCACAGATCTGCATGGTTACACAAGGGTACAGCTTATCTCTTTTCATTTCAAAAGGGGACAGTAGAGAAGCTGCACTCCTACGAAACAGCTATGCACAAATTTCCCCTCTTCTCCAAAATAAAGTGATCCAAGGCTCAAGTCAAGTCGCAAGCCTAGGGATTCTTTGGAGCCTGTTCCAGGGGATGGCTCACACAGACCCAAAAACTATTTCCAGGGTAACATTCTTGAGGCTATCAAACAGAGAGTGCATCCCCATGTCTCACTCATGAACCCACAGGGCACAACTATCAAAATTAGTCCTTTATGTATTACTGAAGCAGGTTAAGCCAGTGTTTAGGCTTAACATGTATCCTCTCAGCCTCCCCTTACAAAGAAATAAAAAACCATTCTCTCGAGCTGGAGCATGGTTTTAAGATCCCCTTGAGATGACTGCATGTTGGTATAACTAATTTGTAAATAGAGGTATGACTTCAAGCTGAATTCTTAGTGTTGAAACTGGTTCTTCTTCAGAAAGTGAAATTTGGTCCCATCTGTATTTAGTGAGGATCTTCCCATCAGAAATGTTGATGCTTCATTTCTTTTTGAAGTGTCCTTTGATGCTATCCAAAAGACACTTGCCTTGTGTCACTCTTCCGTGGGTGCTTCACCCAACAATCCAAAACCTCCCTACCTCTCACGCCCTTTCCAGTCTCTTTAAAAAAACAAACCAACACTCCTGTAAGAAACTAGTTCCTTTAAAAATCTTCAAAATGTACCCCATGGTAGTTATGCATCACTATCAGCTAAGAAGCCACAACCAGAGCATGAATAAATGTCAGTCTCAAACTCGGCTGGTCTTATGCTTTTCTGTAGGTTCTGAGCAGAACAGCTAGACTGCATTAACAGAACAGTATGGGTGACATCTAGTAGCATCTAAATGTCAGGTTCCCAAGGGAGCTCTGCCTCCTCTGTGCACAGCGTGGACGGTGCCACAGCACTGCCTGCGCACCCCATCATGCTAGATCACTATTTCTACTGCCCGACAGAGAGCAAGCTGGAGGGCAGCTTTCCATGGAAGATTAAGGATTACCTCCTTACTTACACTGCTGAAAGCAGCATGGGGGGCCTGGTCCCCACGCACAGCCTGTCTGATACTGCCACACTTGGCAAGCCACAGTTCTCACAAGGAGGTCAGGTCACCCACGGTGCGCCCACCACTCCTTAGGCACCCAACCTGGTGCCCTGATGTCCACGTTGTAAAACCATGTAGTGGACAGCTGCAGCGGAAACCGGTGACCGCTTCAGTCCATGCATACAATGCCGCGACAGAACATCATGCTTACTGAGGAAAAAAGGGACTAGACTTGGATTTGGGAGATGGCAGTCACCAGTGGGCTCTCTTCATTCAAACTTCACATAACGCTGCAGGTAGAGAGAGCTGAGAAAGCAGCTGAAATGTATGCAGAGCTAAACAGTGATTGTGGGGCTGTGCACCCCATATCCAGAAAACAGGACTGTAATGAAGACAACTAGTTATTTCGTTTGGGGATTCCCTCAAATGATGCAGGCCTCAACCTGCCAAGCTACAGCAAACACAGCATTTGCTTATCAAACTGATCCTGAAAGAGTACCAGTACTAACAACTCAAGAGTTGTTTAAAAGAAGGGGGTGAAATAAAATATTTGAGCTTTGAAAACTGGGAAGGGGATGATGAACGTTAGTAACATACAAAATACAAGACACAGCTTTAGGGTTTGTCTTGTGGGCGACTCTTCCAGATCACTGCGGACTGCGGTTTTAAAGTGGACAGTTACGTCAGAAGGAAGCCTAAAAGCCAAGATGAGGTTTCTTTCAAGAAGTACTTTCGATGTATCTGTGTAAAAGAACAACTCATCTGTGGATTACACAACAGCTGTAAGAATCTTTCTAGTGTGACATCACAAAGAGCATGAGGAGTGCTCCTTAAAGCTTCCAGAGCAGACCACACTGGAAGAGGCGGTTAGCGCAGTCTTCTTACAGTCATCTGTCTCCCAATTCTGCAACCGTGCAATAACCATCATCTATGGAAAATGATTTATTGTAAGCGTAATGAATTGGGTAGGACAAAACCATCATTTGCAAAGTCTGCAGAGGCTCAGAAGGAAGTCGAACTACTCAATTTAGGCTGGCCGAAACCTGAGAGAACCACCTCAACAGTACCACTGACAGGCAATAAAACTGCTGAAATCTACACCTCAACATCGACGCTATTGAACATGATGCTACTGCGTCTCAATGTAACTGAAATACAGGAATAAACAAATACAATGGTTACAAAGATTTACAGGACGCCACAAAGACTGATCTATTATATATGAAATAGAGTGCACTGTCCTTAAAAATATTCCCATTGTTCTTGCCACAGAATGAACAAGACTCGCACTATCCCTAAGTCATCTTTTTAACTGCATCAGGAGTACCGGGAAGACATTTTACCAATGCAGACGCAATTCGGCTCAAGTCAGTCGAACACATAAAATAAGGAAAACACGCAAAAATTCCGATACGTACCTGATCTACTAATCCTGTCCATGCTGGAAGAAGAGCTTTGAATTTGAGGGCTACTCTGATTAGAGGATTCAGAGCCTCCATCAGCGAAAGAGTCTTCAAATGCAGAGAGTATTTCTTTCACACATTTGTGACAGACATTGTGCTGGCAAGGAAGGATCAGTGGATGGGTAAATAATTCCTTGCATGCTGGGCAGATGAGCTCTCTTTCGATACCCTTAATGGTAACCTTCATGACAGAAAGAGGGAAAACCAAGTGTAAGTGCAGAAAACGTGAGCCAGCAAGACTTAGTGCACAGCTGTATGTCTGTATGTCACAAAAGCCCAGCTCTCTAGAATAATCGTTCTATTCTAGAATCGCACATTCTAGCTGGTTTGAGGCATTCCGCTGGTTAACGCTGCAAACAAATCTCAATTAACATTTATGAAAGCACTGACAACATTCCTTTCAACTGAAATGAACACCGCCACTAGGCAAACTCGGTTCATCTTTAGGTCATGTCTGCCTTGCAGGGGAGGAAAGGAGAGGAGGGGAGTAGTCTTAATTCCACTCAAGGACCTAGTGAAACGAAAGCAACCATACTTCTTAACAATAGGAATCCATATGTTTAACTCAGCTCGCTCGCTCGCTTTTCAAGAAGGGGGGGTGGGGGAGGGAGAAAAAAGAAATTAAGTGTCAGACTGGTTAAACAACAGGCTTTCCCGCCGTGTAATCCACATTTAAGCACTGGAACTGCCTTGACTTCGTTAGGCTAATAGTTCCAGTCCGGAACATTATCTGTTTGTTTATTTATTTCCTGCACACAGAGCCGCCCGTGGATCTGTGCAGCTCTTCAGTAATTTAATGACCCCACAGCCATCTGGCACTGCGCTCCGCTCCTGCTCTGACAGTATTGGTTTCGGCTATGTTCACTGAGGGAAGTGTTATATGGATTTTTCAAACATCATCAAGAGGAAAAGACTACTTTTTCAGAAGCATAATATATCACCTACTACTGTTGGGGTCTTTCCCATGCTGTTCTACTGGGTTTATAAAATACCTTACGAGCAGCAACTCTTTTGCGCAGCAACGTGTCTGTAAGATCCTGCCCCAAAAAATCATCAGAAATTGAGACATATTTGGGGCATCATGAGTCATAAAATGTATACAGTCGAGGTTGGGAGCAAATCTGGGGAGTGAGTGAGACTATTTTTACTTATTACCTCGCATTTGGCACAGCTGGATGGATCATATGGCAGCTTATGCAGTCACCATGCACATTACCTTTTAAAAACTTGACAGCTACGATGTGGTTACCCTTAAAAAGCATTCCTCTCCTTTTCCTCTTCCCCCTCCCTCTGCATCTGTGCTCCTGAAACAGCTACCTGGATCTGCCAGAAGGACGGAGAAATTCAGTAAAGGTCTTGTTTGCAGGGAAAATTCCGTGTCCAAACCCCAGTATCCCTTCATGCAAATGGCAAACAGACAAGAACAAGATAGTACTCCTCTTTGATCTTCTACAAATGTACCCCTTTGATTCGTATCTAAAGACAGAATAACAGAATATTGTGCTCTAGGTACAGGGCTCTTCTCTTTTTCAGGATAGGTCTTTTTTAGTTTTTCTGCACCTAGACAACAAGTTTCTGAGGAACTTACTTGGGTACCTTCCACCGTTTGAGATTGTCTTGCACATTTTGCTTCCTGTCATTTTGAGTTCCTCCTGTTCCTATTCCGGTCATTGCACTGTGTTTTGGCAGCTGTTTTCTGACAATCTCCTTTGCCTCAGGAGCAGCAGAGGTATTCCGGTCTTTAAAAAAAAAAAAAAAAAATCTTCCCTGCACATTAGACTTCACGTAGGGTAGACCTCAAACAAATGCTTCTCCCATATTTTTCCCTATCTTTCTGTGTACTTTAAAAGCATTTGTTTGGATACAGACTCAAATAAGTGGGAGCGCTGAGCATTGCATTTGCAGTGAGCTCAGTAAATGGTTTAGATCAAAGTAATCTTCTGCAAAAATATGTGCACCTTTGCTCTGGAACAATTTTTGAGTTTTATGCTGTTGATCCTGGGAGAAGCACCTGAAAATCCAATGGCTAACGACATGTATGAGTGTTCATCTTGTATTGCGGCAGCCATCACGATGACAGTCTCGGGAACCTACCTGAGCTGGTGTGGTAGGACCCAATTTCTGTCAGTTGAAAGGTTTTTGCTATAATTAAGCCTATGTTCAGAAGCAGTCTCAAGTACGTCACATGCTGAGGAAGAACGTGCAGCTTCTCCAGATGGTAATTATGTGACAGAATGAATATACACTGAATAGCAATAACAGAAAGTGGTGTCCTAAGTGTTTTCAGTGGCATTTGGCATCGTTTACAGTCTGATACATTCTCGACATTTACTGCACTGCTAAAAAAATTGGTTCCTAGCTTTGCAGTGTAGAAATTACTCTAGAAAGAGAGTTTTCTTATTTCTGTGCTCTTTAGGCACTGTGTAGTTCAAAATGTAATGCTTTTAAGTCTTGGACATGTTCATATACTGTTAAAAAAGTTAAAGAAATATTCTGTACTAGATGAAGAGCATTATTCTGCTAACTTTCTTTGATTTGTGAGATGTTTCATAGAAGTGCAGTGAGGGGAACATGGAAGACTGGGGTGCTTGGGAATGTCTTGGTTTGTTTTTCATGTGGTGTTTTTTGTTTTGGATTTGTTTGGTTTTTTTGGCATGAGTTGGCTTGGTGTGACGTGAATCTGCCAATACCATAGTTACTGAGAGCTTAGACTGTCTTCCCCGTTCGTGGAAGGAATTTCCTGTATTGCTTGATTATGAGAATGTTTCATAAATTGTGTTGAGATGAGTAGCTTAGATTTCTCTGTACGCTTTTTAAAATCTGCCTTTTTCAGGATACTTTCAGTGTTTGTCGCATGTCTTGCTAGCCTCGTATCTGGGGGTCTGAGAGACAGCTGAGAACATGTCTCCTAACTGGACTGTCCTTTCCCATCCTTCTTTTGCCCCATGCTGTTCAGTACCCTCTTCAAAAATTATTACTATGACCAAGCTTATAAAGTACTGTTGTTGTCCCATTCGTGGGAGGGTTTTTAAAGTCAATCGACAGCACTTTCTGTGTTTCACTGCTTTCTTCACAACCTCCTGTGCTCATTGTGAATCAAAGAGGAGAATTCTGGTTTGGTGGCAATGCTTCACCCATTTGTGAGGTCTTTTCCAGTAAGACCTAATCCTTCTGGAAATTAGGAGATCTATTTAGTAGTTGGTTCCTTCTTCTGTTGTGGACCAGCCCACACTGATCAGACTTTCTCTCTCTGTCTCTGTCCTTCCCCCACTCCCCGCTCCTGCTCTGACAGTATTGGCTTCGGCTACGTTCAGTGAGAAAAGTGATATGTGGATTTTTCAAACATCATCAAGAGGAAAAAACTACTTTTTCAGAAGCATAATATATCACCTACTACTGTTGGGGTCTTTCCCATGTGTGCTGGTTTTGGCTGGGATGGGGTTAACTTTCTTCATAGCAGCTAGTATGGGGCTGTGTTTTGGATTGTATGGGGCTGTGTTTTGGATTTGGGCTGGAAACAATGTTGATAAAGCAGGAATGTTTTAGTTACTGCTGAGCAGGGCTCACACAGCACCAAGGCCTTTTCTGCTCCTCACCCCACCCCACCAGCGAGTGGGCTGGGGGTGGACGGGAAGTTGGGAGGGAACACAGCCGGGACAGCTGACCCCAACTGACCAAAGGGATATTCCATACCATATGACATCATGCTCAGTATATAAAGCCGGGGGAGGAAGAAGGAAGGTGGGGACATTCGGAGTAATGGCGTTTGTCTTCCCGAGCAACCGCTACGCGTGATAGAGCCCTGCTTCCCTGCAGATAGCTGAACACCTGCCTGCCGACGGGAAGTGGTGAATTAATTCCTTCTTTCGCTTTGCTTCTCCGCGCAGTGTTCTTTTGCTCTACCTATTAAACTGTTTTTATCTCAGCCCACGAGTTTTCTCACTTTTACTCTTCTGGTTCTCTCCCCCACCCCACCTGGGGGGAGTGAGTGAGCGGCTGTGTGGTGCTTAGTTGCCAGCTGGGCTTAAACCGCGACACCATGCTATTCTACTGGGTTTATAAAATACCTTATGAGCAGCAACTCTTTTGCTCAGCAACGTGTCTCTAAGATCCTGCCCCCAAAAAATCATCAGAAATTGAGACATATTTGGGGCATCATGAGTCATAAAAGGTATACAGTCGAGGTTGGGAGCAAATTTGGGGAGTGCGTGAGAGGTTTTTTACCTATTACCTCGCATTTGGCACAGCTGGATGGGTCATATGGCAGCTGATGCAGTCACCATGCACATTACCTTTTAAAAACTTGACAGCTACGATGTGGTTACCCTTAAAAAGCATTCCTCTCCTTTTCCTCTTCCCCCTCCCTCTGCCGCTGTGTTCCTGAAACAGCTACCTGGATCTGCCAGAAGGACGGAGAAATTCAGTCAAGGTCTTGTTTGCAGGGAAAATTCCGTGTCCAAACCCCAGTATCCCTTCATGCAAATGGCAAACAGACAAGAACAAGATAGTACTCCTCTTTGATCTTCTACAAATATACCCCTTTGATTCATATCTAAAGACAGAATAATAGAATATTGTGCTCTAGGTACAGGGCTCTTCTCTTTTTCAGGATAGGTCTTTTTTAGTTTTTCTGCACCTAGACAACAAGTTTCTGAGGAACTTACTAACTTGGGCACCTTCCGCCGTTTCAGATTGTCTTGCACATTTTGCTTCCTGTCATTTTGAGTTCCTCCTGTTCCTATTCTGGTCATTGCACTGTGTTTTGGCAGCTGTTTTCTGACAATCTCCTTTGCCTCAGGAGCAGCAGAGGTATTCCGGTCTTTAAAAAAAAAAAAAAAAACAGTCTTACCTTCCTTGCACATTAGACTTCACGTAGGGTAGACCTCAAACAAATGCTTCTCCCATATTTTTCCCTATCTTTCTGTGTACTTTAAAAGCATTTGTTTGGATACAGACTCAAATAAGTGGGAGCGCTGAGCATTGCATTTGCAGTGAGCTCAGTAAATGGTTTAGATCAAAGTAATCTTCTCAAAAATATGTGCACCTTTGCTCTGGAACAATTTTTGAGTTTTATGCTATTGATCCTGGGAGAAGCACCTGAAAATCCAATGGCTAACGACATGTATGAGTGTTCATCTTGTATTGCGGCAGCCACCACGATGACAGTCTCGGGAACCTACCTGAGCTGGTGTGGTAGGACCCAATTTCTGTCAGTTGAAATGTTTTTGCTATAATTGAGCCTATGTTCAGAAGCAGTCTCAAGTACGTGACATGCTGAGGAAGAACGTGCAGCTTCTTTCAGGTTCTTGTTTCCACCAGGTCGCTTCCCCGTTCGGGTTCCCTGTGTGGCGTTGCAATGGCTGTGTCAGTGTGGTGGAGGGAGGTGCGTGGGGTAGAGAGAAGGCGGGAGTAAGGGCTCTTAAACCCAGCTTCTGCAGAGCTGTTGCTGTATGTGTAAGTGCATCCACCTTCCAGAGGTGACGTGTTGTACTCAGCAGTGGTGGGGTCAGCCCAGGGGAATCTGTATGAGAATTTGGCTTCTAGCCCCAGAAGCCCCATTTCTGAGCAACAGAGCTTATTGTTGTTCTGATTCAAAACAAAAGGTCATGTTGAGCAAATACAAATATTTTCATTCAGCTTATCCTTATCTGCAAGGAAGTATTGTGGCAAAAAATCTTTCCTCCCTTTCATAGTGAGCTGAAAAATAATACCAGTTTGTTACAAATCTGTAATATAAAAACTCATGTATACACTGCATGTGGGTGAGCAGGCACTTCTTTATTGCAGCGCTGGACGCACAGGGGATCACTCCACCACGTGTGCGTGCCTAGTTTCTCTGCTACAAAAGTTATATACAATCAAAGTATACATATTCATCATATTTCCAGGAAACAATTAACATATTCATACGATTTCCGAGAACTCGTTAATATATGTAAAAGCTCGTGAGGCATGGGCCTTCAGGTACACAGGTGGTCGTCTAAGGTCCTCTGGTGGTCGTCCATAGTCTTCCTCATGGTGTCCTTTAGTTGAACGCCATCTTTGCTCAGGTTGGTTGCAAAATTCCATTCTTGGAATCTTCTTAAGTTTTCCTCGGTTTCCTGACCAGGTCTACAACTTATCATTCTCTTGACAAGCAAATCCTGCCTATTCACAGTGCTACATTGTTCAGCAGTTAGTTTATGATGAAATCACAGATAAGTCATACCTCGTTACCTTCATACAGAATATATAAAATTTAATTTTTATTAATCGCTCTCTGGATTATACTATTCTATCAATATCCATCCTTAAAATAATCAATGGTTACTTCTATGAATATCTATTGATTGGCATTCTTGATATTTGAATCAAGATGGGAAAGGTAAGGAATTTTCCAAGCAGCATCATTGGTGCATATCAGGTCACATTGTCACGGGACTCAAACCAGACTTTTCTATTCAGTTCTTCATCGTTCCATCTCATTACTGTTAGTTCCTTAGTATGGAACAGCGACTCCCTGGTGAGGTTCCTATGGTTATTGTTTCTAACGGAACAATCCTAACATATGCATTTGTATTTTATTATTTTATTGATTAATCAAATTTAACCTTTCTATATGATTAATTCTTGATTATTTTTTTTAAAAATCAGAGTATTTACAAAAGTTCCCCCCTGTGAAAGTTTTGAAAATTATTTCAATACGTTCATTTTAATCAGTTAAGCTGATTATGTGCATCAAGTATAGATGCCAAACGAGTTAATCGATTCATCATCCTCCAATTTATGATATGTAGTATTACTGAGAAAACAAGACTGATCAAAATCAGTATCAGGAGAATAACGATGGGGTGGCATAACTTATTTAGGATGCCTGTAGCAGTAGGTGACCATCCGAAAAGAGTGTCCCACCATTTATGTTCCGCACCTTTTCCACCCTCTCTAAAACACAGTGTATTTCTTCCACATTGTGATGAACAGTTATTAAAGTTCTGTGTCTGTTTCCCTTGACCTTTTTCAAAATTTTGATTAAATCCTGGTTGTTGTAGCAATTGTTTCACTAAAGTGAGATTCATTCCAATGGGTGCAGGCAACAGTTCCTGAGTTCATGTATAATTCGATTGCAAGAGCTGGTGAGATGTGACTGGAGCCAAGTAAGAAAAATCACATCCCGTGATTTCAGTGAAATTGCAAACACAAAAATTGGAGTGATTCCTAGTATGTATAACTACATCATCTACGGATATAAAATCACAAGCTGTTCTCAAACATACACAGCCCTTACCCATACATCTATATAAGCAGTGTTTCAGGGTTTTCGTCAGGGCGAGTTTCAAAATGACTCAAAATGATTTTGTTCAGTATCTAAACAGATATCCTGACCTCTGATTGCATTACCTTCACAGATGAACCCTTGTTGTTCTCGTACAATACAAGAATCCAAATCCACAGTTTGCCATTTCTGTCCCACTTCTTGGGCCCATACTCTATGTTCAAATGGATAGAGTATGGTTCCATTGTGATTCAATCCTAATGCAATAACAGGGTAGATGGAATATATTGAAACATTATGTCTAGTTAATACAAAAGTTGTGGCTGTACTTGTGATGGGATCGTGGGTAAAGTTTACCAAATTCCACCAGGACTGGAGTTTTTTCTCTAAATCAGTGGCACTATCTCAAATTATTTTCCGAATCTCGGTGGGGAGATTGCCTTCTTCACCCTCTCTTATGATTGAAGCGGCCACTGATTGCGCCCACAGTTGAGCCTGGATACAACTGAGAACCAAAGATAGGTTATCTTGGGCCACACCGAGTGCATCTACAACGAAATTCATGGTCTTCCACATTGACCTTTTCCCATTTTGGTAATATGTTTGACAACAGCCACTGGTTAGTTTCTAAAGCCAATAGGGAAGATTGCAAAGGCCGTTGTAATTTAGCCAATTCACTAGATGGAGTAGCCAATTTGTCTCCTGACATATTTTCCTAATTTGCCTTTTTAATGTCAGAATGTTTTTAAACAAGGCCTTTTTGTTCAAGCTTTAGACATCTAAAAAGTGTCTACATGATTCACACCTGCATGAAGCTTTGCAAATCACACAGTAGTCACCAAACAGCTATATTGCACAAAGATCCACACAATACCACACCATTCTTAGCTTAGTCTACATTGTAAAGTGCTGTTTCGTAGGAAGAAACTTGTTCTGGAAAAATAAGTATCTGGACAGGCAAGTACTGTTGAACTGTATTTCTGAAAGGTGACACTTCCATCGTAGCGGAAAAAATCTGACAGTGTGTTGTCAGTGCCTCTGACAGTGTGTGTTTTTATTTAATAAGCTGGACTAAGCACCATAGAGTACTGTAATGAATGCATCCTAAGTATTCAGGTGACACCAAAAGCCAAATCAATTTTTAAACTCAGAATGAGATAGATACAAACAGACATATCAAAAGGTAGGTAAATGTTTAAAGTGGCGTCAGTCTCTGTCCAGGAGAATAAGTAATTGCATAGCAGAGCACATCTTAAAGTAATGTAAGATAAAGCTATAGCAGAAAAAAAACCCTCAATCTTTAATTTTTTACTTCTATATTGTCAAACCAGTAAAATTTAATCTTTTTAAAATAAATGAGTCTGAGAGACTGTCGTCATAGCTAAGATAGTGTTCAGTTTATGAGTATTTCCATGAAAGAATGAAAGGCCAAAGCCTGGTGGTATTGGTCCAGATGCTTATAAAGAATCCAAATGTGGAACTGTGGCATGCTAACCATGACATAAACCCTTAATTTAGACCGGTTTCTGAAGCTGAGGAATCAAAAATTATATATTTGTCTGTGGAAAGAGATTTGGTCTGGGAACAACAAATGAGAAAGTTCAACCCTATCATCTATAGCTTTAAGCCAATACTAAGTGACCAGGTAAACGAGCAGATGAAACTCAGTATTAACAAATGCAAAAGAACACACCAGGTGGGGAAACCCTGTATGTGCACAGCTTGTTTACAACTCACCATCAGGATTGTGTGGAAAACACTGCAGAAGAAACTTGGTAAATGTCAGCTTAATACTCGGTATTGACCAAAAAGGCAAATACGGTTTCAGGACTATGGAAAGAAGGAAAACCCAGCATTTTGTCATCCTTCACAACAACAGAGTGTCTGTATGGAGGGCTCCTTCAGTCAGTCTCAGAAGGCAAGAGGAGAGAGAGGGGCAGCAGGATGCTCACCAGTACAGAATGGCTTCCATCCAGCAAGAGGAAACATGAAGGGGAGGGCATAATAGGAAAGAAAGGCTATGACAACCATCTATTACAAAAAGAAATTACCTAAATGGTAACTAGCGAGGGACAATTTGCCATTTCTCCTGCAACAGGAAGTTCCAGAAGATATCCACTGCTTCACAGCTGCTGCCTGGGTCATCAAAGTGTTTCTCACACAAGTGCATAATGAAGCTGTGGAATGTACTTCCACGCAGCCTTACTAAGGCAGAAACATTTGCGGGTGAGACCCAGACAAGAAGTTGCTCTTGCCGGGCCTTTCTAGCCCCAAAAGGGCTGTCAGGCGCACTCTGTCGCAGATGGAACTTCTGCCGATTACCATTTCTGCCAATTTCTTCTGACAGTGGCCACTGGACAGGGGCTTAAGAGAGAGGACACTGGAGGGGTGTACTCCAGGTCAGATCAGTACAACAGTTCAGACAGCAAAGCACACAAAGGTTTTGCATTATGACCTACATTCATTTAAGTGTATTGTGATTTTCAGGTCCCGTTTCATAGCTCTACAGCTGTATACACGTACTTAGTAAGCATACTTCACACACATTCATCAAGATGCAACACTATCCCCAAATTAGAAAGCATATCCCCAAATTAGAAAGCACCAAGTATGTATAAGAAACATCCTTCACTTTATATCCTTATTTTTCCACAACACAAGTTAACAGTGCAAGTACCCAAATGTTTTTTTACGTAGATTTCTATAAACAGATGCAGTCCACCTCCATGCTCAGTAAGATCACCTAACAGATGCTCCTGGAAGATACGTCAAGACATATGGAAGACAGGCAGGTGATTAGAAACAGCCAACATGGGTTCACCAAGGGCAAATCATGCCTGACTCATCTAGTGACCTTCTGTGATGGAGTGACTGCACGAGTGGACAAGGGAAGAGCTACAGATGTCATATACCTGGACTTCTGTAAGGCCTTTGATACGATCCTCCACAACGTTCTTATCTCTAAATTTGAGAGAGATGGGCTTGATGTATGGACTGTTCAATGGATAAGGAATTGGCTGGATGGCCACGTCCAAAGAGTTATAGTCAATAGCTCAATGTCCAAGTGGAAACCAGTAACGAGTGGGGTCCCTCAAGGGTCTGTGCTGGCACCAATATTATTTAGTATCTTCATTAACAACACAGACAGTGGGATTGAGTGCACCCTCAGCAAGTTTGCAGATGACACCAAGCTGAGCAGTTCATTCGCTAGAGGGAAGGGATGCCATTCAGAGGGACCTTGACAGGCCTGAGGAGCAGGCCCATGTGAACCTCATGAGTGGGCACGGTGGTGTTGGTTGATGGTTGGACTTGATGATCTTACAGGTCTTTTCCAACCTTAGTGATTCTGTGATTCTGTGAGATACGCCAAGACCAAGTGCAAGGTCCTGCACTCGGGCCCAGGCAATCCCCAGTATCAGTACAGACTGGGAGATGTAAAATGGGCCACAAAAATGGTCAGAGTGCTGGAACACCTTCCCTGTGAAGAAAGGCTGAGAGAGTTGGGGTTGCTCAGCCTGGAGAAGGCTCCAGGGAAGACTTCATTGCAGCCTTTCAATATATAAAGAGGGCTTAAACAGAAAGAGGGAGATTTAGATTAGATAGAAGGAAGAAATTTCTAATGGTGAGGGTGGTGAGACCCTGGAACAGGTTGCCCAGAGACGCTGTGGCTGTCCCATCCCTGGAAATGTTCAAGGTTATGTTGGACAGGGCTTTGAGCAACCTGATCTAGCAAAAGATGTCCCTGCCCATGGCAGGGGGATTGGACTAGATGATCTTTACAGGTCCCTTCCAAACCAAACCATTCTGTGGTTCTATGATTCTACGCAAAACTACTATGTGATACAGTTTTTAAAAGGAGAGGAACAGAAATTTGAGGTGAGACATCCTTTAAGGCAGAAATCGGGTCTCAAAACTTAATCAGTGCATTTTTAACATTCTTACTAAAAAAACCAAGCTGCTACTAGATCCAAAAATTAACTTATAGAAACAAGTATTAAAAGAAATACCTGATGTTTTTTTAAAAGTTCACATATTATTACTGATGTCAGTAACTCATATGCTTTTGCCTAAATACCAGGTACAATTACTCACACATGCAAACACTTCTGATTTTGGACTCTAAAGTGAGTCTGATGTTTAAGGTAGAATTGCACTTTATATATTTTTATATAGCCTATAGTAAAAGCCTGGAAGAGTCAAGAAACTTACCATTATGCCACCAACTACACGACACCAGGTGTCAGAATTAGAGTTTTAGCTTACAGTCACATTAAAGGTATATGACATGCAATCAGATTCTAGTTTACCCTCCTCTTTCCAAATAAAACCTAAACGTTCAGCTGCAGTTCTGATTTCTCCCTGCTTTATACTGTATTTTTGCAAATGTTCTTTCGTGCTGAAGGGCCCAACCCCTGGTGCTCAGGGGTTAATTGGAAAGCATTTGACCCCTCAGAGGCATTCAGGCAGATTTCTTGAAAGGAGAATGGCAATCACACGCTGTCAGCTTTGATTTCATTAAATGCAAAACTGACTATGTAAGGATTTACGTTACACAAAAGGTAGATTTCTACCCCCGAAGAGTAATTTTGGTTGCTAGTCAAACTTCTTCGCTGCTTCCCCCTGGGAAGAAAGTCTGTGGAGAAAAGCATTGCATAGATCACAAGAAAGGCAGGAGAGTTCCTGGAAGAACATTTCCCACTAGTGTGGGACGTGTCTGAACCGTTTGTTTAAAAAAAGCATGACCCAGAGGCTTGTAAGCAACATGTGGACAGAATGTAATTAATCAGGAGTGAAAACTAAGGTAGAATTCTTCTGCTCTCTCTCGTCTTCCACCTCAGAACAGCAATGGGAAGAGATCACTGCACTAGATGTCGTCGTGGTACTCCCCGTACTTTGCTGTGACAGGTTCCTCAAGATGAACTGCTGCACCACCCATTAAGGCAAATGCTGGGTACATTATGCCAGAGCAGTCCACCTCGCACTCATAAAGGCATTTCATACGGCCTGCGTCGTAGAACCCCACCTTGCCTTTGTCACAGTCGAGGCAGATGCCCAAGCACGATGGCAGGGGAAGGATTCTGCTCGCTGGATCCTTGGGGGCAGCAGGTGTTGTGGGGATAAAGAACTTCTTCATGCCTAAAGTGACCAGTGTGAAAGGCTGTGGTGAGTCAAAGAAGGCATCTTCACTCCCACTGTCATGACCACTGTCTTGCTCGTATCTAGAACAGAAAACCAACCATTTGCTTTTGTCAAATTCTGAAGGGGGATCAGTGATGTGAACTGGAGAAAACATTTTTGTAAGACAAGAAACACCACATGGTCACCTGCAAAACCTTGTGGGGTAAAAATATACCTAAGCCAGGAGGGAAGACGCATTTAGTAGGTGGAGAACACTCACTTGGGCCACTTCAGACAATAAATAACAGCTAAACGCTAACGAGGACAAGGCTTTACTAAGGAGCGGATGTATCTAAATGTACTCATGCTAGGTAATCATTAATGAACCTACAGGTATAGCAAATTAGTTAACTTGAAAAGTAATTTAGCGACTATGACTAATGATTACAGACAAGGTATGTTTAACTTCATTTACATAATGTTAAATGACACGAGTAAATACATTTAACATGACTGTTGTCCTATGAGTTTTCCTCACCACTGCTGTATTACGTTGTCTTTAAAATTCACAACACAAAAAGTAGTGGTTTAAGTTTTTGGTTTGGTGGTTTGGTTTTTTTTAAAGTGCTCTGCCTGGAGGTTTCCATGAACCCCTGTTTCCCAGCTGGTTACTGGGGAAAGTTTGTGGCCAGATTTGTTCAGTCTACATGCTTTTGCCCCCTACTTCTGTCACCAGATGAAGACACACTGGAGAAGCACACATTCTTCTGTGCCGACAATCCCTAGCTAGGTTTGCATTTTTGGGATGTCTGGGGGGAGATTGGATTTGTGTCAGCCAAAGTTTTCCAGGTATTTGTGTGGATAAGGAAAAAGAAATCAGGAAATCAGGATCTAATTTCTCACTTTGCAAAAAGCCTCCGTCTGGCTTTAAGCAGCTCAAGACACAGGCGTTCTTACACTTTCAGTATGTTACACAGGAGGAAGCTGATACATTTTTTACATTCCTGAAAAAGTTAAGAGTCCTCAGGAGATAGCTTCCCAGCCTGCAGTTCCTAGACACATCCAGGCTTACTACAACCATACTTCAGAGCTGAAATCTTTTTATTGGTTTGTCCACTGTACTTTGGCTTGGGAACAGTAGCACTCCAGTACCATATGCAAGTGTATAGCCTGGGATAAGCCAGTGACTTGGAATCCACCGTGACGCAAGCTACAGCAAAGATACACAGATACACACAGTGAACATTGTACCTCTGAATGGCTGCCAAACCTAGTATGCTAAGGAAATTAAGGCAGAGTCTTACTATTGACAATTAAACATTGCTTCAATCTTGCAAGTGATGCTTTTTTTTTACCTTCTTGCTTTAACTGGCACATCTTGACATCTATAGGAACCTCATTTCTTTCCCAAAAAGAATGAAAATAGGACTCTGGATAATTACAACACCTTTCTGCTAATAGCAGGGGATGAACAGGACAACCTGCTTACAGCATATCCTTCAAGATACTTTCCACTAGTTAGGTTCACCTTGTGTACTAATTGCGACCAGACTCACTCTTAACTTATTTTTTAAAAAGCCATCTCCTTATATAAAACATGTATTGAGCAAGAGTCTGCAATTTACCTTGGGCTGGTCACATCATGGGTATTATGGAACAATTTCTGTATCTGGTTGCTAGAAACAACTCCCACTTTCACCAGGTATGAATAGGCTTCCACACGAAAAGCCCAGACGTGCTTCCCTTTGGCAATCCCGGTGTCGCCAATGATGTAATCCAGGGTTGTGTAGCATCCGACCTGCATGCGCTCAGATCCCAGCAGTAGAGGAAATCCAGCCCTGCTTTCCACAGAGGTTCTTCCTGGGTTTAGCAGGAGATGTTCACTGTTGTACCCACATTTGTCATCAAAAAGAAAACTGAAAACTGAAAAACAGTATCCAAAAAAATTTCCTCTTAGTTAAGTATTTGGCCTTCTGTGCTTATAAACTACATTTTCAGTCATGCTGGCATCAGAATTTCTCACTTTTAAAGGCTAAGGGAACGTCATGCAAGCTAAAACGGTCTCAGCATGCCACCTACTTAACCTGTTTGTTAACAGTGCTTCTAAACATTTACGCAACCGGTAACAGTAGAGTAGAAGTCTGGGAACTACTGGAAACCACCTACAGCTCTTAACACCGACAGACACAGATTCAACACCTTGTGGACATAAGAAAACCCAATACCTGGAGCTGGAGGCGTACGCAAAATAACTTCTCGGCTCCAAGGGCTACAGATGGACCCTTTATATCCTCGAACTCTAAAGGCATAGGAGCTGTCATCATCAAGATCAGATATTACTTTGCTCTTGCTGCAAACTTTGATCTCCTGCCACGTCGCACTCTCCTCTTCTCCATTAAGCTTATGATACTCAAGAACATAGATATCAGCTGAGTCTGTCTTCCCAGGGCATTCCCAGCTGATCAGAGCTTTGTTGTACATTCTGCTCTGCTCTTCATTGATTTCTGGTATTTCTAGACCTGGAATGCCAGAGATTCAGGAGAAAATAACCCTCAAATTTAAATATATGTTGTTTTAGAATTAACCATACAAGCCCTTTGTTGAGTGGCTATAGCACTTGGGGGGGGTGGGGGTGGGGGCAGAAATCTGACTCAATCCGTTAAAGAGTACAGATGAGGATGGTTCCATTCATGCACTTACATAAATCCCTTACTTTCTGTTTTTACTTCGAAAGTTGTATTATTTATTTTTGCTGGCAGCTAAAAAAGCATCTAAAAGCCTATTCTTTTCTGTCATGTTAACAAAAAGCTTCTAGGAAGACCTAGTATTCCTTAACTACAATGTTTTGGAAGCCAATGTAAACTGGTACTGAATGCAACGGCATCTTAGCTTCTTTTTCAAAGCTGAAGCTAGCATTGCTGCCAGGTAATGCCTTGTGGATCACAGAGACAGAAGGGACAATGCAAGTCACAAGACTGAGTTCTGCAGCTGCAGCCCTGCATAAGTTTTGCCTCTTTCCAGAGAAGCCCTTCAAGTCGTAACTTGAGAAAGACCTGATGCTCTCGCAATTTACCATTGGAATGGAAGGACAAGTCACCAAGGATCTCTTCTTGCTTAGCTATGTCCACCACAAAGTCTTCAAAAGTAGTTTCAGCTGCTGGCCTGAAGCTCTTCAGAGATTCAGTAGCTTTTTGGATTCTGAAAGCACAGAAGCAAAGGGATGGCAGAACAGAGAAAAGGGAATTCACATGTGTGCATTCCTTAAACTAAAAATGCTAGGTTTTGCTTTATAAAAAGTGCTGTTTTCATGTACATACTGATGTCTCCCAGAAACTTCTGTCTCTCTAGACAGAATTCAAATGCAAAATTTAAGGGCTTTTGTACAGCAGTGTAAAGGTATCAGTGTAAAGATAATGAAGAGGTAATCGTTCAGCTGGTAGAGCATTTTAACAATTTGGGGCATTATGTTCAAAGAACAAAACAGATGTGAAGCGCTAATGGAGAACAGCTATTAAGATCAAAGACTTTAAAGCCAGAAGAGACCTGTGAGATTAACTTGCAAATACCCGATACAATCTCTGAGCTAAGGAATGTGTCAGTGAGCTGAATGGGCTACCCTTCCAGTGCAGTCCTACTGAACAAGGCCACGTGTTGTCACAGGACAGAGCCCCTCCTGACTGCTGTTTCTTAACGCACACTGTAATGTAGCAATTTCTACTGAACGGTACTGGGACCATCTCTGAGCCTTTGCAATACAAGGTACTGCATTCAGTACTTTGCTAGCAGGTGTCAAAAGAATATGACTGACCAGACATCCTGGAACAGTATCTGTACTTCAAACAGAAGATAATTAAGATACCTGTCATGAAGCTGTTTTGCTGTTTGAACAAAACAAGATGGATCAGTTTCTTTAAGCACCTCTTGAGCATATCCTACAAGGCCATTATTTTCCAGGAGCCCTTGATATTCCTCTGCTTGCGTTTGCAATTTTTCCAGCCTTAAATTCTTAGAAGTTTCAATTGCCCTAAGAGCTGCGGACTTCTTCTCTTCTAGGACATGAGATAATTTCTCAAAGCTCTGAGATGCTTCTTCTTTAGCTCGTTCACTGTTGCACTAGGAGGGAACAAAAGACATTTTAGACAGATTCCACAGCACTGTGGCTGCGTACAGAAACATACCTCAAGTTGTTCAAGGTATCACAGCAATCTAGTCATCCATTTGACAGACAAGACTAATGAGCTTTGTTATGCCCATCAGCACTGAAAATGTGATCAGCACTGCACCCAAGCTAGTAAGCGTTTACTGGATCAACACAGAGAACGAAGAGCAGGAAAGTATTCCTCTGATTATGTCTTGAGTTACGCATAGCACGTGTCTAAACAGCTCATGGAAAAGCACTGTAAAAACAGGTCAGTTTCTGAAGTCTTCATGCCCAAGAGCTAGGTGCTCCTCCACCTTCCCCAACCACACTGAGATGGGGGTCCAGCCCAGCTTCTCACATATGCCCTCAGAACTGTAGGGTCACCTCTAACTAGTGCCCTGGATAAAAGGAACTACAAAGCACAGAGACAATCTTTATCAAGATACAGGCAGGGCCAGGAGCTCCTGCAATTTCTGCCATTGTGTTTTTCAGCTTGTACGTGAGCTCCCAGCTCTGACTCTTCTGCAGGGAGATTTTACTCTTCATTCTGACTTTATTGCAACATCCTCAAGGCGGCAAACAGCCAGTGTAAATTGTGAAGCACCGTTAATACACAAGAGCTGTAAGTCTAACCCACCTCTCTTTGATTAAGGTATCAAACAAGCTTTCTTTCAATTAAATTTACAGCAGCACCCAAAACTTAACTTCCCTCTGTATGTTGCCCATATTTCCAACACTGTCAGGATTAGATCTTACCATTTGTGATTCAGGACTAACACAAACTGTTCAGAAATTGTTTTACTGGCTAACTGAAAAAAGCCAAAGGATTTGAAACACTTCAGTGAAAACAGTTTGAGTCTCTGCTGTGTCCCTGCAAGGGCTATCCCCAGACAACACGGAAGACACTCTTACCTCTGTTTCTTTCAGCAGCAGATCCAGCTGTGTGATGTGAGCTTTCACCTGGCTCTCCTTACTGATGAGGTACTCAATATCTTTTGAAAGCTTCTCCTGTTAAAACAACACAGCGAGCTAGCAGAAGAAGGGTATCCCACCCAAACCGACAACCAGCACAGGCAGGTCATCCAGCTAGCACTCGCTTTATCTAGTTACAAGGACAACAGCCTGCCACCAGTTATGAGCAGCAACCCTGCGGAGAATTGCTCAGTGACCCGCAATGACTGCACAGGGACATCAGGCCACTGATGTGGGCAGGACTGGGGGCACAGCCTCTAAGGACAAGAGGTAACAGCCTCTAAGGACAAGAGGTAACAGCCTCAGCTGGCTCAGTCTTCCCCAGCCACAAGTGTCACCTTCTCTTAGGCTAGGAACATGAGGCTTCAGGACGTTACTAAAACTTACAGAAAAGCCACGTTAGTTATTAACTCATTTGTAGTAAGATTTGCTAGAAGAATGAGTGGTTCAAAGCATGAACTTAGGAGTGTCTCTGCATTTCCTGACTTGCAAGAGTTAACAGCTGTACAGGAAAAGCCTTGCAAACAGGCAAGGAGGCCAAAGAGCACAAGGCAGGCTGGTCTGGTCTTCCCCCACCCCTGCCCCCCCTTTTTTTTTTTCTTGTGAGCAAGAGAGGAAGAAAAGGAAGAAGAGGAGGTAGAAGCAATCATTCTTTAACAACAAAGCAATGTTTGCAAGTCTTCCCTGTTGTACTGCGAATTAACAGCTATGCAACTTCAGAAACATACAAGGTCCCAACAGATACTTCCAATGCAAATTTTTCAGGAGTGCTTCTGAAGCCACAAGGACACTTACCTGAAAAAAGCTAGATTGTAAAGTATAAACTGCTTAAACCTTTTGCATTGGTCAGTACTGCTATACTTTAGTTGGCTAAAACAAGGTGGAAGGACTTTTAAGAGGTTATGTTTCAAGTCTCATAGAAAATACAGTTTCTCAGAAGTGCGCTATGTCACACTAATATAGATATTAACAGATGTTGCACAACAGCATGCCTCATGACTAATTCAGTGTCCTCTAAACACACATCCTGGCTTCCTGCCACAGGGAGTTTGCCCTTACACCAGAAGCTCAGTACTTTTCCCCTTCTTAAGGCCAGGTCCAACAATATTTACTTTTACCTTAAGGGTTTTGTAGGCAGTGCTCATGGTTGTTACTCTATGGTTTGCATGACATCCACCCAGTTTACAAAGATGACAAACAGGCCTTCTGCAGATTTCACAGTACATGTTTACCCTCTCCATTTCATGTTCTGGACACATCACAATCTGAAAAAAAAAGAGAGCAGAGAGAATGCAGGTGTACTTCCAAAAACTGAGGTGGCCAACAAACCATCAAAACACTAAATCACCCCACAGCAGCATCTGATTTCATCAGTGGATTCTTTATATTCAGTTTATCTTCCACCTTTTATATTTGTCTATGCCAGTGAAAGCCAGCAGATGAACACACACAGTTTCACGAGGTTCACAGTGAGTAAACCTGTAGCGATGTCTGTGTACACATCATGTAACCTCCATACTGCAATCAACCATTTTGCTAATCCCTGAAGTTGTTTGCGTGCCTCAAGCTCCCTACACTCCTGTTCAGAGCTGTAAATGCAATATATAACACAGCCACGCTGCCAAATTTAACTGTGTCCATGCCAGCATCTCTTGAAACAACTACGAACTGTCTTAAGGCAGGAGTTGACATAATACTGTAATGATTTAAATTTAAGCTAGACTCTGATCAGCCACATAGCCATTGCTCTTGGAGCAACAGATGAAATGCAGCCACACCCCCAGTCACAGTCATTTTAAAGATAAAAGGCTCCAGTGTTTCATTTTTTCTGTCTGACTCCAATTACAAGTTGTTCATGCTGAGCGTTAATTCCAGTAGCAGCTTAAACAGCATTGCGAAAAAGCTGGTGTTTGCTAAAAGTAATCTTTCAAAAATTGAACACGTTGAAGTAACTGCTCGAAGAGGCAAAAAAAGTGCTGCTCAACTCCAAGCTCAAGCAACAGATAAAACCGTCTAAAAGGGGGTGGGTGGGTGTGGGTGGGTGTGCTTGTGCACATGTGTGCGTGTGTGTTTTAAAAAAAAAGAAATGCTTTGCCTCATTCCAGAGCACTGAAAGACATTTGGGTCCATCTACTCCATGTTACCAAAGAGAAGCTCTTGAGAAAGCTTTTCAGTGTCATGTCAAGGAGGAGAACACGACATCAGTGCCAACAGTCAAGCTTTAAAAGCATCATCTTTTAACACACGCACACACATACAAGAAAGGACAGGAAAGGGCTCAAAAATAGAAGTGAGTAGCATAAATATGGACACACTAAGCTAAAATTGCAAACCATCTCTGAAACCAACTCTCAAGCCCCAAATGTTATCTTAGTCTATGGTGAAAAGCCCAAAGACACCAGTCTCGCTAGCACCTTGGTACATAAGACTGTCATTCAGCAGAATATGCAATAAGCTATCCCATTGTCATTGACTGCTGGATTCGGGGGGAGGTGCGAGGAGGGAAGGAAACTTCCAGGAGAATCATCTGTGCAGGCAGACATGTTCAAAACTGCAGTCATGCTGTCAGCAAGAACAAAAGCTTATGGTTCACTCAATGAATAACAGCAATAGTCAAAAAAGGAACAACGGTCCCAAAAAGCAACTACCATTGCACAGATATGTCTGAAGCTATATGCAAATGCTGCAACCCAAATTCTGTAAGATACGGGATACTTACCTTGGGTCTGAAGTTGGTGGTTGGTCCTACATGTTTATGTTGGGCTTTCACAGTTCCCCAAGGATGGTGTATTTTGAAACATTCGTTGCAATAGCTTGCCCTGCAGTCCATGCAGCTCTTTGTGGACTCTTGAGGTGGAGGTTTGCAGAAATCGCACATAATAGCAACGGCTGCCCTGGCTGCCTGTCTGTATCTTTCCACAATGGTTTCCAAAGTAAAGTTGCGAAATAAGCCATTGATGCCACGTTCTCCGAGATCAGTATCCCGCTGGCAACCCGGACAAGGAAACAGACTCGATCTAGGAGTCAGTGAATTACGTTTTCTGCCTGTGTAGACACCAAATCCTGATTTAGGAGGAGTGTAAACAGAAGAGGTTTAGATTTTAAAGGGAGAAGCACAGGAATTTATGAACCAATTTCAAACTATCGTAGCACATCATCCAAACCAGTACAATACCAATTCATATGCACTCTGCCAAGCCAAAGAGAATACATTTGCCATGACAAGGTAGTGTAATGTCTGAGTTCAGGGGGCATTACAAACTACTACTCTAAAACTTAATTCTACGGTAAGGTTAATTTAGCTATTCCAATCCTATCTTCTTCGTCTAGTTTTGCATGCACTCAAGCCGCAGCCTTTCAAAAGACTAAACACAAAACCTTCCGGAAACCAGTTGGTTTTAGGCTAACTGGCTGCCCACATAGAGAGCAACAGCTTCGTAACACGCTGAAGTGTAAGATGTCTATTCCCAGAGTGAGACTGGTTATTCCCAGACAAATATAGCCAACTTGGAGCTCCCTGAAGTTTGCTTTGGCCGAGTCAAACTTATCTGGCTTACCCCAAGAGGCATCATAAAAATCTAAAGAGGAAAACAAGAGAACTAGATATCACCAGTACGAAATCTCAGCCAAATCATTCAGTCCAAATACGTAGAGGCTGACTTGGCCCTTGCTGAACGGCCTTGATAAAGGAGGGCTGCTAAGTAAGCCCCGCACACCAAAGGGGATGCTGAGACGGTTATGTCTGAGAGATTCCTCTACCTTGAACTGGGGAACCACAGATCTGCATGGTTACACAAGGGTACAGCTTATCTCTTTTCATTTCAAAAGGGGACAGTAGAGAAGCTGCACTCCTACGAAACAGCTATGCACAAATTTCCCCTCTTCTCCAAAATAAAGTGATCCAAGGCTCAAGTCAAGTCGCAAGCCTAGGGATTCTTTGGAGCCTGTTCCAGGGGATGGCTCACACAGACCCAAAAACTATTTCCAGGGTAACATTCTTGAGGCTATCAAACAGAGAGTGCATCCCCATGTCTCACTCATGAACCCACAGGGCACAACTGTCAAAATTAGTCCTTTATGTATTACTGAAGCAGGTTAAGCCAGTGCTTACGCTTAACATGTATCCTCTCAGCCTCCCCTTACAAAGAAATAAAAAACCATTCTCTCGAGCTGGAGCATGGTTTTAAGATCCCCTTGAGATGACTGCATGTTGGTATAACTAATTTGTAAATAGAGGTATGACTTCAAGCTGAATTCTTAGTGTTGAAATTGGTTCTTCTTCAGAAAGTGAAATTTGGTCCCATCTGTATTTAGTGAGTATCTTCCCATCAGAAAAAAGGGACTAGACTTGGATTTGGGAGATGGCAGTCACCAGTGGGCTCTCTTCATTCAAACTTCACATAACGCTGCAGGTAGAGAGAGCTGAGAAAGCAGCTGAAATGTATGCAGAGCTAAACAGTGATTGTGGGGCTGTGCACCCCATATCCAGAAAACAGGACTGTAATGAAGACAACTAGTTATTTCGTTTGGGGATTCCCTCAAATGATGCAAGTCTCAACCTGCCAAGCTACAGCAAACACAGCATTTGCTTATCAAACTGATCCTGAAAGAGTACCAGTACTAACAACTCAAGAGTTGTTTAAAAGAAGTGGGTGAAATAAAATATTTGAGCTTTGAAAACTGGGAAGGGGATGATGAACGTTAGTAACATACGAAATACAAGACACAGCTTTAGGGTTTGTCTTGTGGGCGACTCTTCCAGATCACTGCGGACTGCGGTTTTAAAGTGGACAGTTACGTCAGAAGGAAGCCTAAAAGCCAAGATGAGGTTTCTTTCAAGAAGTACTTTCGATGTATCTGTGTAAAAGAACAACTCATCTGTGGATTACACAACAGCTGTAAGAATCTTTCTAGTGTGACATCACAAAGAGCATGAGGAGTGCTCCTTAAAGCTTCCAGAGCAGACCACACTGGAAGAGGCGGTTAGCGCAGTCTTCTTACAGTCATCTGTCTCCCAATTCTGCAACCGTGCAATAACCATCGTCTATGGAAAATGATTTATTGTAAGCGTAATGAATTGGGTAGGACAAAACCATCATTTGCAAAGTCTGCAGAGGCTCAGAAGGAAGTCGAACTACTCAATTTAGGCTGGCCGAAACCTGAGAGAACCACCTCAACAGTACCACTGACAGGCAATAAAACTGCTGAAATCTACACCTCAACATCGACGCTATTGAACATGATGCTACTGCATCTCAATGTAACTGAAATACAGGAATAAACAAATACAATGGTTACAAAGATTTACGGGACGCCACAAAGACTGATCTATTATATATGAAATAGAGTGCACTGTCCTTAAAAATATTCCCATTGTTCTTGCCACAGAATGAACAAGACTCGCACTATCCCTAAGTCATCTCTTTAACTGCATCAGGAGTACCGGGAAGACATTTTACCAATGCAGACGCAATTCGGCTCAAGTCAGTCGAACACATAAAATAAGGAAAACACGCAAAAATTCCGATACGTACCTGATCTACTAATCCTGTCCATGCTGGAAGAAGAGCTTTGAATTTGAGGGCTACTCTGATTAGAGGATTCAGAGCCTCCATCAGCGAAAGAGTCTTCAAATGCAGAGAGTATTTTTTTCACACATTTGTGACAGACATTGTGCTGGCAAGGAAGGATCAGTGGATGGGTAAATAATTCCTTGCATGCTGGGCAGATGAGCTCTCTTTCGATACCCTTAATGGTAACCTTCATGACAGAAAGAGGGAAAACCAAGTGTAAGTGCAGAAAACGTGAGCCAGCAAGACTTACTGCACAGCTGTATGTCTGTATGTCACAAAAGCCCAGCTCTCTAGAATAATCGTTCTATTCTAGAATCGCACATTCTAGCTGGTTTGAGGCATTCCGCTGGTTAACGCTGCAAACAAATCTCAATTAACATTTATGAAAGCACTGACAACATTCCTTTCAACTGAAATGAACACCGCCACTAGGCAAACTCGGTTCATCTTTAGGTCATGTCTGCCTTGCAGGGGAGGAAAGGAGAGGAGGGGAGTAGTCTTAATTCCACTCAAGGACCTAGTGAAACGAAAGCAACCATACTTCTTAACAATAGGAATCCATATGTTTAACTCAGCTCGCTCGCTCGCTTTTCAAGAAGGGGGGGGTGGGGGAGGGAGAAAAAAGAAATTAAGTGTCAGACTGGTTAAACAACAGGCTTTCCCGCCGTGTAATCCACATTTAAGCACTGGAACTGCCTTGACTTCGTTAGGCTAATAGTTCCAGTCCGGAACATTATCTGTTTGTTTATTTATTTCCTGCACAAAGAGCCGCCCGTGGATCTGTGCAGCTCTTCAGTAATTTAATGACCCCACAGCCATCTGGCACTGCGCTCCGAGGCCGGAGTATCTGCCGGGAGAGCCAACGGCAACCGAAACCCAGCGAAGCATCAAGTGGCGGGCGCGGACACCGGCTGCCCAGCGCCCACTCGTCCCCTCTCGGGTGGGTTTTCACCGTCCAGCCCGCCGCCAGACCAGACCGACTTTATTTATGCGCCGCCAGGAGCGGTTCCCCCGCCAGCACCGAGCCCCGTCTGAAGATCTAGGGGCCAGCCCTGCCCGCCGCCCCAGCACCTCGGGCTGCCGCCGGTGCCGCTCCCAGCCGGGCAGGGACGAGGCTGCCGGCGCACACCGCGGGGGGCAAACACCCCCCAATCCACCGCCCCCCCCGCCCCCCCGCAGCACAGGGCGCAACAGCGGAGGGGACGACAAACCCCGACCCGGCGGCCGCGTCCCCAGGCTCCCCCCGGGCACCAGGGGCGCGGCGCCGGGGCGGCCACGCCCGCAGCGGCAGCGGCCACGCCCGTGATGTTTCTGCACACCTGGTGTTACAAAGAACTAGAGAACACATGTAAAGATGTTATTTCACATCTACTTTAGAAACCACCTTCATAAAAATACAAAACACTGTGCTTGAAATGATTCTGATAATGCCAGTAATGCACAGTCTGTATATTCAAACTGAAACATGTTACTTAACCGAGGCGGGGGGAGAACGGACTGGTAAGGACGTGAGTTGTCAGCCTTCCAACTATGTTTTGAGTAATAATTTGCAAGCTTCTGAATAACTCTATTACCCCTTAACCACCTCTGCCATCCCCAAACTTCCCGATGTTACAGGCAGGCTTTAAAGGATGTAGCTCTTCCTAAGCCCTTGTCTACATTGGCACACTACCCATCGCTGACATCGGATGTGGTTTATTTGGGGCCAAATAAACTAGCAGCCGCAGACCAGAACAAAGCCCCTTTGGCTCTGCTGCCACCTTTGAAACAGTGTGAAGAAATTGGTCTTTGGTGGCACAGCAAGGCAAACCATTCTGCACTTCATGCCAGAGGTGTAGATGCCAGCAGAGGTGGGTGTTGCTAGCGTGGACAAACCTAGAGCACACATTTTCCTCCTGTTGTCCCACAGCCTAAATAGCTGTTTTGGAAACTGCCTGTTAGTTACTAGAAGGTGATTGAGGAGAACTTCATGGATACATTACGTAACTTTTTACACACACGCGCACACACGTGCACGCATGTGTCTATATCCACATCTGTAAGTGTATATGCTGTGAGCTTACAGGTTGAGAGCTTTAGGAAAAAGAGTAGTAAACTGCTGCGTACAGAAGAATGTTTGATTTGGGGCAAGAATTTTCTCTAAAAATGTCTTTTACCCTTTAGGATGGCACCAGAAGTTGCTGCAGTAGGAAGAAAAGGTGGCTATAACCACCTCTGTGATCTGTGGGCATCTGGAATAACTGCTATAGAGCTTGCTGAGCTTCAGTCTCCATCCAATGTTTGACCTACATCCAGTGAGGTTAGCAAGGGGTTAAAGCGCGGTGTGTAAGTACAGCTCCCCAAATCATCCATCTGGAGTAGTGGCTACATGTGTGCTTGTGGTGTTTGGGGGTACTGCAAGGGTAGTGGGTTGTAAGTGTTCTGGATGTACGTGATGATAGAAATTGTGACAACTCCTTTTGCTGCATAAATGCATCATGTTGTCCTGGTAGCATCTCTTAAACGGATGGACTTCTTCCTGCCAACTAAACAATGTATTCAAAATTCATGTCAGATATGTACTGCCATGTAACCCACAGAAATACTGTTGGATTTTTTAGAGCGCTTCTGCTAATGATGAAAAGCAACTTCCAGCCTCCTGAATTAAAGGACAAAATGAAATGGCAAGTACTTTTCTGTTTCAGTAGATAATGATCATGTAGTTCACTGGGCAATTGATTCTCACGACTACCACTTCCTTTTACAGGTCCAATAGTTTCCATCATTCTGTGAAAATGGTACTTAGAAAAAAATCCTAAAAAAGGACCGACAGCTGAAAAGTTACTACAGGTATAAATTTATGTATGGGATTTTTTTTAAGTTCTAAAATTAAAATATGCTTAATATGAGTGGTTGGAATTTTAATCTGTGTTTTTCCTTCTGTCTTTCAGCATCCTTTTTGTTACCCAGCCATTAAATCCAAGTCTTGCTATTGAACTTTTGGATAAAATGAATAATTCTGAGCATTCCACTTACCGTGATTTTGATGACGATGATCCTGAGGTGGGAATACATTTTAATCACAGGCTCAGATTAAGTTTTCGTTTGCCGACAAAACTAAATGCTTATGATTTCTTGAGCCACAGAATGTTTTGTGATCTGGGAACAGGCTCAAGGGTTGCTTTTACTTTTGGTTGTGCTGCTCTGTCACACGTCCAGGCCCTTAGCAAAACTCATTATATTTGGGGGAGAGACACTCAAAGAGAAAGAGATGAAAACACTTTAAAATTTTGTTTGCGGTTGTCCTTCAACAATTTTGCAGCAGTATGTGTGGACTGCTTCTCCAGTCCCGAGTTCTGGCGTGCATTCTGCTTTCTGTTTCTTTGTGGAATTATGTTTCCATTCATCTGCAAAGCAAGCATTCATAAAAATCGTGTTCTACCTCTGCAGAACTTGTTCTTTTGTTCCTCATTTGCTTTCTTATGAGAAGGAGAGAACGATCCTGTAGTTGTTTTTGTCAAGCAGTTTGGTATGTGTTTCTTGCAGATTCTATTTTCTCTCTTGGAATACTCTGAAACTCCATTTCACCTACGGTTTTGTCAGAGACAAAGTTTCTGACTTTCTGCTTTAACAGCTGGGAAGAAACAGCACGCTTATGGAAGGTGATAAGCGGTGCAGGACTGAAGTGTTTCATAAACAAGAGAAAACAGATATTCTGTTACTGCATCCTGTCTTCATACTTAACTGTATGTTAGTGAAGACTTTCCAACTATCAATACCGTTAAACTGAGAGGCCAAAAAGGAAATGTTATCTGAGCAAAGACAAATGCCGGCCAGCATTGTCTTTACTTGCTCAAATCCAGTGTTTGAAAAACCCTTGTCTTGAAGTTAAAGACACTCTACAGATAAAATGTCTCCAAATAATTCTAACTTTCATGTACTAAAAAGTACATGCAATCTTTATTTTTAGCTTCCGCTTGATTTCTGTCTGTCTTTGTTGCTATTATGCTAAAGAAACCTGCTAAAAACCAGGTACACAATACTGGCTTTAAAGTGAATATATTTTGGAATTGAAGTATTTTATTGTTCACTTCTAGCCTCTGCTAGTGCCTCATAGGATTCATTTGACAAGTAGAAATGGGAGAGGAGAAAAGACACGCTCTGAAATAAACTGTAAGCATGTGTACTATGACAACATTAACTATTCTTAAAATAATCATTGATATTCACTTATTTCAACTCGTATTCTGCATAGCTGACGTATATAGAAACAGTTTTAGTGATATTCAGGAAAAGAAAAACTTACGCTGTTTCACTTACGGATATAGTTTCTAGATGACTATGCAAAAGAAACATTAGTGTAAAACATTTGAATGCCCCTTTTGTCAGCACTTCAGCAAATGTCACTGTTGCTTCATCTTAACTGAACAGGACGCAACCTGAGCTTTTCTGAGAGCTGGTTGGTATCGCTTCATACGCCACTGCAGCAGGGATATTCGGAGTGATGCCAGATTGTGCTAGGTAGCAGAATGGCAGAGGAAGATTTTTCTGCCTTAATTTAGTCTCTTGTTGTGGTTTTTGCTTTTGAACTGAAACAGTCCTTTAGAAATCAGGAAAGGAGGTGGTTGATCGCTGGCCATTAAAAGCAGACTCCATCCCCCAAACTGTGGTCATTCTTTTGCTTGAATTAAATCAGAGCAGTACTTGGAGCTTTAGTTGTCTTTTCTGAAGCTAAAATTGTGGGAAGGAGTGTTAAAGAGCGTCTGCCAAAGAGCTTTCCTAGAAGATGCGATAAGCTCTCTCCAAACTTCATTCACGGCTCTTTAGTGCTATTGAATCGCCCCAAAGAACGTGTTTTCTCTAAATTACATCTGTATTGGTGCTCTAAAGAGGGCACTTGACAGCCTTGTTGGCTGAATGGTTTTCCTCATCCTTCCTAATGAGCGGGTGGGGCAAGTGGCGATCGTGCTGCCTTTGTGACAGAAGAGTACTTTCTGTGCCCCTTAGTTTCCAGCAGGCACAAGTTGGGGGTGTGCCTGTGTCAGAAGTTTCCATCAGTGGGGCTGTGATGCACTCATTAAACTGGATTTGCCTTTTTGGTTAGCCTTTGGAGCTGAATTGGGTCTAATTACAGTCCAACTTCGATTCTTGTTTTCCTTTTCTCCTCTGTAGTTGGTCAAGTAAAATTTGGTCCACTGTTGAGGGAAGAGACGGAGCCACATCGTGAGTTCGTGAGTTGCAAGCAGCGTGGGCTATGCTCTGCACATTATTCCCTGCAAATGTCTGTGGAGGAGGAGAAATCCAAGATGTGTAGCATACCTCCTTAGTGCTACTGAAGTTGGTAGTGATTTTTCTGACAAGTAACATATTGGTCCTGGATCTTTTGGTGCCATTGCACTATATGCAGCAAGACCCCTTATTTGTGGGCTCTGCCAGGTGTGATGTATGTGCTAAGCAACAGCCCTTGGTCTTGTGGGTTTCCCCTATGCTTTATACCTCATTGCCAAGTATATCATTCCCTTTAATTATAGAGTTATTTTTTTATTTGTAGAATTACTGTGCATATTCGAATGTTTCTCTCCCTTGTGCTTGTATCGACACTTGAGCCACGCCGAGTCTGGCAGTTGATGTATTCTGTGAAGGTGTGTTGCCAATGTTTTCATCCTACGGACCTGTCAGTGCAAGGGGTGTGAGAACTCAAGCAGTGAGGGAAAAGGTGTCTGTGCTGCCTCACGCACGCGATTGCAGCAGCTTCCTCTCTTCTGTGGAGACTGTTGCTTTCCACACTTGTGCACTTGGGCAGTTTCTTCACATTCCTGGATAAAAAAGACACTCCTTTGCTTCCTTACTGCAGACTTCTGTGTTCTCTTTGTTTTTCTAAGGCAGGTGTTGAGGTGAAAAAGTTGGCTTAGTGCATAGGTGGGAGGGACATTGGCTTTGCTCTGAGTTGGTTTTGGGAAGGGTGTGTAGCTGGGAATGTAATTCCTCTTCTGAAGGCTACAAACTACACGTGAGTGGGTTTTCTGGCGTAGGTTTCCTTGTACTGCTCTGTCGTTGTACTAGAATCTCCTTCCCGGTGCCTTGTCCTTTGGTAGTGGGTCAGCTGGCTCTGGGTGTATGAGTTTGTACGTGATCTTGCTCTTCCTCAGCAATGGCTGGACAGGTAGTCTGCAGGTTCTAGTGCCCGTTGGAGACAGAGGAGAATAGCTTACCACATCTCACGTAGGACTTAGGCAGTTGTTTCAGATACGTTATTTAGACCTTGACATGACTGCATACCAACATCATTTCAGAGCCCTGGTTATACAAGTGTTTGTTAAACATGGTAATAAAGTCAGTGTTTCACTGTAAACTCATCACCGTAAACTCCAAAAGATTTTTGAACTGATTCCAAGTTATCCTGGCTTTGCTCCCCTGTTGCATTGTCTGGATTATAAAGAAAATACAATTGGTAGCATCGTATAGTTCAAATTATAATGCTTGGCTCCTTAAGAATGTCATTTATTTCTACAGACACAGAATCATAATAGCAAAGAGATGTTAAGGAAGAAGCTGAAGTTTTAAAAATACTTTTTCTGTTTCTTTCTTGCTTTATCAGTTACTGACCAAACCAAACCAGTTAGCGGACAGCTTCATGGGGCAGAGACGTGTTTACCTTGCACCTTAGGAACCTGAGTTGCTAAACCGGGGAGAGGGATTTTCTGCAGGGACTAAAGCACCACTTTGGAGAGCACTTCTTTGTCCGGTGTTGTTGGGAGGGAGGAACAGAGCCTTTTCCTACCTTGTGGGTTAGCAATCAGGGCCTTTGCACTTTGGAATGGCAGAAGCCCTTGCTGCTCCAAGAAGGGACTTGAAGGATGCAGATTAATTCTGCTGATAAGGAAATCTCTTAGTATGCTCTGCTCCTGTTGGAGTTTGGGTATTTGAAACCTGTCCAAAGAACTTGCCTCATCTCCCTGCCTGTAGGGAAGATCCCTGATTGCTTGTTTGGATCTTTCTGAAGAGGGCAATTAACTGGTCCACTGCTCCTATCAGAATGAAGCATGCAGTCCTGATCTGTCCTTTCCAGATAAAACAGAGCAATGATTTTGAAAATGATGATGTTGGGTCTAGAGACCAAAGAAAAACTGTATTTTGTCGTTAGATATAGAACCGATGGACAATTTAAAGTGGCATGTCAAATGCGAACTAGAGCTCTGTTCACAGAATGGCTGCTCCAGCAAAGAGCCTTAGCACAAAGCAGGCTGAGGGAGAGGTTTGTAACAACCTACACGCTCTTTTAAATGCAAGCGGGAGCAAGAGGTGCCTGTCTGTTCCTCCAGCACTAACAGTGTGGATCCCTTTTCCTTACAGCAGTTCTTCTGACCCTTTTGCTTCTGTCTCCCTAAAGCATGCTTAAATTTGATGTTTATAAGCCAAAGGACTGGACCGCTGCAGCATGAGGAGTTACTGGTGGTGGTGGTGCCTGGAGATGTGGAACTGGCACATACTTGCCTCTAACTGAGGCAGTTTGTCGCTCATTGCCACAGCTCAGGTGGTGAACAATAATCCATTCTTTTGGTGTGACTCGGTAGTGTCTGGTAATGTGACCGTACCCTTCGCTGTGTTTTACCTCCATCCCCAGAACTGGCTTAACATGGTTTGAGTTTCAACTAACAACTTTTGTTTTAGCAAGAAACTTTCCCTTTGTGTCTACCTGGCTTTCAGTCACAATGTAAATAACTTGAGTGTCTTGATCTCTGTCTAACAAACAGCCTGGCAGGAGTGATTTGTGGACAATTCAGAAGAAAAATACTACACTGCAAGATCTAACCTGGTATTTTTCATCTTATACCTTTCTTTGTCAGTGTTAGTTTTGTCTTTGTTTTCCTTTTTCAAAGCTCATGTTTTGCCCTGTTGTTGTACTGGTGTTTTCATCTGTGTAAAAGCCATTCAGTATAAGGATGAGTCTAGATGTGTGTTTCTGTACTGTAGGAAGGAATTCTTAGTATGTGCAGTACTGAAAGCATTTCACCCGTATTCATGTTTAGTTGAATCATTTGTATAGAAGGGGCTCAGTATTAGGCACTCATTCTAATTTCTTTATTTAACTGCCTTGCAAAGCATAACTTGTTAATTTTTTTGAAAGTGATTAAAAATAGAAGAGACAGTCTCTTTGTATTTTTGTCTGGTGGTTGATGATTAGCTGTTGCTGATTAGCTCAGCCTTAGCTAGTGGCAGATACGTCTTGGAGTCGGCTGGCATTGACTCTATCAGACATAGGAGAAGCTTCTAGCAGCTTCTCGCAGAAGCCACCCCTGTAGCCCCCCCTGCTACCAAAGCACTGCCACGCAAACCCAATACATCTACTAAGCATATCAGGACTTCAATGTCTCACCGGGGAAAAATGTTTTACCTTTCCCCCAGCAGAAGGCAGAAGGAACTCCACCACCACCAGCAGTTTGAAAGGACAACAGGACCTAGTCACTGAGGCATTCAGATAAGCTGGAGGCGAGCCTGTCACAAGCACGCACCCTCTTCAAATGCCACATCAAACAGCAAGGAAAAGGCTACCTTTCGATGGGAGGTTTCACTCATGTCTAGAAGCTGGATAATCCGGGGCCGCCTCATCTCCCCAGTGCTGGCCAGCCTCTGCTCCGTGGTGAGAGACATCTCCTTCAGGAAGGCCGAGGGAGTCAGCTGAAATGCAAAACACCAGCAAGAGCTACACAAATGCCTTTCTTCAGAAAGGCTTTTCTTGGTCAAGTGCCACTGATGAATAATTTGTGATCACAGCCACCTGGATAGTCCTGGAAGTCCCCAAGTTTCTGCTGAAATATTTAACACCAGGAAATTAATGATATAGAGCGGAATACACCCGCTCTAACCAAGTGGCTCTGCCCCACTAGCTTCTCCTTCATGATTCGATGTGACATGTTTTGGGGATTACTTCTCTTTGGGCATTTGTTTTCTCATTAGTTTTGCTGGATTGAGCCAGATTGAGCCTTTGAAGAGAGTGGGGAGGAGTTATCAGAAATCCCCGAACTCCATCCTTGCACAACGCTCACAACCAACACGTGTGTGGAGATGTCACACAGTCATGCCAGGACCTGGAAAATTCAGAAGGCTCAGCAGCACAAATACAAGCACAGAGGGGCCCTTCAGGGCCCGTGAGCTTGGCAAAAGCTGCGCTCAGGAAAAAGTTAAGGTGAGCACTTTGCTATGGCCCTTAAGCATCCAGATCCCTTTGTGTATGTGTCCAACAGCTTCCCTCATCACAATAAAACTAAACTGCTCTCTGATGATGCAGTGCTGAAAAAGACAGGAAATTAAGAATAAACAGCCAATTTCTTGATGGGCGGTAAGAAAAAAAACGGGAAGTTTCACCTAAAGGCACAGCTTCATGTCTATACAGATCCTGTGGCTGGCACTATGCCACGTGCCAGTGCTCTTACTTCAAGGGACCCCACATCACTTGTGCTGAAGCAGCAGCAACAACCTCTGAGCTGGTCCGACACCAACCCATCGCCCTCCAAACTTAAAGGGTGGGGATACTCTGCAGATACTCTGCACTACAACACACCATACCCAGCTTTTCATCCTGCCATTTATTACAAAAGCTCTACCACAGCCGAGATAGTAAATAGGAGCCTAGTGTTATACCTTCCTCTTCTTTCTTTTAATAAACTTTCAACCCTCAGCTGTCAGTGAGGTGGACCAAGCTCCCTTCCAAGGGTCTGCTGGAGATTCCACAGCTCCACATGCTATAATTCACAACTGTGGCTCCTGCCTTAAGTATTTACAGTACTGTTTTCCCTTTCCCAACTGCCTCTCCCAGCACCTGATCTCTGCTATCCTGGCTTTGCTACTTGCATCAGCTCTCTCTTTTTATTTACTCTTTTCCTGGCAGCTCGACCACATTTCATTCTGGTTCGCAATGCATCGCATCTTCCATGCAGGCAGCAACTTTGGAGTGGAAAAGCAGAAACCAAAGGACTACGAATCGGTCTGCAGGTCAGGAGCAAGCGGCCATAGGCAGGGTCAGAGCTGATGATGTTCACATCCTGACCAGCTGCCTTCCCCAGCCAGGACCCTGAGAGGTCAGGCATCAGCCGAGTTCTCTGACAAGCCCCTGTGAACCTCAAGCCAAGCCAAGCTCTTTTAATCTCAATTTTCAAAACCTTCCGAGTGAAATATTTATGCGTATTCATGCCCAGATCTCAAAGGAGTTTCAAGCTCTGGAAAAACATCAACATTAATTGAATTCAAAGGTGCTAAACAGCAGACAGGTAAGCAGAGGCAGGACTACCACCCCACGGCCTCACTTTGGCTGGCTCCAGCCTCGTACCCAATGATCCAGCACACATACGTTACTGGCCACCAGAACAGCAAATATTCCCTGTTGACTGGATTACTCCTCCTGTAACACTACAGCACTGGCTGTAACCCCGAGGTGCTACAGAGCAGACTTTGGCTTCACCAAGTTATTTCCCACCCTTCAGTCAGGGGCAAGGCTGCACAACCTGTTAGGAGCAAGCTGCAACCTCCTGGAGTAGTCTAGCCTTTGGATTTTCCCTCGACGTAGGCAGGAATTGCTTCTCAGGAAATCACCTATGGATTTAGAAGGCAAGGAAAGGATAGTTAGGGTGAGTTGGCTGGGCAGTCGCTTCGAGCTAGGCCATTTGATGCATTTTGCATCATAAGCCTTCACGGCATTTTATAGACAGAGCAAGAATAAAGCATCTCGTCCCTCATTTACAGACTGGGCCACACAAAGATTTAAGGCCAAAACATCCAAAAGCCCACGTGCGAGACGAGGGGGGCAAGACCAGCAGCGGCGAGGCAGGCAGCCTCCATCCCCCTCCACATTTAACCCGCAGCCCCGGTGCAGTCACATCGGCATCCCATGGGGAAAAGCAAGCAAGCTAGCACGCAGCACTGATCATGAAAAGAGCCACACGTCACCTGGACAGAGTCCGTGTGTCAACAGAGCCTAAAAATCAACTCACACACACCCCACGGAGGTGACAGCTCTGCCCTCAAAAGGGACTATCTGCTCTTCTCCTGCTCTCTGGGTGATAACTCGCACCCCAGTCCAACCGGCTCACCTGCTCGGCTGCCACCTCGCGCCTCCCAGTCTGCCTGTGGCACGGCGCTCGGCACAGGTGACACCGATGCACAAACCGGCACAGCCAACCTTGTCATTTCTCAGTGAAGCGCTGTAATAAGTATACCCCGACAAGCACAGCCCAACAGACACAGCTCTACACTCTTCGCTGAAGCCAGGCTCCCCCTCACTCCCTCACTGAGGAGCTCCAGATGGGCTCTGAGCTCCATCACGGGGCACACTGCTGGTCCACTCAAACGGATGCATTTCACCCGAGTGCCTCTGCCCAGCACTCTTGTGCAGGGTCTGACACAGGGCTAAAGGGAGCTCAGGGCTTGCAGAGTTCTCCTCAAATCCCTCATGCCCATTTCAAGGCCAGAGATGCTTCTGCGACTAGGAAAACAGAACCGGCTGTTTCCATCATGGTGGAAAACTCAAGTTGCCTACGATGGCAAACAAGAGCACTTCCAAAGCAGATATCTGGAGGTTAATTCCTGCTTCACAGTCAGCATCACTGGTATTTCATTAAGAAGCCATCCAGGACACTTCAAACTCTGAGCCTTGGGCAAATGCCACAGGACTGCAAAGTGTGAAATCATTATCTAAAAAAACAGGTCCCCTATTCCTCTTCCCCACACTTCCTCTCCAACAAAAAGGCTCCTGCCTAGGTAACTAGACCTGAGAAGACCCACAGCCATCAACGCCCTTCACCTGGGGGCACGTGCATCATGCTCCTGGGTAACAGCAAGCCTTCAGGCAGGGCTCACCCAGTGCCACAGGACAGGCACGTAGCGGAACGTCTGCCTCTCAGTGTTGTAAATACTCTGATTTTCTAAAATAATCAAAATATGATCATATAGAAAGGTTAAAATTGATTAATAAATAAAATAATAAAATACAAATGCATATGTTAGGATTTTTCAGTTAGAAACAATAACCATAGGAACCTCACCAGGGAGTCGCTGTTCCATACTAAGGAACTAACAGTAATGAGATGGAACGATGAAGAACTGAATAGAAAAGTCTGGTTTGAGTCCTGTGACAATGTGACCTGATATGCACCAATGATGCTGCTTGGAAAATTCCTTACCCTTTCCATCTTCATTCAAATATCAAGAATGCCAATCAATAGATATTAATAGAAGTAACCATTGATTATTTTAAGTATTGCTATTGATAAAAAAGTATAATCTAGAGAGCGATTAATAAAGATTAAATTTTATATATATATTCTGTACAAGGGTAACTAGGTATGATCTATCTGTGATTTAATCATACACTAACTGCGAACAATGTAGCATTGTGAACAGGTAGGATTTGCTTGTCAAGTGAAGGATAAGTTGTAGGCCTGGTCAGGAAACCGAGGAAAACTTAAGAAGATTCCAAGAATGGGATTTTGCAACCAACCTGAGCAAAGATGGCGTTCAACTAAAGGACACCATGAGGAAGACTATGGACGACCACCAGAGGACCTTAGACGACCACCTGTGTACCTGAAGGCCCATGCCTCACGAGCTTTTACATATATTAATGAGTTCTCGGAAATTGTATGAATATGTTAATTGTTTCCTGGAAATATGATGAATATGATTGTATATAACTTTTGTAGTGGAGAAACTAAGCACGCACACATGGTGGAGTGATCCCCTGTGCGTCCAGCGCTGCAATAAAGAAGTGCCTGCTCACCTACATACATTGTGTAGGTGAGTTTTTATAGTACAGATTTGTAACAGTTTTGGCGACCCAGATGGGACCTTGCGAGTGAGACTGGAAGGGATCGAGCATAGATCAGACTCCAGCCGGTACCGAGGGATTCTCGGAGGAGGACTGTCTTCCTCGACCCATAAAAGCTCCTCGCAACGTTCCCTGGAGAAATAAAAAGGTAAGGCACTTTTGGTTTTTTTGGAACTTTTGGATTCCGGAATTTTAGAATTGGTGTGTTGCATTTGCAACATTCGGTAGCCTTCCCGTAAGGCGCGGCGAAAGCTTTGCAGGTTGGGGCTTGGAGGGTACCCGTTTGTGTAGTGGAAGCCTAGGCATCTGCCCGTAAGTCATAAGCGAAAGCTATTGCTGGGTTGGACATTTGTGTATTTTGACAATTGTCTTTTGGTATTTATTTGGTATTTGATATTCTACACCTCTTTGGTATTTTTATTAGAATTCAAATATTTGTACTGGTAAAGATATTGTTTATATTTGTTATTAATATATAATTATAATATTTGTATTTATTTAATAATAATCATATTTGTTATTTTTATATATATATAAATATATATATAGAAAGGCGCTAACAAAATTGTTTAAGAGTGCGGGGAATTTAACTATTGATGAGAAAACACCAGAAACGTCACCTTTGGGATGTTTGTTAGCACATTGGAATAAGCTGCATGAGGGACAATTGTCTTTTGCATTAATTTCGTATTTGATATTCTATACCTATTTGGCATTGGTATTAAAATTCAAATATTTGCATTGGTTAAGATATTGTTTATATTTGTTATTTAAATATATATATAACTATAATATTTGTATTTAGTCAATAATAGTTATTTTTGTTATTTTTATATATGTAAAGATATATATAAAAATATATATATAGAATGGCACTAACAAAATTATTTAAAAGTAAGAATGTGGGGAATTTAACTATTGATGAGACGTCACCTTTGGAATGTTTGTTAGCACATTGGAATAAGCTGCATGATGATTTGAGTAGGAGCCAAATGATTGAATATTGTAATCACTGGCAGCCTTTATATGTTTTAGAAGACCAGGAAAAGTGGCCAAAGAATGAGACTTTGAATTATAATACTATCTTGCAGTTAATGTTGTTTTGTAGAAGGGAAGGAAAATGGAAAGAAGTACCGTATGTAGATTTGTTCTTTTATTTAAGGCAGTGAACTGATTGGCAGAAGGAGTGTAAGTTGACAAGTCGAGAGAATTTAGCGATGGCTTTAGCTGTTGAAAAGTTAATGTGAAAGTTCCGTTTTCCATTGTTGATTTAATGGCATGAAAACAGGCAGCTGGAGTGTACAGAGAAGATCCGGAAAGGGTAGCTAGCGTTGTGGAAACGGTTATTAGGACTCAGGATCCCAACTGGAATGATTTGCAAGTGGTATGAGATAACTATTAGACAGCACTGAGAAACAGATGGTGTTAAAGTCGGCAAAAGACACAGGCAGAGGCAGCAAGTGCAAGTGGTATACTTAATGGAAGCACAGAACAGAATTTCCCTTTGGGGAATCCCCAGTGGGATGTTGTGGATCACAGACAGAAATTGACTCGTTACCAAGGATGGCTACTGTATGGAGCTAAGCATGCACTGCCAAAAGCTATGAATTGGTCAAAATTATATGAAGTAAAACAAGACAAAAAATGAATCCCCCTCATTATTCCTGGAAAGGTTAAAAAAAACTGCTGCCAGGCAATACACTAATCTGGACCCTGAAAAACCGGAACAGGCTGTTCAGTTGGCTTCTATCTTTATGGGGCAATCAGCCCCGGACATAAGAAAGAAACTTCAGAAATTGGAGGGGGAAGATTCAAGGGATCTGAATAAGCTGCTCGAAGTGGCATGGAGAGTCTATAATAATTAGGAGAAAGAAGAACAGAAAAAGGAGAAAGAAAGGAAAGTTAGGGAAAATAGGCTGCTGGCTGTTTTAACAAGAAGTTTGATAAGAGGCAGAGGAAGGGGACAAGCCAAGGGAAGAGGAGGTTTTAGGAATTTTGGGGAAAGAGGATTTAATAAGTCATTAGGGATGAATCAGTGTGCATACTGTTGGGAAGAGGGGCATTGGAAAAAAAATTGCCCCAGATTAAAAGCAAATCAGCAGGAGGCTGTGAGAATGATGACTTTGGATGAACGAAGAGGACCAGAGGGGAACCCAGCTGAGCCTCTGGTTACAATTAACCTGGGAAACTCTGCAGTCGAATTTTTAGTAGATACCGGGGCAACGTATTCTGTTTTGAACACCTATAAAGGGAAATCGGGAAATAAAACTGCAAGTGTAATTGGAGCAACCGGGAAACAAGAAGAAAGGCCATTCCTAAAACCCCTTAATTTGAAATTTGGAAGTAAGGTAATTACACATGAATTTCTATATATGCCAGAATGTCCAATGCCCTTGTTGGGATGAGATCTGCTTTCTAAATTAAATGCACAAATAATTTTTGAAAAAGGGGACATTTATTTAAAACTACCTGAATCAAAGACAGGGGATATATTAATGATACAAGAAAAAGCAAAAATGCAAGAAATACCACAAGAAGTAGATGAGGCTGTGATACCTACGGTCTGGAACACTGAAATACCTGGAAGATCGAAGGTAGCCCGGCCTGTAAAGGTTGAATTAAAGGAACATGCCAAACCAATAAGAATAAAACAATACCCAATAAAATCAGAAGCTAGACAAGGAATTAAGAAAATAATTGATAAATTTTTGGTATGTGGAATTTTGAAAGAATGTGAATCTGAATATAATACTCCAGTCTTACCAGTTAGGAAGCCTTCAGGTGAGTACAGATTAGTTCAGGATTTAAGGGCAATAAATCAGATAGTAAAAGACATTCATCCTGTAGTTGCGAATCCATATACCCTTTTGACAACTTTAAGGGAAAGTCATCAGTGGTTTACAGTGCTTGATTTAAAAGATGCTTTCTTCTGCATACCTCTGGAAAAGGAAAGTAGAAAATTGTTTGTCTTTGAGTGGGAGAATCCACAAACAGGACAAAGAACACAATTAACACGGACCAGACTACCACAAGGGTTTAAGAATAGCCCGACCATCTTCGGCAATCAACTGGCAAAAGAGCTCGAGATGTGGAAACAAAGCAATCCAGAGTTACCTGGTCATCTACTTTTGCAATACCTGGATGATATATTGATCGCCACCGAGGACGGAGCAACCTGCATAAAGGTAACGATAGACCTTTTAAACTTTCTGGGACTTCATGGGTACAAAGTATCCAGAAACAAGGCTCAAGCAGCAAGTCAAGTTGTAATATATCTGGGCTTTGAAATTTCAAAAGGGCAACGACAGTTGGGAACAGACCGAAAAGAAGCCATTTGTAGTATACCAGAACCGAAAAATGTTCACGAATTAAGGGCCTTTCTGGGAATGACTGGATGGTGCAGGCTATGGATCCTGAACTACGGTCTAATAGCTAAGCCATTGTATGAGGCCCAGAAAGGGACACCTCCCTTTGAATGGGCCCAGAACAGCGAAGGGCCTTTAAAGATCTGAAACAGGCCCTGATGACTGCTCCTGCTTTGGGACTTCCGGATTTAACTAAAGATTTCCAGTTGTTTGTCCATGAAAGGCAGCATCTGGCCCTGGGAGTGCTGACCCAACGGATGGGAAGCTGGAAGAGACCAGTGGGGTACTTTTCCAAGCAACTGGACACAGTAAGTACAGGATGGCCGACCTGTCTTCGGGCAGTCGCTGCTGCGGTAACGCTCACACAAGAAGCCCGAAAGTTAACTCTGGGACGGACAATAGTGGTGTATGTACCACACATGGTGGTGACTGTTTTGGAACAAAAGGAGGGTCACTGGCTTTCTCCCAGCAGGATGATGAAGTATCAAGTAATATTGACGGAGCAAGATGATGTGATGCTAAAAACAACTAACCTAGTTAACCCTGCAGTTTTCCTGTGCAGGAAGAAGGACAACTGGAACATGACTGTTTAGCTGCTGTCGAACAGGTGTATTCCAGCCGACAAGACCTGAAAGACGCACCATGGGAGGATCCTGACTGGGAACTGTACACGGATGGTAGCAGCTTTGTGGAGAATGGAGTTCGCTACGCTGGGTATGCGGTAACAACGGAGAGATCAGTCATAGAGGCTAATGCTTTGCCCAGCAATACCTCAGCACAAAAGGCAGAGCTGATAGCCTTGACGAAGGCATTAGAACTAAGCAAAGGAAAGAAAGTAAATATCTGGACTGATTCAAAGTATGCTTTTGGTGTAGTGCATGTCCATGGGATATTATGGAAAGAAAGAGGACTATTATCCTCTCAAGGGGCAAACATCAAATACAAAGAGGAAATACTGAAATTGTTACAAGCAGTCCAGCGACTGATCAAAGTGGCAATCATGCCCTGTAAAGCACATCAATCAGGAAATATGAAAAAGAGCTATAGGGAACAGATTAGCTGATAGAACAGCTAAAGGAATAGCAAAAAGGAATGCCTTACAAATGGCATTAATCCCTACAAAGAACATTACATTACCGAAAGAGATACCTAAATATTCAGAGGAAGATGAGAAACTAGGGAAGTTATTAGACGCAAAAAGAAATTTAGCAGGATGGTGGGTCACAGTTCAGGGACAGGTAATAATTCCCCCACTTCTGATGAGAGAAATATTACAAACAAAACATAAAGAGTGCCATTGGGGTCCAGAAGCATTAGTCACCTTTTTAAAGAGATATGTGGTGTCTGTAAGAATGTTAGAAATGGCTAAAATGATTTCTGCCAAGTGTGAAATTTGTTTGCGAAACAATCCGGTGATAAAGAGAAAAGTTCCAATGGGAACCTTGAAATCGGGAGTACAACCTGGAGATTATTGGCAAATTGATTTTTCAGAATTACCCAGACAAAAAGGGTATCGATAGACATTCTGGTGGGGGTTGATACTTTTACAGGATGGCCTGAAGCTTTTCCTTGTCAGACCAATCAAGCAAAGGAAGTCATTAAATGGTTGTTACAAGAAATAATTCAAAAATTTGGAGTACCTATTAGAAGATCTTCTGATAGGGGCCCATATTTTGTTGCAGAAGTAGTACAAAATATTAGTACAATTCTGGGAATGACCTGAAATTTAAATACCCCTTGGAGGCCTCAATCAAGTGGAAAAATAGAAAGAATGAATCAGACATTAAAAAGGCAAATTAGGAAAATATGTCAATTGGCTACTCCATCTAGTGAATTGGCTAAATTACAACGGCCTTTGCAATCTTCCCTATTGGCTTTAGAAACTAACCAGTGGCTGTTGTCAAACATATTACCAAAATGGGAAAAGGTCAATGTGGAAGACCATGAATTTCGTTGTAGATGCACTCGGTGTGGCCCAAGATAACCTGTCTTTGGTTCTCAGTTGTATCCAGGCTCAACTGTGGGCGCAATCAGTGGCCGCTTCAATCATAAGAGAGGGTGAAGAAGGCAATCTCCCCACCGAGATTCGGAAAATAATTTGAGATAGTGCCACTGATTTAGAGAAAAAACTCCAGTCCTGGTGGAATTTGGTAAACTTTACCCACGATCCCATCACAAGTACAGCCACAACTTTTGTATTAACTAGACATAATGCTTCAATATATTCCATCTACCCTGTTATTGCATTAGGATTGAATCACAATGGAACCATACTCTATCCATTTGAGCATAGAGTATGGGCCCAAGAAGTGGGACAGAAATGGCAAACTGTGGATTTGGATTCTTGTGTTGTACGAGAACAACAAGGGTTCATCTGTGAAGGTAATGCAATCAGAGGTCAGGATATCTGTTTAGATACTGAACAAAATCATTTTGAGTCATTTTGAAACTCGCCCTGACAAAAACCCTGAAACACTGCTTATATAGATGTATGGGTAAGGGCTGTGTATGTTTGAGAACAGCTTGTGATTTTATATCCGTAGATGATGTAGTTATACATACTAGGAATCACTCCAACTTTTGTGTTTGTAATTTCACTGAAATCACGGGATGTGATTTTTCTTACTTGGCTCCAGTCACATCTCACCAGCTCTTGCAATCGAATTATACATGAACTCAGGAACTGTTGCCTGCACCCATTGGAATGAATCTCACTTTAGTGAAACAATTGCTACAACAACCAGGATTTAATCAAAATTTTGAAAAAGGTCAAGGGAAACAGACACAGAACTTTAATAACTGTTCATCACAATGTGGAAGAAATACACTGTGTTTTAGAGAGGGTGGAAAAGGTGCAGAACATAAATGGTGGGACACTCTTTTCGGATGGTCACCTACTGCTACAGGCATCCTAAATAAGTTATGCCACCCCATCGTTATTCTCCTGATACTGATTTTGATCAGTCTTGTTTTCTCAGTAATACTACATATCATAAATTGGAGGATGATGAATCGATTAACTCGTTTGGCATCTATACTTGATGCACATAATCTGCTTAACTGATTAAAATGAAAGTATTGAAATAATTTTCAGAACTTTCACAGGGGGGAACTTTTGTAAATACTCTGATTTTTAAAAAAAATAATCAAGAATTAATCATATAGAAAGGTTAAATTTGATTAATCAATAAAATAATAAAATACAAATGCATATGTTAGGATTGTTCCGTTAGAAACAATAACCATAGGAACCTCACCAGGGAGTCGCTGTTCCATACTAAGGAACTAACAGTAATGAGATGGAACGATGAAGAACTGAATAGAAAAGTCTGGTTTGAGTGCCGTGACAATGTGACCTGATATGCACCAATGCTGCTGCTTGGAAAATTCCTTACCTTTCCCATCTTGATTCAAATATCAAGAATGCCAATCAATAGATATTAATAGAAGTAACCATTGATTATTTTAAGGATGGATATTGATAGAATAGTATAATCCAGAGAGCGATTAATAAAAATTAAATTTTATATATTCTGTATGAAGGTAACGAGGTATGACTTATCTGTGATTTCATCATAAACTAACTGCTGAACAATGTAGCACTGTGAATAGGCAGGATTTGCTTGTCAAGAGAATGATAAGTTGTAGACCTGGTCAGGAAACCGAGGAAAACTTAAGAAGATTCCAAGAATGGAATTTTGCAACCAACCTGAGCAAAGATGGCGTTCAACTGAAGGACACCATGAGGAAGACTATGGACGACCACCAGAGGACCTTAGACGACCACCTGTGTACCTGAAGGCACATGCCTCACGAGCTTTTACATATATTAACGAGTTCTCGGAAATCGTATGAATATGTTAATTGTTTCCTGGAAATATGATGAATATGTATACTTTGATTGTGTATAACTTTTGTAGCAGAGAAACTAGGCACGCACATGTGGTGGAGTGATCCCCTGTGCGTCCAGCGCTGCAATAAAGAAGTGCCTGCTCACCCACATGCAGTGTATACATGAGTTTTTATATTACAGATTTGTAACAGTTTTGGCGACCCAGATCAACAGCAACAGCTCTGCAGAAGCTGGGTTTAAGAGCCCTTACTCCCGCCTTCTCTCTACCCCACGCACCTCCCTCCACCACACTGACACAGCCATTGCAACGCCACACAGGGAACCCGAACGGGGAACCGACCTGGTGGAAACAAGAACCTGAAAGAAGCTGCACGTTCTTCCTCAGCATGTCACGTACTTGAGACTGCTTCTGAACATAGGCTTAATTACAGCAAAAACCTTTCAACTGACAGAAATTGGGTCCTACCACACCAGCTCAGGTAGGTTCCCGAGACTGTCATCGTGATGGCTGCCGCAATACAAGATGAACACTCATACATGTCGTTAGCCATTGGATTTTCAGGTGCTTCTCCCAGGATCAACAGCATAAAACTCAAAAATTGTTCCAGAGCAAAGGTGCACATATTTTTGCAGAAGATTACTTTGATCTAAACCATTTACTGAGCTCACTGCAAATGCAATGCTCAGCTCTCCCACTTATTTGAGTCTGTATCCAAACAAATGCTTTTAAAGTACACAGAAAGATAGGGAAAAATATGGGAGAAGCATTTGTTTGAGGTCTACCCTATGTGAAGTCTAATGTGCAAGGAAGGTAAGACTGTTTTTGTTTTTTTTTTTTTTAAAGACCGGCATACCTCTGCTGCTCCTGAGGCAAAGGAGATTGTCAGAAAACAGCTGCCAAAACACAGTGCAATGACCGGAATAGGAACAGGAGGAACTCAAAATGACAGGAAGCAGAATGTGCAAGACAATCTCAAACGGCGGAAGGTGCCCAAGTTAGTAAGTTCCTCAGAAACTTGTTGTCTAGGTGCAGAAAAACTAAAAAAGACCTATCCTGAAAAAGAGAAGAGCCCTGTACCTAGAGCACAATATTCTATTATTCTGTCTTTAGATATGAATCAAAGGGGTACATTTGTAGAAGATCAAAGAGGAGTACTATCTTGTTCTTGTCTGTTTGCCATTTGCATGAAGGGATACTGGGGTTTGGACACGGAATTTTCCCTGCAAACAAGACCTTTACTGAATTTCTCCATCCTTCTGGCAGATCCAGGTAGCTGTTTCAGGAGCACAGCGGCAGAGGGAGGGGGAAGAGGAAAAGGAGAGGAATGCTTTTTAAGGGTAACCACATCGTAGCTGTCAAGTTTTTAAAAGGTAATGTGCATGGTGACTGCATCAGCTGCCATATGATCCATCCAGCTGTGCCAAATGCGAGGTACTAGGTAAAAAAACTCTCACGCACTCCCCAGATTTGCTCCCAACCTCGACTGTATACCTTTTATGACTCATGATGCCCCAAATATGTCTCAATTTCTGATGATTTTTGGGGGGCAGGATCTTAGAGACATGTAGCTCCGCAAAAGAGTTGCTGCTCATAAGGTATTTTATAAACCCAGTAGAATAGCATGGGAAAGACCCCAACAGTAGTAGGTGATATATTATGCTTCTGAAAAAGTAGTTTTTTCCTCTTGATGATGTTTGAAAAATCCACATATCACTTTTCTCACTGAACGTAGCCGAAGCCAATACTGTCAGAGCAGGAGCGGGGAGTGGGGGAAGGACAGAGACAGAGAGAGAAAGTCTGATCAGTGTGTGCTGGTCCACAACAGAAGAAGGAACCAACTACTAAATAGTTCTCCTAGTTTCAAGACGGATTAGGTCTTACTGGAAAAACCTCACAAATGGGTGAAGCATTGCCACGAAACCAGAATTCTCCTCTTTGATTCACAATGAGCACAGGAGGTTGTGAAGAAAGCAGTGAAACACAGAAAGTGCTGTCGATTGACTTTAAAAACCCTCCCACGAATGGGACAACAACAGTACTTTATAAGCTTGGTCATAGTAATAACTTTGAAGAGGGTACTGAACAGCATGGGGCAAAAGAAGGATGGGAAAGGACAGTCCAGTTAGGAGACATGTTCTCAGCTGTCTCTCAGACCCCCAGATACGAGGCTAGCAAGACATGCGACAAACACTGAAAGTATCCTGAAAAAGGCAGGTTTTAAAAAGCGTTAAACTGAAAAGATGAAACCAAAAGAAAACCAAACCGAAAAACCAAAACTACACTCCCCAAACCAGAGCAATTGCACACGATGGAGGTGCTCCAACCGCGTACAGAGAAATCTAAGCTACTCATCTCAACACAATTTATGAAACATTCTTATAATCAAGCAATACAGGAAATTCCTTCCACGAACGGGGAAGACAGTCTAAGCTCTCAGTAACTATGGTATTGGCAGATTCACGTCACACCAAGCCAACTCATGCCAAAAAAACCAAACAAATCCAAAACAAAAAACACCACATGAAAAACAAACCAAGACATTCCCAAGCACCCCAGTCTTCCATGTTCCCCTCACTGCACTTCTATGAAACATCTCACAAATCAAAGAAAGTTAGCAGAATAATGCTCTTCATCTAGTACAGAATATTTCTTTAACTTTTTTAACAGTATATGAACATGTCCAAGACTTAAAAGCATTACATTTTGAACTACACAGTGCCTAAAGAGCACAGAAATAAGAAAACTCTCTTTCTAGAGTAATTTCTACACTGCAAAGCTAGGAACCAATTTTTTTAGCAGTGCAGTAAATGTCGAGAATGTATCAGACTGTAAACGATGCCAAATGCCACTGAAAACACTTAGGACACCACTTTCTGTTATTGCTATTCAGTGTATATTCATTCTGTCACATAATTACCATCTGGAGAATTCAGAGACTTACATTTATATAATTTCATAGTCTTTCATGCGACTATTTAAAGGAACCACCAGACAAAAATACAAAGAGACTGTCTCTTCTATTTTTAATCACTTTCAAAAAAATTAACAAGTTATGCTTTGCAAGGCAGTTAAATAAAGAAATTAGAATGAGTGCCTAATACTGAGCCCCTTCTATACAAATGATTCAACTAAACATGAATACGGGTGAAATGCTTTCAGTACTGCACATACTAAGAATTCCTTCCTACATTACAGAAACACACATCTAGACTCATCCTTACACTGAATGGCTTTTACACAGATGAAAACACCAGTACAACAACAGGGCACAACATGAGCTTTGAAAAAGGAAAACAAAGACAAAACTAACACTGACAAAGAAAGGTATAAGATGAAAAATATCAGGTTAGATCTTGCAGTGTAGTATTTTTCTTCTGAATTGTCCACAAATCACTCCTGCCAGGCTGTTTGTTAGACAGAGATCAAGACACTCAAGTTATTTACATTGTGACTGAAAGCCAGGTAGACACAAAGGGAAAGTTTCTTGCTAAAACAAAAGTTGTTAGTTGAAACTCAAACCATGTTAAGCCAGTTCTGGGGATGGAGGTAAAACACAGCGAAGGGTACGGTCACATTACCAGACACTACCGAGTCACACCAAAAGAATGGATTATTGTTCACCACCTGAGCTGTGGCAATGAGCGACAAACTGCCTCAGTTAGAGGCAAGTATGTGCCAGTTCCACATCTCCAGGCACCACCACCACCAGTAACTCCTCATGCTGCAGCGGTCCACTCCTTTGGCTTATAAACATCAAATTTAAGCATGCTTTAGTGAGACAGAAGCAAAAGGGTCAGAAGAACTGCTGTAAGGAAAAGGGATCCACACTGTTAGTGCTGGAGGAACAGACAGGCACCTCTTGCTCCCGCTTGCATTTAAAAGAGCGTGTAGGTTGTTACAAACTTCTCCCTCAGCCTGCTTTGTGCTAAGGCTCTTTGCTGGAGCAGCCATTCTGTGAACAGAGCTCTAGTTCGCATTTGACATGCCACTTTAAATTGTCCATCGGTTCTATATCTAATGACAAAATACAGTTTTTCTTTGGTCTCTAGACCCAACATCATCATTTTCAAAATCATTGCTCTGTTTTATCTGGAAAGGACAGATCAGGACTGCATGCTTCATTCTGATAGGAGCAGTGGACCAGTTAATTGCCCTCTTCAGAAAGATCCAAACAAGCAATCAGGGATCTTCCCTACAGGCAGGGAGATGAGGCAAGATGGTATGCAGTCATGTCAAGGTCTAAATAACATATCTGAAACAACTGCCTAAGTCCTACGTGAGATGTGGTAAGCTATTCTCCTCTGTCTCCAACGGGCACTAGAACCTGCAGACTACCTGTCCAGCCGTTGCTGAGGAAGATCAAGATCACATACAAACTCATACACCCAGAGCCAGCTGACCCACTACCAAAGGACAAGGCACCGGGAAGGAGATTCTAGTACAACGACAGAGCAGTACAAGGAAACCTACGCCAGAATCCCACTCACGTGTAGTTTGTAGCCTTCAGAAGAGGAATTACATTCCCAGCTACACACCCTTCCCAAAACCAACTCAGAGCAAAGCCAATGTCCCTCCCACCTATGCACTAAGCCAACTTTTTCACCTCAACACCTGCCTTAGAAAAACAAAGAGAACACAGAAGTCTGCAGTAAGGAAGCAAAGGAGTGTCTTTTTTATCCAGGAATGTGAAGAAACTGCCCAAGTGCACAAGTGTGGAAAGCAACAGTCTCCACAGAAGAGAGGAAGCTGCTGCAATCGCGTGCGTGAGGCAGCACAGACACCTTTTCCCTCACTGCTTGAGTTCTCACACCCCTTGTACTGACAGGTCCGTAGGATGAAAACATTGGCAACACACCTTCACAGAATACATCAACTGCCAGACTCGGCGTGGCTCAAGTGTCAATACAAGCACAAGGGAGAGAAACATTTGAATATGCACTGTAATTCTACAATTAAAAAAATAACTCTATAATTAAAGGGAATGATATACTTGGCAATGAGGTATAAAGCATAGGGGAAACCCAGAAGACCAAGGGCTGTTGCTTAGCACATACATCACACCTGGCAGACCCACAAATAAGGGGTCGTGCTGCATATAGTGCAATGGCACCAAAAGATCCAGGACCAATATGCTACTTGTCAGAAAAATCACTACCAACTTCAGTAGCACTAAGGAGGTATGCTACACATCTTGGATTTCTCCTCCTCCACAGACATTTGCAGGGAATAATGTGCAGAGCATAGCCCACGCTGCTTGTAACTCACAAACTCACGATGTGGCTCCGTCTCTTTCCTCAAGGGTGGACCAAATTTTACTTGACCAACTACAGAGGAGAAAAGGAAAACAAGAATCGAAGTTGGACTGTAATTAGACCCAATTCAGCTCCAAAGGCTAACCAAAAAGGCAAATCCAGTTTAATGAGTGCATCGCAGCCCCACTGATGGAAACTTCTGACACAGGCACACCCCCAACTTGTGCCTGCTGGAAACTAAGGGGCACAGAAAGTACTCTTCTGTCACAAAGGCAGCAGGATCGCCACTTGCCCCACCCGCTCATTAGGAAGGATGAGGAAAACCATTCAGCAAACAAGGCCGTCAAGTGCCCTCTTTAGAGCACCAATACAGATGTAATTTAGAGAAAACACGTTCTTTGGGGTGATTCAATAGCACTAAAGTGAATGAAGTTTGGAGAGAGCTTATCGCATCTTCTAGGAAAGCTCTTTGGCAGATGCTCTTTAACACTCCTTCCCACAATTTTAGCTTCAGAAAAGACAACTAAAGCTCCAAGGATTGCTCTGATTTAATTCAAGCGAAAGAATGACCACAGTTTGGGGGATGGAGTCTGCTTTTAATGGCCAGCGATCAACCACCTCCTTTCCTGATTTCTACAGGACTGTTTCAGTTCAAAAGCAAAAACCACAACAAGAGACTAAATTAAGGCAGAAAAATCTTCCTCTGCCATTCTGCTACCTAGCACAATCTGGCATCACTCCGAATATCCCTGCTGCAGTGGCAGGGATACCAGCGGGATACCAGTGGGATACCAAACAGCTCTCAGAAGAGCTCAGGTTGCGTCCTGTTCTGTTAAGATGAAGCAATAGTGACATTTGCTGAAGTGCTGACAAAAGGGGCATTCAAATGTTTTACACTAATGTTTCTTTTGCATAGTCATCTAGAAACTATATCCGTAAGTGAAACAGCGTAAGATTTTCTTTTCCTGAATATCACTAAAACTGTTTCTATATACGTCAGCTATGCAGAATACGAGTTGAAATAAGTGAATATCAATGATTATTTTAAGAATAGTTAATGTTGTCATAGTACACATGCTTACAGTTTATTTCAGAGCGTGTCTTTTCTCCTCTCCCATTTCTACTTGTCAAATGAATCCTCTGAGGCACTAGCAGAGGCTAGAAGTGAACAATAAAATACTTCAATTCCAAAATATATTCACTTTAAAGCCAGTATTGTGTACCTGGTTTTTAGCAGGTTTCTTTAGCATAATAGCAACAAAGACAGACAGAAATCAAGCGGAAGCTAAAAATAAAGACTGCATGTACTTTTTAGTACATGAAAGTTAGAATTATTTGGAGACATTTTATCTGTAGAGTGTCTTTAACTTCAAGACAAGGGTTTTTCAAACACTGGATTTGAGCAAGTAAAGACAATGCTGGCCGGCATTCGTCTTTGCTCAGATAACATTTCCTTTTTGGCCTCTCAGTTTAACGGTATTGATAGTTGGAAAGTCTTCACTAACATACAGTTAAGTATGAAGACAGGATGCAGTAACAGAATATCTGTTTTCTCTTGTTTATGAAACACTTCAGTCCTGCACCGCTTATCACCTTCCATAAGCGTGCTGTTTCTTCCCAGCTGTTAAAGCAGAAAGTCAGAAACTTTGTCTCTGACAAAACCGTAGGTGAAATGGAGTTTCAGAGTATTCCAAGAGAGAAAATAGAATCTGCAAGAAACACATAGCAAACTGCTTGACAAAAACAACTACAGGATCGTTCTCTCCTTCTCATAAGAAAGCAAATCAGGAACAAAAGAACAAGTTCTGCAGAGGTAGAACACGATTTTTATGAATGCTTGCTTTGCAGATGAAGGGAAACATAATTCCACAAAGAAACAGAAAGCAGAATGCACGCCAGAACTCGGGACTGGAGAAGCAGTCCACACATACTGCTGCAAAATTGTTGAAGGACAACCGCAAACAAAATTTTAAAGTGTTTTCATCTCTTTCTCTTTGAGTGTCTCTCCCCCAAATATAATGAGTTTTGCTAAGGGCCTGTACGTGTGACAGAGCAGCACAACCAAAAGTAAAAGCAACCCTTGAGCCTGTTCCCAGATCACAAAACATTCTGTGGCTCAAGAAATCATAAGCATTTAGTTTTGTCGGCAAACGAAAACTTAATCTGAGTCTGTGATTAAAATGTATTCCCACCTCAGGATCATCACCATCAAAATCACGGTAAGTGGAATGCTCAGAATTATTCATTTTATCCAAAAGTTCAATAGCAAGACTTGGATTTAATGGCTGGGTAACAAAAAGGATGCTGAAAGACAGAAGGAAAAACACAGATTAAAATTCCAACCACTCATATTAAGCATATTTTAATTTTAGAACTTAAAAAAAATCCCATACATAAATTTATACCTGTAGTAACTTTTCAGCTGTCGGTCCTTTTTTAGGATTTTTTTCTAAGTACCATTTTCACAGAATGATGGAAACTATTGGACCTGTAAAAGGAAGTGGTAGTCGTGAGAATCAATTGCCCAGTGAACTACATGATCATTACCTACTGAAACAGAAAAGTACTTGCCATTTCATTTTGTCCTTTAATTCAGGAGGCTGGAAGTTGCTTTCCATCATTAGCAGAAGCGCTCTAAAAAATCCAACAGTATTTCTGTGGGTTACATGGCAGTACATATCTGACATGAATTTTGAAGACATTGTTTAGTTGGCGGGAAGAAGTCCATCCGTTTAAGAGATGCTACCAGGACAACATGATGCATTTATGCAGCACCTTTTCTTCCTACTGCAGCAACTTCTGGCGCCATCCTAAAGGGTAAAAGACATTTTTAGATAAAATTCTCGCCCCAAATCAAACATTCTTCTGTACGCAGCAGTTTACTACTCTTTTTCCTAAAGCTCTCAACCTGTAAGCTCACAGCATATACACTTACAGATGTGGATATAGACACATGCGTGCACGTGTGCGCGCGTGTGTGTAAAAAGTTACGTGATGTATCCATGAAGTTCTCCTCAATCACCTTCTAGTAACTAACAGGCAGTTTCCAAAACAGCTATTTAGGCTGTGGGACAACAGGAGGAAAATGTGTGCTCTAGGTTTGTCCACGCTAGCAACACCCACCTCTGCTGGCATCCACACCTCTGGCATGAAGTGCAGAATGGTTTGCCTTGCTGTGCCACCAAAGACCAATTTCTTCACACTGTTTCAAAGGTGGCAGCAGAGCCAAAGGGGCTTTGTTCTGGTCTGCGGCTGCTAGTTTATTTGGCCCCAAATAAACCACATCCGATGTCAGCGATGGGTAGTGTGCCAATGTAGACAAGGGCTTAGGAAGAGCTCCATCCTTTAAAGCCTGCCTGTAACATCGGGAAGTTTGGGGATGGCGGAGGTGGTTAAGGGGTAATAGAGTTATTCAGAAGCTTGCAAATTATTACTCAAAACATAGTTGGAAGGCTGACAACTCACGTCCTTACCAGTCCGTTCTCCCCCCGCCTCGGTTAAGTAACATGTTTCAGTTTGAATATACAGACTGTGCATTACTGGCATTATCAGAATCATTTCAAGCACAGTGTTTTGTATTTTTATGAAGGTGGTTTCTAAAGTAGATGTGAAATAACATCTTTACATGTGTTCTCTAGTTCTTTGTAACACCAGGCGTGCAGAAACATCACGGGCGTGGCCGCTGCGGGCGTGGCCGCCCCGGCGCCACGCCCCTGGTGCCCGGGGGGAGCCTGGGGACGCGGCCGCCGGGTCGGGGTTTGTCGTCCCCTCCGCTGTTGCGCCCTGTGCTGCGGGGGGGCGGGGGGGGGCGGTGGATTGGGGGGTGTTTGCCCCCCGCGGTGTGCGCCGGCAGCCTCGTCCCTGCCCGGCTGGGAGCGGCACCGGCGGCAGCCCGAGGTGCTGGGGCGGCGGGCAGGGCTGGCCCCTAGATCTTCAGACGGGGCTCGGTGCTGGCGGGGGAACCGCATAAATAAAGTCGGTCTGGTCTGGCGGCGGGCTGGACGGTGAAAACCCACCCGAGAGGGGACGAGTGGGCGCTGGGCAGCCGGTGTCCGCGCCCGCCACTTGATGCTTCGCTGGGTTTCGGTTGCCCTTGGCTCTCCCAGCAGATACTCCGGCCTCGGAGCGCAGTGCCAGATGGCTGTGGGGTCATTAAATTACTGAAGAGCTGCACAGATCCACGGGCGGCTCTTTGTGCAGGAAATAAATAAACAAACAGATAATGTTCCGGACTGGAACTATTAGCCTAACGAAGTCAAGGCAGTTCCAGTGCTTAAATGTGGATTACACGGCAGGAAAGCCTGTTGTTTAACCAGTCTGACACTTAATTTCTTTTTTCTCCCTCCCCCACCCCCCCTTCTTGAAAAGCGAGCGAGCGAGCTGAGTTAAACATATGGATTCCTATTGTTAAGAAGTATGGTTGCTTTCGTTTCACTAGGTCCTTGAGTGGAATTAAGACTACTCCCCTCCTCTCCTTTCCTCCCCTGCAAGGCAGACATGACCTAAAGATGAACCGAGTTTGCCTAGTGGCGGTGTTCATTTCAGTTGAAAGGAATGTTGTCAGTGCTTTCATAAATGTTAATTGAGATTTGTTTGCAGCGTTAACCAGCGGAATGCCTCAAACCAGCTAGAATGTGCGATTCTAGAATAGAACGATTATTCTAGAGAGCTGGGCTTTTGTGACATACAGACATACAGCTGTGCACTAAGTCTTGCTGGCTCACGTTTTCTGCACTTACACTTGGTTTTCCCTCTTTCTGTCATGAAGGTTACCATTAAGGGTATCGAAAGAGAGCTCATCTGCCCAGCATGCAAGGAATTATTTACCCATCCACTGATCCTTCCTTGCCAGCACAATGTCTGTCACAAATGTGTGAAAGAAATACTCTCTGCATTTGAAGACTCTTTCGCTGATGGAGGCTCTGAATCCTCTAATCAGAGTAGCCCTCGAATTCAAAGCTCTTCTTCCAGCATGGACAGGATTAGTAGATCAGGTACGTATCGGAATTTTTGCGTGTTTTCCTTATTTTATGTGTTCGACTGACTTGAGCCGAATTGCGTCTGCATTGGTAAAATGTCTTCCCGGTACTCCTGATGCAGTTAAAGAGATGACTTAGGGATAGTGCGAGTCTTGTTCATTCTGTGGCAAGAACAATGGGAATATTTTTAAGGACAGTGCACTCTATTTCATATATAATAGATCAGTCTTTGTGGCGTCCTGTAAATCTTTGTAACCATTGTATTTGTTTATTCCTGTATTTCAGTTACATTGAGATGCAGTAGCATCATGTTCAATAGCGTCGATGTTGAGGTGTAGATTTCAGCAGTTTTATTGCCTGTCAGTGGTACTGTTGAGGTGGTTCTCTCAGGTTTCGGCCAGCCTAAATTGAGTAGTTCGACTTCCTTCTGAGCCTCTGCAGACTTTGCAAATGATGGTTTTGTCCTACCCAATTCATTACGCTTACAATAAATCATTTTCCATAGACGATGGTTATTGCACGGTTGCAGAATTGGGAGACAGATGACTGTAAGAAGACTGCGCTAACCGCCTCTTCCAGTGTGGTCTGCTCTGGAAGCTTTAAGGAGCACTCCTCATGCTCTTTGTGATGTCACACTAGAAAGATTCTTACAGCTGTTGTGTAATCCACAGATGAGTTGTTCTTTTACACAGATACATCGAAAGTACTTCTTGAAAGAAACCTCATCTTGGCTTTTAGGCTTCCTTCTGACGTAACTGTCCACTTTAAAACCGCAGTCCGCAGTGATCTGGAAGAGTCGCCCACAAGACAAACCCTAAAGCTGTGTCTTGTATTTCGTATGTTACTAACGTTCATCATCCCCTTCCCAGTTTTCAAAGCTCAAATATTTTATTTCACCCACTTCTTTTAAACAACTCTTGAGTTGTTAGTACTGGTACTCTTTCAGGATCAGTTTGATAAGCAAATGCTGTGTTTGCTGTAGCTTGGCAGGTTGAGGCTTGCATCATTTGAGGGAATCCCCAAACGAAATAACTAGTTGTCTTCATTACAGTCCTGTTTTCTGGATATGGGGTGCACAGCCCCACAATCACTGTTTAGCTCTGCATACATTTCAGCTGCTTTCTCAGCTCTCTCTACCTGCAGCGTTATGTGAAGTTTGAATGAAGAGAGCCCACTGGTGACTGCCATCTCCCAAATCCAAGTCTAGTCCCTTTTTTCCTCAGTAAGCATGATGTTCTGTCGCGGCATTGTATGCATGGACTGAAGCGGTCACCGGTTTCCGCTGCAGCTGTCCACTACGTGGTTTTACAACGTGGACATCAGGGCACCAGGTTGGGTGCCTAAGGAGTGGTGGGCGCACCGTGGGTGACCTGACCTCCTTGTGAGAACTGTGGCTTGCCAAGCGTGGCAGTATCAGACAGGCTGTGCGTGGGGACCAGGCCCCCCATGCTGCTTTCAGCAGTGTAAGTAAGGAGGTAATCCTTAATCTTCCGTGGAAAGCTGCCCTCCAGCTTGCTCTCTGTCGGGCAGTAGAAATAGTGATCTAGCATGATGGGGTGCGCAGGCAGTGCTGTGGCACCGTCCACGCTGTGCACAGAGGAGGCAGAGCTCCCCTGGGAACCTGACATTTAGATGCTACTAGATCTGCAGAGTTCAGTTCGCAGTGCTGCCACAGTTGTTGGCTGCCCTTCTTGCAAGGTTTAGCATTGCTGCTTCGTTATGTCCTTGACGACAGGGCAAGAAAGACCCGTTCTTGGTGCTCCTGCCCCCCTGAGATACATGCACACAAGTTGTTGCAGGGGTTGTAATCTTTAAATCCACAATAGTCTGCCAGCATCCCAGCAAACTGATGGGAAGTTATGTGTGTTATCTCCTCATCTGACCTGCTAGCAGAGGGAGATGAATGCTTTCCTATAGACTTCACACGTGTTTGATGAGTAGCAAGATAGTGTTGAGACTTGGAAATAATGGGCTTCCCCCCAGAGAGCACTGGGCAGATGCACATCACAGGCAAATCAGCATCTCAGGCAGTTCAAATTTGCAAAATGAAAAGCACATGGAAATGGGAGCTTTAAAGAATACATTTGGACATTCAGGTTATACTGTCTTTGCTTCTAATGTTACAGGTATTATAGCTCCACTGCTATGTGGGGTGTGAGATTTGCTCTCAGCCTTCTGGTACCGGTAATGTTCAACCGGCTTGCAAGCTACATTTGTACAATTCTCGTCTTGCATCTGAAGTACCCATACTGTGCATTGCCTTGCCTTAGTAGTTTGGTGATCCTTACAGGAATTTGTAAAAGAACAGCTCCATAGGAGAAACAAACATACAAGAAAACATCCAAAGTGGGGCCTCACATGTATAACAAAAAACCACTGGAATTTCTGGTAGCCTTGTGCAGGGCATGTCACTGTCAAGACATTACTGTTGTATTTGAGAGTATGTAAGACTCCTTCCTCCCACTGTGGGTTTTTTCTTTATCTTTCTTTCACTTAAGGAACCCCTGCTATCTTCATGAGGAGTATCATCTATTTAAAATGATTTTGGCATTTAAATTCTTGAGATGCTAGAAGGAACTGGTCCATGTTCTGTATTTGTTGTGCACATAGAGCTTACAAATACAATTTATCTTACTGTAAAAGGCCGGAACTCTTTATTTTTCAGTTGAAATGGAGTGCGTGTGCTTCTTAAGATCTAATGTGTTGGCTTAAAAAAGTCCCACTGTTCATGTTGTATATAAACTATTTTTTTATTAAAAAAATGTTCATATAAAATTAAAATGAAGGATATTTATTATTGCTAATCCATTTTCTGTAATGTTAGTGAAATTACAGTGTTGGTGTAATTAGAGTAAAGCATGTAATGTGGTTATGTTGACACTTGCGCACCACTGACAGATGATGCAGAAACTGAATATTTGAAGTATTTCTCCCTGTGCCCCCTCCAAATCTCTTCTTTCTCCCTTTTTCTGTTCTGCTTAAATACTACAGTTGTTTCCTGTGCTAGGAAATTAAACATTCTTGCTTTTCAGCCCTTCAGCAGTTTAACAGCCACAGGAGAGAAAACAGTTGATGCTTTTCATTTGAACCATTGTAAACCAATGGTATATCTCATTTTTCGATTTCTAAACGGCTTTCTGTTCATTGTTCGCAGCCTCACAGAGGAGGTCTTTTGGGTGGAGAGGTAGAAATGCTTCACTTCTTGTATTGGCTAGAGATAGTCTAGCATTTAGATCTCGAGTTAAATATTGTTGGTTAGCATATAGCTTTTTGTCGGTGGTCAAGTCCACAAAATGGCTTTTGCAGTGAGCAAAGGTACAGCAAAGAACTTCTATAAGGAAAGCTTTTCATTCTGTTTAACACTGACTTAAAGGTCAACTGGACTGGAATTCAGTTAAGGGTTGGATTATATTTTTTTCTTGTGTGTATGCATGACTGAACATACATTGATGGGTGCAAAAACGCACATTCTCTCTTCCCTTTAAAGGGCAAACCCAACAGTCACCCTCCTGCCCCATGCTTTTTAATTTTCAAGAGTTTACATGCTCAAGTTTCAGTAAAACTGCTCTCTCACTCGTAGTGAAGTGTAATGACTAGATTGATCTTTGTAACATTGAGAGGTCATGGTTGGCCATCACTTTTAAATGGAGGTAATACCGGTTCTTCATTGTATCTGAGCTCACCTAATTTGATAACGAAGCAGATGATTGAAATTTACACCATGTTAATCTGAGTAGGTAGATCTGGATCTGGCAATTTAGCACAGCACATGAATATATGAGGAAAACTAAGTATTTTAAATTGATACACTTGTAATGTTTGGCGTGCTTAGTGACGCAGTCAGGTTGAAGGATAGCCAGTGTCTCTTTGTTTTAAGTACATCTAATTTCCAAAACTGAGCTAATCTGAGCATCTCAGCCACTGCGTGGGCTTGATAACATAAATATTTCTTTTTTTGATGAGATGTTCTGTCAAAAATGGGGAAAAAAACCCCCAAAGCTCCATGTTGCCATAATATTGGCAGGCACATGAGCAATCCGTAGGAATATTGTGTCCTTCAAGAAAGACATGAACTGAGCTAAACACAATTCTGAATTTCACACTCAGTGGAGGACAAAGCAGCTAATCAGAAGGGGAAGTTTAAATTGCCTCAGTTGCAGACTGAAAGTGTCGTAAAACAAAGATACGGTAGGACACCGTCAGAGCTCTTGGAAAGCTGTCCTTACCTGCCCTTCTTGCAGAAAGCACCCTTGATTTGGGGAAGATTAAAGTATCTGAAAATGACATTTTGCAGCTACTGACTCCTCTCACATTTTTTTTTCTTTCCTTTCTTCCTAAAAATCTGTCCAAAAGCATTAACTGAGTTTGGGGGGGTGGCAGTATACATTTATATTTTTTGAAAAACTTTTATGAGAATCCAGTTGACTTTTAAAATTTTTTTTTTTTTTAAACTCTCACACATTTAACTTCCATGTCTTCCATAACCATAGAATTCTGGTGATACTGTTTACTTGGAAAACACGATTTTATCTTTAGGATGCCTTATCCCTTTGTACACCATCAGCTGCAGGTTGGGTTTTTCAGCATTTTAAGTGTTGGTACCTCTCCTTGGGAAGAGGGCATTTAAACATTGTCTTTAAAAGTCATACTTAAGACTGCTCCTTGACTTGCTTCTTTGCAATCTGTATCGTAATATTTGTGAGTTTGGAGTGTGAGCATGAGCATATGTTGCACTAATTTTTTAGTTACTGATTGAGCTATTCATTGCAAGTGGAACAGTCTGTTTACAAACCACAGTGGAAAATGTCTTGTGATGATTCCTAATATTTCACAAAATACATACTTGTTTGTTGTAAACTGGATTGGCAAAGAGTAAAAGAGCATACGGGGAGGACCTAAGTTTCTCTGAGCTGCACATTTACTATGACTAGAAAATCTGTGGGTTTTGCTGCTGGTTTTTTGTGGACTTTGGTTTTTTTGGTTTTTTTGGGGTTTGGTTTTTTTTTTGTGTGTAAGCAGAATTCAGGTTTAGCAAACTGGACACAAGACAGATAGGAAAGATAGTGCTCGAAATAATTTACCACTTCATCAGTGCTTTCTATTTAAAATACGAGTGTAGAAATCCTATAAGCAGAAAGCAGGCTAATTCTTACTGCATGTTAGTGTTGTAACACTTGCTAGGCAAAAAGTGTTCCCATACTTGAAGTATTAAAGCGGCAGAGCATGCCAAGAAGCTTAGCAAGTAAACTTCCAGGGTTTAAAACAGGGGGAAAAAAACAATCCTGGGCTCTTAGAGTTCTGTCAGTGAAAAGGGATGAGACATCTGAAGGTGCGCAGGACTTCCTTGACGCTGGATTGCTTTCCGTAAGCAGAGTGTCACCAGTCTTTGCAGAGCATGGCTCATGATGACGGTCTTGTTTTGGTCCACCGTGGGCAGAATGAAAGGCCTCCATTGGGATGCAGCTGAACTCACCTTTGAGTTAAACAAACACCCCTTTCACATTTGAGCCGCTTGGGCCAGACTTCAAAAGCATGCGACTGGATACGAATTTCAGATTGTATTTTCAAACTTGACCACTGCACTATGTTTTTCTTTCTTGTTATCTTGCTTTGTCATTGCTTGCTCTCTGCTATAGCATACTGCTTGTAGGCAGTCCCTGTACATACGACACTGTATCATTATTTTCTTAGTTTTAGCAAATGTAAGTACTCCAGATCCCTTTCTGTTGACTGCATGGCACTGCATGCAAAATCAGCTTTTTGTTTAGGCCATTGTAGAAGTCTGTGTAGAAGATCTCTTTGTGTTCCTGTGCGCAGTGCTAGCTCGGAGCATACATTGGAAATACAGATTGCGTTTCACTGTTGTTGCTGTGCATTGCATGTGTGTGTTGCTGTGTATGCCAAGTTACAGGTACTGCAGGATGTGCAGTTTGGGTAATTAATTCACTTCAAGTAAGTACTAAAAAAAAAAAAAAAGAAAAAAAAAAATCTATGCATCCCTTAGCCAGAAAATTGTATACCGGTGCCTTATGTCACTCATACTGTTCTGTTAATGCAGTCTAGCTGTTCTGCTCAGAACCTACAGAAAAGCATGAGACCAGCCGAGTTTGAGACTGACATTTTTTCATGCTCTGGTTGTGGCTTCTTAGCTGATAGTGATGCATAACTACCATGGGGTACATTTTGAAGATTTTTAAAGGAACTAGTTTCTTACAGGAGTGTTGGTTTGTTTTTTTAAAGAGACTGGAAAGGGCGTGAGAGGTAGGGAGGTTTTGGATTGTTGGGTGAAGCACCCACAGAAGAGTGACACAAGGCAAGTGTCTTTTGGATAGCATCAAAGGACACTTCAAAAAGAAATGAAGCATCAACATTTCTGATGGGAAGATCCTCACTAAATACAGATGGGACCAAATTTCACTTTCTGAAGAAGAACCAGTTTCAACACTAAGAATTCAGCTTGAAGTCATACCTCTATTTACAAATTAGTTATACCAACATGCAGTCATCTCAAGGGGATCTTAAAACCATGCTCCAGCTCGAGAGAATGGTTTTTTATTTCTTTGTAAGGGGAGGCTGAGAGGATACATGTTAAGCCTAAACACTGGCTTAACCTGCTTCAGTAATACATAAAGGACTAATTTTGATAGTTGTGCCCTGTGGGTTCATGAGTGAGACATGGGGATGCACTCTCTGTTTGATAGCCTCAAGAATGTTACCCTGTAAATAGTTTTTGGGTCTGTGTGAGCCATCCCCTGGAACAGGCTCCAAAGAATCCCTAGGCTTGCGACTTGACTTGAGCCTTGGATCACTTTATTTTGGAGAAGAGGGGAAATTTGTGCATAGCTGTTTCGTAGGAGGGCAGCTTCTCTACTGTCCCCTTTTGAAATGAAAAGAGATAAGCTGTACCCTTGTGTAACCATGCAGATCTGTGGCTCCCCAGTTCAAGGTAGAGGAATCTCTCAGACATAACCGTCTCAGCATCCCCTTTGGTGTGCGGGGCTTACTTAGCAGCCCTCCTTTATCAAGGCCGTTCAGCAAGGGCCAAGTCAGCCTCTACGTATTTTGACTGAATGATTTGGCTGAGATTTCGTACTGGTGATATCTAGTTCTCTTGTTTTCCTCTTTATATTTTTATGATGCCTCTTGGGGTAAGCCAGATAAGTTTGACTCGGCCAAAGCAAACTTCAGGGAGCTCCAAGTTGGCTATATTTGTCTGGGAATAACCAGTCTCACTCTGGGAATAGACATCTTACACTTCAGTGTGTTACAAAGCTGTTGCTCTCTATGTGGGCAGCCAGTTAGCCTAAAACCAACTGGTTTCCGGAAGGTTTTGTGTTTAGTCTTTTGAAAGGCTGCGGCTTGAGTGCATGCAAAACTAGACGAAGAAGATAGGATTGGAATAGCTAAATTAACCTTACCATAGAATTAAGTTTTAGAGTAGTAGTTTGTAATGCCCCCTGAACTCAGACATTACACTACCTTGTCATGGCAAATGTATTCTCTTTGGCTTGGCAGAGTGCATATGAATTGGTATTGTACTGGTTTGGATGATGTGCTAGGATAGTTTGAAATTGGTTCATAAATTCCTGTGCTTCTCCCTTTAAAATCTAAACCTCTTCTGTTTACACTCCTCCTAAATCAGGATTTGGTGTCTACACAGGCAGAAAACGTAATTCGCTGACTCCTAGATCGAGTCTGTTTCCTTGTCCGGGTTGCCAGCGGGATACTGATCTCGGAGAACGTGGCATCAATGGCTTATTTCGCAACTTTACTTTGGAAACCATTGTGGAAAGATACAGACAGGCAGCCAGGGCAGCCATTGCTATTATGTGCGATTTCTGCAAACCTCCACCTCAAGAGTCCACAAAGAGCTGCATGGACTGCAGGGCAAGCTATTGCAACGAATGTTTCAAAATACACCATCCTTGGGGAACTGTGAAAGCCCAACATAAACATGTAGGACCAACCACCAACTTCGGACCCAAGGTAAGTATCCCGTATCTTACAGAATTTGGGTTGCAGCATTTGCATATAGCTTCAGACATATCTGTGCAATGGTAGTTGCTTTTTGGGACCGTTGTTCCTTTTTTGACTATTGCTGTTATTCATTGAGTGAACCATAAGCTTTTGTTCTTGCTGACAGCATGACTGCAGTTTTGAACATGTCTGCCTGCACAGATGATTCTCCTGAAAGTTTCCTTCCCTCCTCGCACCTCCCCCCGAATCCAGCAGTCAATGACAATGGGATAGCTTATTGCATATTCTGCTGAATGACAGTCTTATGTACCAAGGTGCTAGCGAGACTGGTGTCTTTGGGCTTTTCACCATAGACTAAGATAACATTTGGGGCTTGAGAGTTGGTTTCAGAGATGGTTTGCAATTTTAGCTTAGTGTGTCCATATTTATGCTACTCACTTCTATTTTTGAGCCCTTTCCTGTCCTTTCTTGTATGTGTGTGCGTGTGTTAAAAGATGATGCTTTTAAAGCTTGACTGTTGGCACTGATGTCGTGTTCTCCTCCTTGACATGACACTGAAAAGCTTTCTCAAGAGCTTCTCTTTGGTAACATGGAGTAGATGGACCCAAATGTCTTTCAGTGCTCTGGAATGAGGCAAAGCATTTCTTTTTTTTTAAAACACACACGCACACATGTGCACAAGCACACCCACCCACCCCCACCCACCCCCTTTTAGACGGTTTTATCTGTTGCTTGAGCTTGGAGTTGAGCAGCACTTTTTTTGCCTCTTCGAGCAGTTACTTCAACGTGTTCAATTTTTGAAAGATTACTTTTAGCAAACACCAGCTTTTTCGCAATGCTGTTTAAGCTGCTACTGGAATTAACGCTCAGCATGAACAACTTGTAATTGGAGTCAGACAGAAAAAATGAAACACTGGAGCCTTTTATCTTTAAAATGACTGTGACTGGTGGTGTGGCTGCATTTCATCTGTTGCTCCAAGAGCAATGGCTATGTGGCTGATCAGAGTCTAGCTTAAATTTAAATCATTACAGTATTATGTCAACTCCTGCCTTAAGACAGTTCGTAGTTGTTTCAAGAGATGCTGGCATGGACACAGTTAAATTTGACAGCGTGGCTGTGTTATATATTGCATTTACAGCTCTGAACAGGAGTGTAGGGAGCTTGAGGCACGCAAACAACTTCAGGGATTAGCAAAATGGTTGATTGCAGTATGGAGGCTACATGATGTGTACACAGACATCGCTACAGGTTTACTCACTGTGAACCTCGTGAAACTGTGTGTGTTCATCTGCTGGCTTTCACTGGCATAGACAAATATAAAAGGTGGAAGATAAACTGAATACAAAAAATCCACTGATGAAATCAGATGCTGCTGTGGGGTGATTTAGTGTTTTGATGGTTTGTTGGCCACCTCAGTTTTTGGAAGTACACCTGCATTCTCTCTGCTCTCTTTTTTTTTCAGATTTTGATGTGTCCAGAACATGAAATGGAGAGGGTAAACATGTACTGTGAAATCTGCAGAAGGCCTGTTTGTCATCTTTGTAAACTGGGTGGATGTCATGCAAACCATAGAGTAACAACCATGAGCACTGCCTACAAAACCCTTAAGGTAAAAGTAAATATTGTTGGACCTGGCCTTAAGAAGGGGAAAAGTACTGAGCTTCTGGTGTAAGGGCAAACTCCCTGTGGCAGGAAGCCAGGATGTGTGTTTAGAGGACACTGAACTAGTCATGAGGCATGCTGTTGTGCAACATCTGTTAATATCTATATTAGTGTGACATAGCGCACTTCTGAGAAACTGTATTTTCTATGAGGCTTGAAACATAACCTCTTAAAAGTCCTTCCACCTTATTTTAGCCAACTAAAGTATAGCAGTACTGACCAATGCAAAAGGTTTAAGCAGTTTATACTTTACAATCTAGCTTTTTTCAGGTAAGTGTCCTTGTGGCTTGGATTAGCTGATACTTCAGAAGCACTCCTGAAAAATTTGCATTGGAAGTATCTGTTGGGACCTTGTATGTTTCTGAAGTTGCATAGCTGTTAATTCGCAGTACAACAGGGAAGACTTGCAAACATTGCTTTGTTGTTAAAGAATGATTGCTTCTACCTCCTCTTCTTCCTTCTCTTCCTCTCTTGCTCACAAGAAAAAAAAAAGGGGGGGGCGGGGGGGGTGGGGGGAAGACCAGACCAGCCTGCCTTGTGCTCTTTGGCCTCCTTGCCTGTTTGCAAGGCTTTTCCTGTACAGCTGTTAACTCTTGCAAGTCAGGAAATGCAGAGACACTCATAAGTTCATGCTTTGAACCACTCATTCTTCTAGCAAATCTTACTACAAATGAGTTAATAACTAACGTGGCTTTTCTGTAAGTTTTAGTAACGTCCTGAAGCCTCATGTTCCTAGCCTAAGAGAAGGTGGCACTTGTGGCTGGGGAAGACTGAGCCAGCTGAGGCTGTTACCTCTTGTCCTTAGAGGCTGTTACCTCTTGTCCTTAGAGGCTGTGCCCCCAGTCCTGCCCACATCAGTGGCCTGATGTCCCTGTGCAGTCATTGCGGGTCACTGAGCAATTCTCCGCAGGGGTGCTGCTCATAACTGGTGGCAGGCTGTTGTCCTTGTAACTAGATAAAGCGAGTGCTAGCTGGATGACCTGCCTGTGCTGGTTGTCGGTTTGGGTGGGATACCCTTCTTCTGCTAGCTCGCTGTTTTGTTTTAACAGGAGAAGCTTTCAAAAGATATTGAGTACCTCATCAGTAAGGAGAGCCAGGTGAAAGCTCACATCACACAGCTGGATCTGCTGCTGAAAGAAACAGAGGTAAGAGTGTCTTCCGTGTTGTCTGGGGATAGCCCTTGCAGGGACACAGCAGAGACTCAAACTGTTTTCACTGAAGTGTTTCAAATCCTTTGGCTTTTTTCAGTTAGCCAGTAAAACAATTTCTGAACAGTTTGTGTTAGTCCTGAATCACAAATGGTAAGACCTAATCCTGACAGTGTTGGAAATATGGGCAACATACAGAGGGAAGTTAAGTTTTGGGTGCTGCTGTAAATTTAATTGAAAGAAAGCTTGTTTGATACCTTAATCAAAGAGAGGTGGGTTAGACTTACAGCTCTTGTGTATTAACGGTGCTTCACAATTTACACTGGCTGTTTGCCGCCTTGAGGATGTTGCAATAAAGTCAGAATGAAGAGTAAAATCTCCCTGCAGAAGAGTCAGAGCTGGGAGCTCACGTACAAGCTGAAAAACACAATGGCAGAAATTGCAGGAGCTCCTGGCCCTGCCTGTATCTTGATAAAGATTGTCTCTGTGCTTTGTAGTTCCTTTTATCCAGGGCACTAGTTAGAGGTGACCCTACAGTTCTGAGGGCATATGTGAGAAGCTGGGCTGGACCCCCGTCGCAGTGTGGTTGGGGAAGGTGGAGGAGCACCTAGCTCTTGGGCATGAAGACTTCAGAAACTGACCTGTTTTTACAGTGCTTTTCCATGAGCTGTTTAGACACGTGCTATGCGTAACTCAAGACATAATCAGAGGAATACTTTCCTGCTCTTCGTTCTCTGTGTTGATCCAGTAAACGCTCACTAGCTTGGGTGCAGTGCTGATCACATTTTCAGTGCTGATGGGCATAACAAAGCTCATTAGTCTTGCCTGTCAAATGGATGACTAGATTGCTGTGATACCTTGAACAACTTGAGGTATGTTTCTGTACACAGCCACAGTGCTGTGGAATCTGTCTAAAATGTCTTTTGTTCCCTCCTAGTGCAACAGTGAACGAGCTAAAGAAGAAGCATCTCAGAGCTTTGAGAAATTATCTCGTGTCCTAGAAGAGAAGAAGTCCGCAGCTCTTAGGGCAATTGAAACTTCTAAGAATTTAAGGCTGGAAAAATTGCAAACGCAAGCAGAGGAATATCAAGGGCTCCTGGAAAATAATGGCCTTGTAGGATATGCTCAAGAGGTGCTTAAAGAAACTGATCCATCTTGTTTTGTTCAAACAGCAAAACAGCTTCATGACAGGTATCTTAATTATCTTCTGTTTGAAGTACAGATACTGTTCCAGGATGTCTGGTCAGTCATATTCTTTTGACACCTGCTAGCAAAGTACTGAATGCAGTACCTTGTATTGCAAAGGCTCAGAGATGGTCCCAGTACCGTTCAGTAGAAATTGCTACATTACAGTGTGCGTTAAGAAACAGCAGTCAGGAGGGGCTCTGTCCTGTGACAACACGTGGCCTTGTTCAGTAGGACTGCACTGGAAGGGTAGCCCATTCAGCTCACTGACACATTCCTTTGCTCAGAGATTGTATCGGGTATTTGCAAGTTAATCTAACAGGTCTCTTCTGGCTTTAAAGTCTTTGATCTTAATAGCTGTTCTCCATTAGCGCTTCACATCTATTGTGTTCTTTGAACATAATGCCCCAAATTGTTAAAATGCTCTACCAGCTGAACGATTACCTCTTCATTATCTTTACACTGATACCTTTACACTGCTGTACAAAAGACCTTAAATTTTGCATTTGAATTCTGTCTAGAGAGACAGAAATTTCTGGGAGACATCAGTAAGTACATGAAAACAGCACTTTTTATAAAGCAAAACCTAGCATTTTTAGTTTAAGGAATGCACACATGTGAATTCCCTTTTCTCTGTTCTGCCATCCCTTTGCTTCTGTGCTTTCAGAATCCAAAAAGCTACTGAATCTCTGAAGAGCTTCAGGCCAGCAGCTGAAACTACTTTTGAAGACTTTGTGGTGGACATAGCTAAGCAAGAAGAGATCCTTGGCGACTTGTCCTTCCATTCCAATGGTAAATTGCGAGAGCATCAGGTCTTTCTCAAGTTACGACTTGAAGGGCTTCTCTGGAAAGAGGCAAAACTTATGCAGGGCTGCAGCTGCAGAACTCAGTCTTGTGACTTGCATTGTCCCTTCTGTCTCTGTGATCCACAAGGCATTACCTGGCAGCAATGCTAGCTTCAGCTTTGAAAAAGAAGCTAAGATGCCGTTGCATTCAGTACCAGTTTACATTGGCTTCCAAAACATTGTAGTTAAGTAATACTAGGTCTTCCTAGAAGCTTTTTGTTAACATGACAGAAAAGAATAGGCTTTTAGATGCTTTTTTAGCTGCCAGCAAAAATAAACAATACAACTTTCGAAGTAAAAACAGAAAGTAAGGGATTTATGTAAGTGCATGAATGGAACCATCCTCATCTGTACTCTTTAACTGATTGAGTCAGATTTCTGCCCCCACCCCCACCCCCCCCAAGTGCTATAGCCACTCAACAAAGGGCTTGTATGGTTAATTCTAAAACAACATATATCTAAATTTGAGGGGTTTTTTCTCCTGAATCTCTGGCATTCCAGGTCTAGAAATACCAGAAATCAATGAAGAGCAGAGCAGAATGTACAACAAAGCTCTGATCAGCTGGGAATGCCCTGGGAAGACAGACTCAGCTGATATCTATGTTCTTGAGTATCGTAAGCTTAATAGAGAAGAGGAGAGTGCGACGTGGCAGGAGATCAAAGTTTGCAGCAAGAGCAAAGTAATATCTGATCTTGATGATGACAGCTCCTATGCCTTTAGAGTTCGAGGATATAAAGGGTCCATCTGTAGCCCTTGGAGCCGAGAAGTTATTTTGCGTACGCCTCCAGCTCCAGGTATTGGGTTTTCTTCTGTCCACAAGGTGTTGAATCTGTGTCTGTCGGTGTTAAGAGCTGTAGGTGGTTTCCAGTAGTTCCCAGACTTCTACTCTACTGTTACCGGTTGCGTAAATGTTTAGAAGCACTGTTAACAAACAGGTTAAGTAGGTGGCATGCTGAGACCGTTTTAGCTTGCATGACGTTCCCGGTAGCCTTTAAAAGTGAGAAATTCTGATGCCAGCATGACTGAAAATGTAGTTTATAAGCACAGAAGGCCAAATACTTAACTAAGAGGAAATTTTTTTGGATACTGTTTTTCAGTTTTCAGTTTTCTTTTTGATGACAAATGTGGGTACAACAGTGAACATCTCCTGCTGAACCCAGGAAGAACCTCTGTGGAAAGCAGGGCTGGATTTCCTCTACTGCTGGGATCTGAGCGCATGCAGATCGGATGCTACACAACCCTGGATTACATCATTGGCGACACCGGGATTGCCAAAGGGAAGCACGTCTGGGCTTTTCGTGTGGAAGCCTATTCATACCTGGTGAAAGTGGGAGTTGTTTCTAGCAACCAGATACAGAAATTGTTCCATAATACCCATGATGTGACCAGCCCAAGGTAAATTGCAGACTCTTGCTCAATACATGTTTTATATAAGGAGATGGCTTTTTAAAAAATAAGTTAAGAGTGAGTCTGGTCGCAATTAGTACACAAGGTGAACCTAACTAGTGGAAAGTAGCTTGAAGGATATGCTGTAAGCAGGTTGTCCTGTTCATCCCCTGCTATTAGCAGAAAGGTGTTGTAATTATCCAGAGTCCTATTTTCATTCTTTTTGGGAAAGAAATGAGGTTCCTATAGATGTCAAGATGTGCCAGTTAAAGCAAGAAGGTAAAAAAAAAGCATCACTTGCAAGACTGAAGCAATGTTTAATTGTCAATAGTAAGACTCTGCCTTAATTTCCTTAGCATACTAGGTTTGGCAGCCATTCAGAGGTACAATGTTCACTGTGTGTATCTGTGTATCTTTGCTGTAGCTTGCGTCACGGTGGATTCCAAGTCACTGGCTTATCCCAGGCTATACACTTGCATATGGTACTGGAGTGCTACTGTTCCCAAGCCAAAGTACAGTGGACAAACCAATAAAAAGATTTCAGCTCTGAAGTATGGTTGTAGTAAGCCTGGATGTGTCTAGGAACTGCAGGCTGGGAAGCTATCTCCTGAGGACTCTTAACTTTTTCAGGAATGTAAAAAATGTATCAGCTTCCTCCTGTGTAACATACTGAAAGTGTAAGAACGCCTGTGTCTTGAGCTGCTTAAAGCCAGACGGAGGCTTTTTGCAAAGTGAGAAATTAGATCCTGATTTCCTGATTTCTTTTTCCTTATCCACACAAATACCTGGAAAACTTTGGCTGACACAAATCCAATCTCCCCCCAGACATCCCAAAAATGCAAACCTAGCTAGGGATTGTCGGCACAGAAGAGTGTGTGCTTCTCCAGTGTGTCTTCATCTGGTGACAGAAGTAGGGGGCAAAAGCATGTAGACTGAACAAATCTGGCCTCAAACTTTCCCCAGTAACCAGCTGGGAAACAGGGGTTAATGTCATTTAACATTATGTAAATGAAGTTAAACATACCTTGTCTGTAATCATTAGTCATAGTCGCTAAATTACTTTTCAAGTTAACTAATTTGCTATACCTGTAGGTTCATTAATGATTACCTAGCATGAGTACATTTAGATACATCCGCTCCTTAGTAAAGCCTTCTGTGGTCTTGTCCTCGTTAGCGTTTAGCTGTTATTTATTGTCTGAAGTGGCCCAAGTGAGTGTTCTCCACCTACTAAATGCGTCTTCCCTCCTGGCTTAGGTATATTTTTACCCCACAAGGTTTTGCAGGTGACCATGTGGTGTTTCTTGTCTTACAAAAATGTTTTCTCCAGTTCACATCACTGATCCCCCTTCAGAATTTGACAAAAGCAAATGGTTGTTTTTCTGTTCTAGATACGAGCAAGACAGTGGTCATGACAGTGGGAGTGAAGATGCCTTCTTTGACTCACCACAGCCTTTCACACTGGTCACTTTAGGCATGAAGAAGTTCTTTATCCCCACAACACCTGCTGCCCCCAAGGATCCAGCGAGCAGAATCCTTCCCCTGCCATCGTGCTTGGGCATCTGCCTCGACTGTGACAAAGGCAAGGTGGGGTTCTACGACGCAGGCCGTATGAAATGCCTTTATGAGTGCGAGGTGGACTGCTCTGGCATAATGTACCCAGCATTTGCCTTAATGGGTGGTGCAGCAGTTCATCTTGAGGAACCTGTCACAGCAAAGTACGGGGAGTACCACGACGACATCTAGTGCAGTGATCTCTTCCCATTGCTGTTCTGAGGTGGAAGACGAGAGAGAGCAGAAGAATTCTACCTTAGTTTTCACTCCTGATTAATTACATTCTGTCCACATGTTGCTTACAAGCCTCTGGGTCATGCTTTTTTTAAACAAACGGTTCAGACACGTCCCACACTAGTGGGAAATGTTCTTCCAGGAACTCTCCTGCCTTTCTTGTGATCTATGCAATGCTTTTCTCCACAGACTTTCTTCCCAGGGGGAAGCAGCGAAGAAGTTTGACTAGCAACCAAAATTACTCTTCGGGGGTAGAAATCTACCTTTTGTGTAACGTAAATCCTTACATAGTCAGTTTTGCATTTAATGAAATCAAAGCTGACAGCGTGTGATTGCCATTCTCCTTTCAAGAAATCTGCCTGAATGCCTCTGAGGGGTCAAATGCTTTCCAATTAACCCCTGAGCACCAGGGGTTGGGCCCTTCAGCACGAAAGAACATTTGCAAAAATACAGTATAAAGCAGGGAGAAATCAGAACACCACCGTGCCCACTCATGAGGTTCACATGGGCCTGCTCCTCAGGCCTGTCAAGGTCCCTCTGAATGGCATCCCTTCCCTCTAGCGAATGAACTGCTCAGCTTGGTGTCATCTGCAAACTTGCTGAGGGTGCACTCAATCCCACTGTCTGCGTTGTTAATGAAGATACTAAATAATATTGGTGCCAGCACAGACCCTTGAGGGACCCCACTCGTTACTGGTTTCCACTTGGACATTGAGCTATTGACTATAACTCTTTGGACGTGGCCATCCAGCCAATTCCTTATCCATTGAACAGTCCATACATCAAGCCCATCTCTCTCAAATTTAGAGATAAGAACGTTGTGGAGGATCGTATCAAAGGCCTTACAGAAGTCCAGGTATATGACATCTGTAGCTCTTCCCTTGTCCACTCGTGCAGTCACTCCATCACAGAAGGTCACTAGATGAGTCAGGCATGATTTGCCCTTGGTGAACCCATGTTGGCTGTTTCTAATCACCTGCCTGTCTTCCATATGTCTTGACGTATCTTCCAGGAGCATCTGTTAGGTGATCTTACTGAGCATGGAGGTGGACTGCATCTGTTTATAGAAATCTACGTAAAAAAACATTTGGGTACTTGCACTGTTAACTTGTGTTGTGGAAAAATAAGGCTATAAAGTGAAGGATGTTTCTTATACATACTTGGTGCTTTCTAATTTGGGGATATGCTTTCTAATTTGGGGATAGTGTTGCATCTTGATGAATGTGTGTGAAGTATGCTTACTAAGTACGTGTATACAGCTGTAGAGCTATGAAATGGGCCCTGAAAATCACAATACACTTAAATGAATGTAGGTCATAATGCAAAACCTTTGTGTGCTTTGCTGTCTGAACTGTTGTACTGATCTGACCTGGAGTACTCCCCTCCAGTGTCCTCTCTCTTAAGCCCCTGTCCAGTGGCCACTGTCAGAAGAAATTGGCAGAAATGGTAATTGGCAGAAGTTCCATCTGCGACAGAGTGCGCCTGACAGCCCTTTTGGGGCTAGAAAGGCCCGGCAAGAGCAACTTCTTGTCTGGGTCTCACCCGCAAATGTTTCTGCCTTAGTAAGGCTGCGTGGAAGTACATTCCACAGCTTCATTATGCACTTGTGTGAGAAACACTTTGATGACCCAGGCAGCAGCTGTGAAGCAGTGGATATCTTCTGGAACTTCCTGTTGCAGGAGAAATGGCAAATTGTCCCTCGCTAGTTACCATTTAGGTAATTTCTTTTTGTAATAGATGGTTGTCATAGCCTTTCTTTCCTATTATGCCCTCCCCTTCATGTTTCCTCTTGCTGGATGGAAGCCATTCTGTACTGGCGAGCATCCTGCTGCCCCTCTCTCTCCTCTTGCCTTCTGAGACTGACTGAAGGAGCCCTCCATACAGACACTCTGTTGTTGTGAAGGATGACAAAATGCTGGGTTTTCCTTCTTTCCGTAGTCCTGAAACCGTATTTGCCTTTTTGGTCAATACCGAGTATTAAGCTGACATTTACCAAGTTTCTTCTGCAGTGTTTTCCACACAATCCTGATGGTGAGTTGTAAACAAGCTGTGCACATACAGGGTTTCCCCACCTGGTGTGTTATTTTGCATTTGTTAATACTGAGTTTCATCTGCTCGTTTACCTGGTCACTTAGTCCTGAGGGCCTCCTGCAGCTCTTCAGTCACTTCTAGACTTGAATGTTCCTGAGTAGCTTCATAGGTAACACAAACGTCATCATTCTTTTGTTGGCTTGCTTTTCCAGATCTTGGAGCAACTTCAGTTGTAGTCAGATGCAGCAAATCTCTTTCTGCTGTTAAAATTTATCGTTTCTTCCACTTTTTTTCCCCTCAGTCATTTATTAAACCATGACTAGCAAGTCAAGCACTGAGAACTTCTGCATGTTAGTACACTCTGTTGAGTAGATGAGTCATGTTCTTGTGTGTGTGAGCCCAGTAGTCAAATAGACCCAGGAGGCAGGATTCTCTCTGCAGTAGCTGTGACTTCTCCCATTGTATAATCACCATTTAGTCTGTTCATCTACCAAACTTAGTATTGGCTTAAAGCTATAGATGATAGGGTTGAACTTTCTCATTTGTTGTTCCCAGACCAAATCTCTTTCCACAGACAAATATATAATTTTTGATTCCTCAGCTTCAGAAACCGGTCTAAATTAAGGGTTTATGTCATGGTTAGCACGCCACAGTTCCACATTTGGATTCTTTATAAGCATCTGGACCAATACCACCAGGCTTTGGCCTTTCATTCTTTCATGGAAATACTCATAAACTGAACACTATCTTAGCTATGATGACAGTCTCTCAGACTCATTTATTTTAAAAAGATTAAATTTTACTGGTTTGACAATATAGAAGTAAAAAATTAAAGATTTAGGGTTTTTTTTCTGCTATAGCTTTATCTTACATTACTTTAAGATGTGCTCTGCTATGCAATTACTTATTCTCCTGGACAGAGACTGACGCCACTTTAAACATTTACCTACCTTTTGATATGTCTGTTTGTATCTATCTCATTCTGAGTTTAAAAATTGATTTGGCTTTTGGTGTCACCTGAATACTTAGGATGCATTCATTACAGTACTCTATGGTGCTTAGTCCAGCTTATTAAATAAAAACACACACTGTCAGAGGCACTGACAACACACTGTCAGATTTTTTCCGCTACGATGGAAGTGTCACCTTTCAGAAATACAGTTCAACAGTACTTGCCTATCCAGATACTCATTTTTCCAGAACAAGTTTCTTCCTACGAAACAGCACTTTACAATGTAGACTAAGCTAAGAATGGTGTGGTATTGTGTGGATCTTTGTGCAATATAGCTGTTTGGTGACTACTGTGTGATTTGCAAAGCTTCATGCAGGTGTGAATCATGTAGACACTTTTTAGATGTCTAAAGCTTGAACAAAAAGGCCTTGTTTAAAAACATTCTGACATTAAAAAGGCAAATTAGGAAAATATGTCAGGAGACAAATTGGCTACTACATCTAGTGAATTGGCTAAATTACAACGGCCTTTGCAATCTTCCCTATTGGCTTTAGAAACTAACCAGTGGCTGTTGTCAAACATATTACCAAAATGGGAAAAGGTCAATGTGGAAGACCATGAATTTCGTTGTAGATGCACTCGGTGTGGCCCAAGATAACCTGTCTTTGGTTCTCAGTTGTATCCAGGCTCAACTGTGGGCGCAATCAGTGGCCACTTCAATCATAAGAGAGGGTGAAGAAGGCAATCTCCCCACCGAGATTCGGAAAATAATTTGAGATAGTGCCACTGATTTAGAGAAAAAACTCCAGTCCTGGTGGAATTTGGTAAACTTTACCCATGATCCCATCACAAGTACAGCCACAACTTTTGTATTAACTAGACATAATGCTTCAATATATTCCATCTACCCTGTTATTGCATTAGGATTGAATCACAATGGAACCATACTCTATCCATTTGAGCATAGAGTATGGGCCCAAGAAGTGGGACAGAAATGGCAAACTGTGGATTTGGATTCTTGTATTGTACGAGAACAACAAGGGTTCATCTGTGAAGGTAATGCAATCAGAGGTCAGGATATCTGTTTAGATACTGAACAAAATCATTTTGAGTCATTTTGAAACTCGCCCTGACGAAAACCCTGAAACACTGCTTATATAGATGTATGGGTAAGGGCTGTGTATGTTTGAGAACAGCTTGTGATTTTATATCCGTAGATGATGTAGTTATACATACTAGGAATCACTCCAATTTTTGTGTTTGTAATTTCACTGAAATCACGGGATGTGATTTTTCTTACTTGGCTCCAGTCACATCTCACCAGCTCTTGCAATCGAATTATACATTAACTCAGGAACTGTTGCCTGCACCCATTGGAATGAATCTCACTTTAGTGAAACAATTGCTACAACAACCAGGATTTAATCAAAATTTTGAAAAAGGTCAGGGAAACAGACACAGAACTTTAATAACTGTTCATCACAATGTGGAAGAAATACACTGTGTTTTAGAGAGGGTGGAAAAGGTGCAGAACATAAATGGTGGGACACTCTTTTCGGATGGTCACCTACTGCTACAGGCATCCTAAATAAGTTATGCCACCCCATCGTTATTCTCCTGATACTGATTTTGATCAGTCTTGTTTTCTCAGTAATACTACATATCATAAATTGGAGGATGATGAATCGATTAACTCGTTTGGCATCTATACTTGATGCACATAATCAGCTTAACTGATTAAAATGAACGTATTGAAATAATTTTCAAAACTTTCACAGGGGGGAACTTTTGTAAATACTCTGATTTTTAAAAAAAATAATCAAGAATTAATCATATAGAAAGGTTAAATTTGATTAATCAATAAAATAATAAAATACAAATGCATATGTTAGGATTGTTCCGTTAGAAACAATAACCATAGGAACCTCACCAGGGAGTCGCTGTTCCATACTAAGGAACTAACAGTAATGAGATGGAACGATGAAGAACTGAATAGAAAAGTCTGGTTTGAGTCCCGTGACAATGTGACCTGATATGCACCAATGATGCTGCTTGGAAAATTCCTTACCTTTCCCATCTTGATTCAAATATCAAGAATGCCAATCAATAGATATTCATAGAAGTAACCATTGATTATTTTAAGGATGGATATTGATAGAATAGTATAATCCAGAGAGCGATTAATAAAAATTAAATTTTATATATTCTGTATGAAGGTAACGAGGTATGACTTATCTGTGATTTCATCATAAACTAACTGCTGAACAATGTAGCACTGTGAATAGGCAGGATTTGCTTGTCAAGAGAATGATAAGTTGTAGACCTGGTCAGGAAACCGAGGAAAACTTAAGAAGATTCCAAGAATGGAATTTTGCAACCAACCTGAGCAAAGATGGCGTTCAACTGAAGGACACCATGAGGAAGACTATGGACGACCACCAGAGGACCTTAGACGACCACCTGTGTACCTGAAGGCACATGCCTCACGAGCTTTTACATATATTAACGAGTTCTCGGAAATCGTATGAATATGTTAATTGTTTCCTGGAAATATGATGAATATGTATACTTTGATTGTGTATAACTTTTGTAGCAGAGAAACTAGGCACGCACACGTGGTGGAGTGATCCCCTGTGCGTCCAGCGCTGCAATAAAGAAGTGCCTGCTCACCCACATGCAGTGTATACATGAGTTTTTATATTACAGATTTGTAACAAACTGGTATTATTTTTCAGCTCACTATGAAAGGGAAGAAAGATTTTTTGCCACAATACTTCCTTGCAGATAAGGATAACCTGAATGAAAATATTTTTATTTGCTCAACATGACCTTTTGTTTTGAATCAGAACAACAATAAGCTCTGTTGCTCAGAAATGGGGCTTCTGGGGCTAGAAGCCAAATTCTCATACAGATTCCCCTGGGCTGACCCCACCACTGCTGAGTACAACACGTCACCTCTGGGAGGTGGATGCACTTACACATACAGCAACAGCTCTGCAGAAGCTGGGTTTAAGAGCCCTTACTCCCGCCTTCTCTCTACCCCACGCACCTCCCTCCACCACACTGACACAGCCATTGCAACGCCACACAGGGAACCCGAACGGGGAACCGACCTGGTGGAAACAAGAACCTGAAAGAAGCTGCACGTTCTTCCTCAGCATGTCACGTACTTGAGACTGCTTCTGAACATAGGCTTAATTACAGCAAAAACATTTCAACTGACAGAAATTGGGTCCTACCACACCAGCTCAGGTAGGTTCCCGAGACTGTCATCGTGGTGGCTGCCGCAATACAAGATGAACACTCATACATGTCGTTAGCCATTGGATTTTCAGGTGCTTCTCCCAGGATCAATAGCATAAAACTCAAAAATTGTTCCAGAGCAAAGGTGCACATATTTTTTGAGAAGATTACTTTGATCTAAACCATTTACTGAGCTCACTGCAAATGCAATGCTCAGCGCTCCCACTTATTTGAGTCTGTATCCAAACAAATGCTTTTAAAGTACACAGAAAGATAGGGAAAAATATGGGAGAAGCATTTGTTTGAGGTCTACCCTACGTGAAGTCTAATGTGCAAGGAAGGTAAGACTGTTTTGTTTTTTTTTTTTAAAGACCGGAATACCTCTGCTGCTCCTGAGGCAAAGGAGATTGTCAGAAAACAGCTGCCAAAACACAGTGCAATGACCAGAATAGGAACAGGAGGAACTCAAAATGACAGGAAGCAGAATGTGCAAGACAATCTGAAACGGCGGAAGGTGCCCAAGTTAGTAAGTTCCTCAGAAACTTGTTGTCTAGGTGCAGAAAAACTAAAAAAGACCTATCCTGAAAAAGAGAAGAGCCCTGTACCTAGAGCACAATATTCTATTATTCTGTCTTTAGATATGAATCAAAGGGGTATATTTGTAGAAGATCAAAGAGGAGTACTATCTTGTTCTTGTCTGTTTGCCATTTGCATGAAGGGATACTGGGGTTTGGACACGGAATTTTCCCTGCAAACAAGACCTTGACTGAATTTCTCCATCCTTCTGGCAGATCCAGGTAGCTGTTTCAGGAGCACAGCGGCAGAGGGAGGGGGAAGAGGAAAAGGAGAGGAATGCTTTTTAAGGGTAACCACATCGTAGCTGTCAAGTTTTTAAAAGGTAATGTGCATGGTGACTGCATCAGCTGCCATATGACCCATCCAGCTGTGCCAAATGCGAGGTAATAGGTAAAAAACCTCTCACGCACTCCCCAAATTTGCTCCCAACCTCGACTGTATACCTTTTATGACTCATGATGCCCCAAATATGTCTCAATTTCTGATGATTTTTTGGGGGCAGGATCTTAGAGACACGTAGCTCCGCAAAAGAGTTGCTGCTCAGAAGGTATTTTATAAACCCAGTAGAATAGCATGGGAAAGACCCCAACAGTAGTAGGTGATATATTATGCTTCTGAAAAAGTAGTTTTTTCCTCTTGATGATGTTTGAAAAATCCACATATCACTTTTCTCACTGAACGTAGCCGAAGCCAATACTGTCAGAGCAGGAGCGGGGAGTGGGGGAAGGACAGAGACAGAGAGAGAAAGTCTGATCAGTGTGGGCTGGTCCACAACAGAAGAAGGAACCAACTACTAAATAGATCTCCTAATTTCCAGAAGGATTAGGTCTTACTGGAAAAGACCTCACAAATGGGTGAAGCATTGCCACCAAACCAGAATTCTCCTCTTTGATTCACAATGAGCACAGGAGGTTGTGAAGAAAGCAGTGAAACACAGAAAGTGCTGTCGATTGACTTTAAAAACCCTCCCACGAATGGGACAACAACAGTACTTTATAAGCTTGGTCATAGTAATAATTTTTGAAGAGGGTACTGAACAGCATGGGGCAAAAGAAGGATGGGAAAGGACAGTCCAGTTAGGAGACATGTTCTCAGCTGTCTCTCAGACCCCCAGATACGAGGCTAGCAAGACATGCGACAAACACTGAAAGTATCCTGAAAAAGGCAGATTTTAAAAAGCGTACAGAGAAATCTAAGCTACTCATCTCAACACAATTTATGAAACATTCTTATAATCAAGCAATACAGGAAATTCCTTCCACGAACGGGGAAGACAGTCTAAGCTCTCAGTAACTATGGTATTGGCAGATTCACGTCACACCAAGCCAACTCATGCCAAAACAACCAAACAAATCCAAAACAAAAAACACCACATGAAAAACAAACCAAGACATTCCCAAGCACCCCAGTCTTCCATGTTCCCCTCACTGCACTTCTATGAAACATCTCACAAATCAAAGAAAGTTAGCAGAATAATGCTCTTCATCTAGTACAGAATATTTCTTTAACTTTGTTAACAGTATATGAACATGTCCAAGACTTAAAAGCATTACATTTTGAACTACACAGTGCCTAAAGAGCACAGAAATAAGAAAACTCTCTTTCTAGAGTAATTTCTACACTGCAAAGCTAGGAACCAATTTTTTTAGCAGTGCAGTAAATGTCGAGAATGTATCAGACTGTAAACGATGCCAAATGCCACTGAAAACACTTAGGACACCACTTTCTGTTATTGCTATTCCGTGTATATTCATTCTGTCACATAATTACCATCTGGAGAATTCAGAGACTTACATTTATATAATTTCATACTCTTTCATGCGACTATTTAAAGGAACTACCAAACAAAAATACAAAGAGACTGTCTCTTCTATTTTTAATCACTTTCAAAAAAATTAACAAGTTATGCTTTGCAAGGCAGTTAAATAAAGAAATTAGAATGAGTGCCTAATACTGAGCCCCTTCTATACAAATGATTCAACTAAACATGAGTACGGGTGAAATGCTTTCAGTACTGCACATACTAAGAATTCCTTCCTACATTACAGAAACACACATCTAGACTCATCCTTACACTGAATGGCTTTTACACAGATGAAAACACCAGTACAACAACAGGGCACAACATGAGCTTTGAAAAAGGAAAACAAAGACAAAACTAACACTGACAAAGAAAGGTATAAGATGAAAAATACCAGGTTAGATCTTGCAGTGTAGTATTTTTCTTCTGAATTGTCCAAAAATCACTCCTGCCAGGCTGTTTGTTAGACAGAGATCAAGACACTCAAGTTATTTACATTGTGACTGAAAGCCAGGTAGACACAAAGGGAAAGTTTCTTGCTAAAACAAAAGTTGTTAGTTGAAACTCAAACCATGTTAAGCCAGTTCTGGGGATGGAGGTAAAACACAGCGAAGGGTACGGTCACATTACCAGACACTACCGAGTCACACCAAAAGAATGGATTATTGTTCACCACCTGAGCTGTGGCAATGAGCGACAAACTGCCTCGGTTAGAGGCAAGTATGTGCCAGTTCCACATCTCCAGGCACCACCACCAGTAACTCCTCATGCTGCAGTGGTCCACTCCTTTGGCTTATAAACATCAAATTTAAGCATGCTTTAGGGAGACAGAAGCAAAAGGGTCAGAAGAACTGCTGTAAGGAAAAGGGATCCACACTGTTAGTGCTGGAGGAACAGACAGGCACCTCTTGCTCCCGCTTGCATTTAAAAGAGCGTGTAGGTTGTTACAAACTTCTCCCTCAGCCTGCTTTGTGCTAAGGCTCTTTGCTGGAGGAGCCATTCTGTGAACAGAGCTCTAGTTCGCATTTGACATGCCACTTTAAATTGTCCATCGGTTCTATATCTAATGACAAAATACAGTTTTTCTTTGGTCTCTAGACCCAACATCATCATTATCAAAATCATTGCTCTGTTTTATCTGGAAAGGACAGATCAGGACTGCATGCTTCATTCTGATAGGAGCAGTGGACCAGTTAATTGCCCTCTTCAGAAAGATCCAAACAAGCAATCAGGGATCTTCCCTACAGGCAGGGAGATGAGGCAAGTTCTTTGGACAGGTTTCAAATACCCAAACTCCAACAGGAGCAGACCATACTAAGAGATTTCCTTATCAGCAGAATTAATCTGCATCCTTCAAGTCCCTTCTTGGAGCAGCAAGGGCTTCTGCCATTCCAAAGTGCAAAGGCCCTGATTGCTAACCCACAAGGTAGGAAAAGGCTCTGCTCCTCCCTCCCAACAACACCGGACAAAGAAGTGCTCTCCAAAGTGGTGCTTTAGTCCCTGCAGAAAATCCCTCTCCCCGGTTTAGCAACTCAGGTTCCTAAGGTGCAAGGAAAACACGTCTCTGCCCCATGAAGCTGTCCGCTAACTGGTTTGGTTTGGTCAGTAACTGATAAAGCAAGAAAGAAACAGAAAAAGTATTTTTAAAACTTCAGCTTCTTCCTTAACATCTCTTTGCTATTATGATTCTGTGTCTGTAGAAATAAATTACATTCTTAAGGAGCCAAGCATTATAATTTGAACTATACAATGCTACCAATTGTATTTTCTTTATAATCCAGACAATGCAACAGGGGAGCAAAGCCAGGATAACTTGGAATCAGTTCAAAAATCTTTTGGAGTTAACTGATGAGTTTATGGTGAAACACTGACTTCATTACCATGTTTAGGAAACACTTGTATAACCAGGGCTCCGAAATGATGTTGGTATGCAGTCATGTCAAGGTCTAAATAACGTATCTGAAACAATTGCATAAGTCCTATGTGAGATGTGGTAAGCTATTCTCCTCTGTCTCAAACAGGCACTAGAACCTGCAGACTACCTGTCCAGCCATTGCTGAGGAAGAGCAAGATCATGTACAAACTCATACACCCAGAGCCAGCTGACCCACTACCAAAGGACAAGGCACCGGGAAGGAGATTCTAGTACAACGACAGAGCAGTACAAGGAAACCTACGCCAGAAATCCCACTCACGTGTAGTTTGTAGCCTTCAGAAGAGGAATTACATTCCCAGCTACACACCCTTCCCAAAACCAACTCAGAGCAAAGCCAATGTCCCTCCCACCTATGCACTAAGCCAACTTTTTCACCTCAACACCTGCCTTAGAAAAACAAAGAGAACACAGAAGTCTGCAGTAAGGAAGCAAAGGAGTGTTTTTTTTATCCAGGAATGTGAAGAAACTGCCCAAGTGTGGAAGCAACAGTCTCCACAGAAGAGAGGAAGCTGCTGCAATCGTGTGCATGAGGCAGCACAGACACCTTTTCCCTCACTGCTTGAGTTCTCACACCCCTTGCACTGACAGGTCCGTAGGATGAAAACATTGGCAACACACCTTCACAGAATACATCAACTGCCAGACTCGGCGTGGCTCAAGTGTCGATACAAGCACAAGGGAGAGAAACATTTGAATATGCACAGTAATTCTACAAATAAAAAAATAACTCTATAATTAAAGGGAATGATATACTTGGCAATGAGGTAAAAAGCATAGGGGAAACCCAGAAGACCAAGGACTGTTGCTTAGCACATACATCACACCTGGCAGAGCCCACAAATAAGGGGTCTTGCTGCATATAGTGCAATGGCACCAAAAGATCCAGGACCAATATGTTACTTGTCAGAAAAATCACTACCAACTTCAGTAGCGCTAAGGAGGTATGCTACACATCTTGGATTTCTCCTCCTCCACAGACATTTGCAGGGAATAATGTGCAGAGCATAGCCCACGCTGCTTGTAACTCACGAACTCACGATGTGGCTCCGTCTCTTCCCTCAAGGGTGGACCAAATTTTACTTGACCAACTACAGAGGAGAAAAGGAAAACAAGAATCGAAGTTGGACTGTAATTAGACCCAATTCAGCTCCAAAGGCTAACCAAAAAGGCAAATCCAGTTTAATGAGTGCATCACAGCCCCACTGATGGAAACTTCTGACACAGGCACACCCGCAACTTGTGCCTGCTGGAAACTAAGGGGCACAGAAAGTACTCTTCTGTCACAAAGGCAGCACGATCGCCACTTGCCCCACCCGCTCATTAGGAAGGATGAGGAAAACCATTCAGCAAACAAGGCCGTCAAGTGCCCTCTTTAGAGCACCAATACAGATGTAATTTAGAGAAAACACGTTCTTTGGGGCGTTTCAATAGCACTAAAGAGCCATGAATGAAGTTTGGAGAGAGCTTATCGCATCTTCTAGGAAAGCTCTTTGGCAGACGCTCTTTAACACTCCTTCCCACAATTTTAGCTTCAGAAAAGACAACTAAAGCTCCAAGGATTGCTCTGATTTAATTCAAGCAAAAGAATGACCACAGTTTGGGGGATGGAGTCTGCTTTTAATGGCCAGCGATCAACCACCTCCTTTCCTGATTTCTAAAGGACTGTTTCAGTTCAAAAGCAAAAACCACAACAAGAGACTAATTTAAGGCAGAAAAATCTTCCTCTGCCATTCTGCTACCTAGCACAATCTGGCATCACTCCGAATATCCCTGCTGCAGTGGCGTATGAAGCGATACCAACCAGCTCTCAGAAAAGCTCAGGTTGCGTCCTGTTCAGTTAAGATGAAGCAATAGTGACATTTGCTGAAGTGCTGACAAAAGGGGCATTCAAATGTTTTACACTAATGTTTCTTTTGCATAGTCATCTAGAAACTATATCCATAAGTGAAACAGCGTAAGTTTTTCTTTTCCTGAATATCACTAAAACTGTTTCTATATACGTCAGCTATGCAGAATACGAGTTGAAATAAGCGAGTATCAATGATTATTTTAAGAATAGTTAATGTTGTCATAGTACACATGCTTACAGTTTATTTCAGAGCGTGTCTTTTCTCCTCTCCCATTTCTACTTGTCAAATGAATCCTATGAGGCACTAGCAGAGGCTAGAAGTGAACAATAAAATACTTCAATTCCAAAATATATTCACTTTAAAGCCAGTATTGTGTACCTGGGTTTTAGCAGGTTTCTTTAGCATAATAGCAACAAAGAAAGACAGAAATCAAGCGGAAGCTAAAAATAAAGATTGCATGTACTTTTTAGTACATGAAAGTTAGAATTATTTGGAGACATTTTATCTGTAGAGTGTCTTTAACTTCAAGACAAGGGTTTTTCAAACACTGGATTTGAGCAAGTAAAGACAATGCTGGCCGGCATTTGTCTTTGCTCAGATAACATTTCCTTTTTGGCCTCTCAGTTTAACGGTATTGATAGTTGGAAAGTCTTCACTAACATACAGTTAAGTATGAAGACAGGATGCAGTAACAGAATATCTGTTTTCTCTTGTTTATGAAACACTTCAGTCCTGCACCGCTTATCACCTTCCATAAGCGTGCTGTTTCTTCCCAGCTGTTAAAGCAGAAAGTCAGAAACTTTGTCTTTGACAAAACCGTAGGTGAAATGGAGTTTCAGAGTATTCCAAGAGAGAAAATAGAATCTGCAAGAAACACATACCAAACTGCTTGACAAAAACAACTACAGGATCATTCTCTCCTTCTCATAAGAAAGCAAATGAGGAACAAAAGAACAAGTTCTGCAGAGGTAGAACACGATTTTTATGAATGCTTGCTTTGCAGATGAATGGAAACATAATTCCACAAAGAAACAGAAAGCAGAATGCACGCCAGAACTCGGGACTGGAGAAGCAGTCCACACATACTGCTGCAAAATTGTTGAAGGACAACCGCAAACAAAATTTTAAAGTGTTTTCATCTCTTTCTCTTTGAGTGTCTCTCCCCCAAATATAATGAGTTTTGCTAAGGGCCTGGACGTGTGACAGAGCAGCACAACCAAAAGTAAAAGCAACCCTTGAGCCTGTTCCCAGATCACAAAACATTCTGTGGCTCAAGAAATCATAAGCATTTAGTTTTGTCGGCAAACGAAAACTTAATCTGAGTCTGTGATTAAAATGTATTCCCACCTCAGGATCATCGCCATCAAAATCACGGTAAGTGGAATGCTCAGAATTATTCATTTTATCCAAAAGTTCAATAGCAAGACTTGGATTTAATGGCTGGGTAACAAAAAGGATGCTGAAAGACAGAAGGAAAAACACAGATTAAAATTCCAACCACTCATATTAAGCATATTTTAATTTTAGAACTTAAAAAAAATCCCATACATAAATTTATACCTGTAGTAACTTTTCAGCTGTCGGTCCTTTTTTAGGATTTTTTTCTAAGTACCATTTTCACAGAATGATGGAAACTATTGGACCTGTAAAAGGAAGTGGTAGTCGTGAGAATCAATTGCCCAGTGAACTACATGATCATTATCTACTGAAACAGAAAAGTACTTGCCATTTCATTTTGTCCTTTGATTCAGGAGGCTGGAAGTTGCTTTCCATCATTAGCAGAAGCGCTCTAAAAAATCCAACAGTATTTCTGTGGGTTACATGGCAGTACATATCTGCCATGAATTTTGAATACATTGTTTAGTTGGCAGGAAGAAGTCCATCCGTTTAAGAGATGCTACCAGGACAACATGATGCATTTATGCAGCAAAAGGAGTTGTCACAATTTCTATCACGTACATCCAGAACACTTACAACCCACTACCCTTGCAGTACCCCCAAACACCACAAGCACACATGTAGCCACTACTCCAGATGGATGATTTGGGGAGCTGTACTTACACACCGCGCTTTAACCCCTTGCTAACCTCACTGGATGTAGGTCAAACATTGGATGGAGACTGAAGCTCAGCAAGCTCTATAGCAGTTATTCCAGATGCCCACAGATCACAGAGGTGGTTATAGCCACCTTTTCTTCCTACTGCAGCAACTTCTGGCGCCATCCTAAAGGGTAAAAGACATTTTTAGAGAAAATTCTCGCCCCAAATCAAACATTCTTCTGTACGCAGCAGTTTACTACTCTTTTTCCTAAAGCTCTCAACCTGTAAGCTCACAGCATATACACTTACAGATGTGGATATAGACACATGCGTGCACGTGTGCGCGCGTGTGTGTAAAAAGTTACGTGATGTATCCATGAAGTTCTCCTCAATCACCTTCTAGTAACTAACAGGCAGTTTCCAAAACAGCTATTTAGGCTGTGGGACAACAGGAGGAAAATGTGTGCTCTAGGTTTGTCCACGCTAGCAACACCCACCTCTGCTGGCATCTACACCTCTGGCATGAAGTGCAGAATGGTTTGCCTTGCTGTGCCACCAAAGACCAATTTCTTCACACTGTTTCAAAGGTGGCAGCAGAGCCAAAGGGGCTTTGTTCTGGTCTGCGGCTGCTAGTTTATTTGGCCCCAAATAAACCACATCCGATGTCAGCGATGGGTAGTGTGCCAATGTAGACAAGGGCTTAGGAAGAGCTCCATCCTTTAAAGCCTGCCTGTAACATCGGGAAGTTTGGGGATGGCGGAGGTGGTTAAGGGGTAATAGAGTTATTCAGAAGCTTGCAAATTATTACTCAAAACATAGTTGGAAGGCTGACAACTCATGTCCTTACCAGTCCGTTCTCCCCCCGCCTCGGTTAAGTAACATGTTTCAGTTTGAATATACAGACTGTGCATTACTGGCATTATCAGAATCATTTCAAGCACAGTGTTTTGTATTTTTATGAAGGTGGTTTCTAAAGTAGATGTGAAATAACATCTTTACATGTGTTCTCTAGTTCTTTGTAACACCAGGCGTGCAGAAACATCACGGGCGTGGCCGCTGCCGCTGCGGGCGTGGCCGCCCCGGCGCCACGCCCCTGGTGCCCGGGGGGAGCCTGGGGACGCGGCCGCCGGGTCGGGGTTTGTCGTCCCCTCCGCTGTTGCGCCCTGTGCTGCGGGGGGGCGGGGGGGGCGGTGGATTGGGGGGTGTTTGCCCCCCGCGGTGTGCGCCGGCAGCCTCGTCCCTGCCCGGCTGGGAGCGGCACCGGCGGCAGCCCGAGGTGCTGGGGCGGCGGGCAGGGCTGGCCCCTAGATCTTCAGACGGGGCTCGGTGCTGGCGGGGGAACCGCATAAATAAAGTCGGTCTGGTCTGGCGGCAGGCTGGACGGTGAAAACCCACCCGAGAGGGGACGAGTGGGCGCTGGGCAGCCGGTGTCCGCGCCCGCCACTTGATGCTTCGCTGGGTTTCGGTTGCCGTTGGCTCTCCCGGCAGATACTCCGGCCTCGGAGCGCAGTGCCAGATGGCTGTGGGATCATTAAATTACTGAAGAGCTGCACAGATCCACGGGCGGCTCTTTGTGCAGGAAATAAATAAACAAACAGATAATGTTCCGGACTGGAACTATTAGCCTAACGAAGTCAAGGCAGTTCCAGTGCCTAAATGTGGATTACACGGCGGGAAAGCCTGTTGTTTAACCAGTCTGACACTTAATTTCTTTTTTCTCCCTCCCCCACCCCCCCTTCTTGAAAAGCGAGCGAGCGAGCTGAGTTAAACATATGGATTCCTATTGTTAAGAAGTATGGTTGCTTTCGTTTCACTAGGTCCTTGAGTGGAATTAAGACTACTCCCCTCCTCTCCTTTCCTCCCCTGCAAGGCAGACATGACCTAAAGATGAACCGAGTTTGCCTAGTGGCGGTGTTCATTTCAGTTGAAAGGAATGTTGTCAGTGCTTTCATAAATGTTAATTGAGATTTGTTTGCAGCGTTAACCAGCGGAATGCCTCAAACCAGCTAGAATGTGCGATTCTAGAATAGAACGATTATTCTAGAGAGCTGGGCTTTTGTGACATACAGACATACAGCTGTGCAGTAAGTCTTGCTGGCTCACGTTTTCTGCACTTACACTTGGTTTTCCCTCTTTCTGTCATGAAGGTTACCATTAAGGGTATCGAAAGAGAGCTCATCTGCCCAGCATGCAAGGAATTATTTACCCATCCACTGATCCTTCCTTGCCAGCACAATGTCTGTCACAAATGTGTGAAAGAAATACTCTCTGCATTTGAAGACTCTTTCGCTGATGGAGGCTCTGAATCCTCTAATCAGAGTAGCCCTCGAATTCAAAGCTCTTCTTCCAGCATGGACAGGATTAGTAGATCAGGTACGTATCGGAATTTTTGCGTGTTTTCCTTATTTTATGTGTTCGACTGACTTGAGCCGAATTGCGTCTGCATTGGTAAAATGTCTTCCCGGTACTCCTGATGCAGTTAAAGAGATGACTTAGGGATAGTGCGAGTCTTGTTCATTCTGTGGCAAGAACAATGGGAATATTTTTAAGGACAGTGCACTCTATTTCATATATAATAGATCAGTCTTTGTGGCGTCCTGTAAATCTTTGTAACCATTGTATTTGTTTATTCCTGTATTTCAGTTACATTGAGATGCAGTAGCATCATGTTCAATAGCTTCGATGTTGAGGTGTAGATTTCAGCAGTTTTATTGCCTGTCAGTGGTACTGTTGAGGTGGTTCTCTCAGGTTTCGGCCAGCCTAAATTGAGTAGTTCGACTTCCTTCTGAGCCTCTGCAGACTTTGCAAATGATGGTTTTGTCCTACCCAATTCATTACGCTTACAATAAATCATTTTCCATAGATGATGGTTATTGCACGGTTGCAGAATTGGGAGACAGATGACTGTAAGAAGACTGCGCTAACCGCCTCTTCCAGTGTGGTCTGCTCTGGAAGCTTTAAGGAGCACTCCTCATGCTCTTTGTGATGTCACACTAGAAAGATTCTTACAGCTGTTGTGTAATCCACAGATGAGTTGTTCTTTTACACAGGTACATCGAAAGTACTTCTTGAAAGAAACCTCATCTTGGCTTTTAGGCTTCCTTCTGACGTAACTGTCCACTTTAAAACCGCAGTCCGCAGTGATCTGGAAGAGTCGCCCACAAGACAAACCCTAAAGCTGTGTCTTGTATTTTGTATGTTACTAACATTCATCATCCCCTTCCCAGTTTTCAAAGCTCAAATATTTTATTTCACCCACTTCTTTTAAACAACTCTTGAGTTGTTAGTACTGGTACTCTTTCAGGATCAGTTTGATAAGCAAATGCTGTGTTTGCTGTAGCTTGGCAGGTTGAGGCTTGCATCATTTGAGGGAATCCCCAAACGAAATAACTAGTTGTCTTCATTACAGTCCTGTTTTCTGGATATGGGGTGCACAGCCCCACAATCACTGTTTAGCTCTGCATACATTTCAGCTGCTTTCTCAGCTCTCTCTACCTGCAGCGTTATGTGAAGTTTGAATGAAGAGAGCCCACTGGTGACTGCCATCTCCCAAATCCAAGTCTAGTCCCTTTTTTCCTCAGTAAGCATGATGTTCTGTCGCGGCATTGTATGCATGGACTGAAGCGGTCACCGGTTTCCGCTGCAGCTGTCCACTACATGGTTTTACAACGTGGACATCAGGGCACCAGGTTGGGTGCCTAAGGAGTGGTGGGCACACCGTGGGTGACCTGACCTCCTTGTGAGAACTGTGGCTTGCCAAGTGTGGCAGTATCAGACAGGCTGTGCGTGGGGACCAGGCCCCCCATGCTGCTTTCAGCAGTGTAAGTAAGGAGGTAATCCTTAATCTTCCATGGAAAGCTGCCCTCCAGCTTGCTCTCTGTCGGGCAGTAGAAATAGTGATCTAGCATGATGGGGTGCGCAGGCAGTGCTGTGGCACCGTCCACGCTGTGCACAGAGGAGGCAGAGCTCCCTTGGGAACCTGACATTTAGATGCTACTAGATGTCACCCATACTGTTCTGTTAATGCAGTCTAGCTGTTCTGCTCAGAACCTACAGAAAAGCATAAGACCAGCCGAGTTTGAGACTGACATTTATTCATGCTCTGGTTGTGGCTTCTTAGCTGATAGTGATGCATAACTACCATGGGGTACATTTTGAAGATTTTTAAAGGAACTAGTTTCTTACAGGAGTGTTGGTTTGTTTTTTTAAAGAGACTGGAAAGGGCGTGAGAGGTAGGGAGGTTTTGGATTGTTGGGTGAAGCACCCACAGAAGAGTGACACAAGGCAAGTGTCTTTTGGATAGCATCAAAGGACACTTCAAAAAGAAATGAAGCATCAACATTTCTGATGGGAAGATCCTCACTAAATACAGATGGGACCAAATTTCACTTTCTGAAGAAGAACCAGTTTCAACACTAAGAATTCAGCTTGAAGTCATACCTCTATTTACAAATTAGTTATACCAACATGCAGTCATCTCAAGGGGATCTTAAAACCATGCTCCAGCTCGAGAGAATGGTTTTTTATTTCTTTGTAAGGGGAGGCTGAGAGGATACATGTTAAGCCTAAACACTGGCTTAACCTGCTTCAGTAATACATAAAGGACTAATTTTGACAGTTGTGCCCTGTGGGTTCATGAGTGAGACATGGGGATGCACTCTCTGTTTGATAGAGAGTTACCCTGTAGCTCTGAGTTTGATAGAATGTTACCCTGTAAATAGTTTTTGGGTCTGTGTGAGCCATCCCCTGGAACAGGCTCCAAAGAATCCCTAGGCTTGCGACTTGACTTGAGCCTTGGATCACTTTATTTTGGAGAAGAGGGGGAATTTGTGCATAGCTGTTTCGTAGGAGTGCAGCTTCTCTACTGTCCCCTTTTGAAATGAAAAGAGATAAGCTGTACCCTTGTGTAACCATGCAGATCTGTGGTTCCCCAGTTCAAGGTAGAGGAATCTCTCAGACATAACCGTCTCAGCATCCCCTTTGGTGTGCGGGGCTTACTTAGCAGCCCTCCTTTATCAAGGCCGTTCAGCAAGGGCCAAGTCAGCCTCTACGTATTTTGACTGAATGATTTGGCTGAGATTTCGTACTGGTGATATCTAGTTCTCTTGTTTTCCTCTTTAGATTTGTATGATGCCTCTTGGGGTAAGCCAGATAAGTTTGACTCGGCCAAAGCAAACTTCAGGGAGCTCCAAGTTGGCTATATTTGTCTGGGAATAACCAGTCTCACTCTGGGAATAGACATCTTACACTTCAGCGTGTTACGAAGCTGTTGCTCTCTATGTGCACAGCCAGTTAGCCTAAAACCAACTGGTTTCCGGAAGGTTTTGTGTTTAGTCTTTTGAAAGGCTGCGGCTTGAGTGCATGCAAAACTAGACGAAGAAGATAGGATTGGAATAGCTAAATTAACCTTACCATAGAATTAAGTTTTAGAGCAGTAGTTTGTAATGCCCCCTGAACTCAGACATTACACTACCTTGTCATGGCAAATGTATTCTCTTTGGCTTGGCAGAGTGCATATGAATTGGTATTGTACTGGTTTGGATGATGTGCTAGGATAGTTTGAAATTGGTTCATAAATTCCTGTGCTTCTCCCTTTAAAATCTAAACCTCTTCTGTTTACACTCCTCCTAAATCAGGATTTGGTGTCTACACAGGCAGAAAACGTAATTCACTGACTCCTAGATCGAGTCTGTTTCCTTGTCCGGGTTGCCAGCGGGATACTGATCTCGGAGAACGTGGCATCAATGGCTTATTTCGCAACTTTACTTTGGAAACCATTGTGGAAAGATACAGACAGGCAGCCAGGGCAGCCATTGCTATTATGTGCGATTTCTGCAAACCTCCACCTCAAGAGGCCACAAAGAGCTGCATGGACTGCAGGGCAAGCTATTGCAACGAATGTTTCAAAATACACCATCCTTGGGGAACTGTGAAAGCCCAACATAAACATGTAGGACCAACCACCAACTTCAGACCCAAGGTAAGTATCCCGTATCTTACAGAATTTGGGTTGCAGCATTTGCATATAGCTTCAGACATATCTGTGCAATGGTAGTTGCTTTTTGGGACCGTTGTTCCTTTTTTGACTATTGCTGTTATTCATTGAGTGAACCATAAGCTTTTGTTCTTGCTGACAGCATGACTGCAGTTTTGAACATGTCTGCCTGCACAGACGATTCTCCTGAAAGTTTCCTTCCCTCCTCGCACCTCCCCCCGAATCCAGCAGTCAATGACAATGGGATAGCTTATTGCATATTCTGCTGAATGACAGTCTTATGTACCAAGGTGCTAGCGAGACTGGTGTCTTTGGGCTTTTCACCATAGACTAAGATAACATTTGGGGCTTGAGAGTTGGTTTCAGAGATGGTTTGCAATTTTAGCTTAGTGTGTCCATATTTATGCTACTCACTTCTATTTTTGAGCCCTTTCCTGTCCTTTCTTGTATGTGTGTGCGTGTGTTAAAAGATGATGCTTTTAAAGCTTGACTGTTGGCACTGATGTCGTGTTCTCCTCCTTGACATGACACTGAAAAGCTTTCTCAAGAGCTTCTCTTTGATAACATGGAGTAGATGCCCCAAATGTCTTTCAGTGCTCTGGAATGAGGCAAAGCATTTCTTTTTTTTTAAAACACACACGCACACATGTGCACAAGCACACCCACCCACACCCACCCACCCCCTTTTAGACGGTTTTATCTGTTGCTTGAGCTTGGAGTTGAGCAGCACTTTTTTTGCCTCTTCGAGCAGTTACTTCAACGTGTTCAATTTTTGAAAGATTACTTTTAGCAAACACCAGCTTTTTCGCAATGCTGTTTAAGCTGCTACTGGAATTAACGCTCAGCATGAACAACTTGTAATTGGAGTCAGACAGAAAAAATGAAACACTGGAGCCTTTTATCTTTAAAATGACTGTGACTGGTGGTGTGGCTGCATTTCATCTGTTGCTCCAAGAGCAATGGCTATGTGGCTGATCAGAGTCTAGCTTAAATTTAAATCATTACAGTATTATGTCAACTCCTGCTTTAAGACAGTTCGTAGTTGTTTCAAGAGATGCTGGCATGGACACAGTTAAATTTGACAGCGTGGCTGTGTTATATATTGCATTTACAGCTCTGAACAGGAGTGTAGGGAGCTTGAGGCACGCAAACAACTTCAGGGATTAGCAAAATGGTTGATTGCAGTATGGAGGCTACATGATGTGTACACAGACATCGCTACAGGTTTACTCACTGTGAACCTCGTGAAACTGTGTGTGTTCATCTGCTGGCTTTCACTGGCATAGACAAATATAAAAGGTGGAAGATAAACTGAATATAAAGAATCCACTGATGAAATCAGATGCTGCTGTGGGGTGATTTAGTGTTTTGATGGTTTGTTGGCCACCTCAGTTTTTGGAAGTACACCTGCATTCTCTCTGCTCTCTTTTTTTTTTAGATTTTGATGTGTCCAGAACATGAAATGGAGAGGGTAAACATGTACTGTGAAATCTGCAGAAGGCCTGTTTGTCATCTTTGTAAACTGGGTGGATGTCATGCAAACCATAGAGTAACAACCATGAGAACTGCCTACAAAACCCTTAAGGTAAAAGTAAATATTGTTGGACCTGGCCTTAAGAAGGGGAAAAGTACTGAGCTTCTGGTGTAAGAGCAAACTCCCTGTGGCAGGAAGCCAGGATGTGTGTTTAGAGGACACTGAACTAGTCATGAGGCATGCTGTTGTGCAACATCTGTTAATATCTATATTAGTGTGACATAGCGCACTTCTGAGAAACTGTATTTTCTATGAGGCGTGAAACATAACCTCTTAAAAGTCCTTCCACCTTGTTTTAGCCAACTAAAGTATAGCAGTACTGACCAATGCAAAAGGTTTAAGCAGTTTATACTTTACAATCTAGCTTTTTTCAGGTAAGTGTCCTTGTGGCTTGGATTAGCTGATACTTCAGAAGCACTCCTGAAAAATTTGCATTGGAAGTATCTGTTGGGACCTTGTATGTTTCTGAAGTTGCATAGCTGTTAATTCGCAGTACAACAGGGAAGACTTGCAAACATTGCTTTGTTGTTAAAGAATGATTGCTTCTACCTCCTCTTCTTCCTTCTCTTCCTCTCTTGCTCACAAGAAAAGAAAAAAGGGGGGGCGGGGGGGGTGGGGGGAAGACCAGACCAGCCTGCCTTGTGCTCTTTGGCCTCCTTGCCTGTTTGCAAGGCTTTTCCTGTACAGCTGTTAACTCTTGCAAGTCAGGAAATGCAGAGACACTCCTAAGTTCATGCTTTGAACCACTCATTCTTCTAGAAAATCTTACTACAAATGAGTTAATAACTAACGTGGCTTTTCTGTAAGTTTTAGTAACGTCCTGAAGCCTCATGTTCCTAGCCTAAGAGAAGGTGACACTTGTGGCTGGGGAAGACTGAGCCAGCTGAGGCTGTTACCTCTTGTCCTTAGAGGCTGTTACCTCTTGTCCTTAGAGGCTGTGCCCCCAGTCCTGCCCACATCAGTGGCCTGATGTCCCTGTGCAGTCATTGCGGGTCACTGAGCAATTCTCCGCAGGGGTGCTGCTCATAACTGGTGGCAGGCTGTTGTCCTTGTAACTAGATAAAGCGAGTGCTAGCTGGATGACCTGCCTGTGCTGGTTGTCGGTTTGGGTGGGATACCCTTCTTCTGCTAGCTCGCTGTTTTGTTTTAACAGGAGAAGCTTTCAAAAGATATTGAGTACCTCATCAGTAAGGAGAGCCAGGTGAAAGCTCACATCACACAGCTGGATCTGCTGCTGAAAGAAACAGAGGTAAGAGTGTCTTCCGTGTTGTCTGGGGATAGCCCTTGCAGGGACACAGCAGAGACTCAAACTGTTTTCACTGAAGTGTTTCAAATCCTTTGGCTTTTTTCAGTTAGCCAGTAAAACAATTTCTGAACAGTTTGTGTTAGTCCTGAATCACAAATGGTAAGACCTAATCCTGACAGTGTTGGAAATATGGGCAACATACAGAGGGAAGTTAAGTTTTGGGTGCTGCTGTAAATTTAATTGAAAGAAAGCTTGTTTGATACCTTAATCAAAGAGAGGTGGGTTAGACTTACAGCTCTTGTGTATTAACGGTGCTTCACAATTTACACTGGCTGTTTGCCGCCTTGAGGATGTTGCAATAAAGTCAGAATGAAGAGTAAAATCTCCCTGCAGAAGAGTCAGAGCTGGGAGCTCACGTACAAGCTGAAAAACACAATGGCAGAAATTGCAGGAGCTCCTGGCCCTGCCTGTATCTTGATAAAGATTGTCTCTGTGCTTTGTAGTTCCTTTTATCCAGGGCACTAGTTAGAGGTGACCCTACAGTTCTGAGGGCATATGTGAGAAGCTGGGCTGGACCCCCGTCGCAGTGTGGTTGGGGAAGGTGGAGGAGCACCTAGCTCTTGGGCATGAAGACTTCAGAAACTGACCTGTTTTTACAGTGCTTTTCCATGAGCTGTTTAGACACGTGCTATGCGTAACTCAAGACATAATCAGAGGAATACTTTCCTGCTCTTCGTTCTCTGTGTTGATCCAGTAAACGCTCACTAGCTTGGGTGCAGTGCTGATCACATTTTCAGTGCTGATGGGCATAACAAAGCTCATTAGTCTTGTCTGTCAAATGGATGACTAGATTGCTGTGATACCTTGAACAACTTGAGGTATGTTTCTGTACACAGCCACAGTGCTGTGGAATCTGTCTAAAATGTCTTTTGTTCCCTCCTAGTGCAACAGTGAACGAGCTAAAGAAGAAGCATCTCAGAGCTTTGAGAAATTATCTCATGTCCTAGAAGAGAAGAAGTCCGCAGCTCTTAGGGCAATTGAAACTTCTAAGAATTTAAGGCTGGAAAAATTGCAAACGCAAGCAGAGGAATATCAAGGGCTCCTGGAAAATAATGGCCTTGTAGGATATGCTCAAGAGGTGCTTAAAGAAACTGATCCATCTTGTTTTGTTCAAACAGCAAAACAGCTTCATGACAGGTATCTTCATTATCTTCTGTTTGAAGTACAGATACTGTTCCAGGATGTCTGGTCAGTCATATTCTTTTGACACCTGCTAGCAAAGTACTGAATGCAGTACCTTGTATTGCAAAGGCTCAGAGATGGTCCCAGTACCGTTCAGTAGAAATTGCTACATTACAGTGTGCGTTAAGAAACAGCAGTCAGGAGGGGCTCTGTCCTGTGACAACACGTGGCCTTGTTCAGTAGGACTGCACTGGAAGGGTAGCCCATTCAGCTCACTGACACATTCCTTTGCTCAGAGATTGTATCGGGTATTTGCAAGTTAATCTAACAGGTCTCTTCTGGCTTTAAAGTCTTTGATCTTAATAGCTGTTCTCCATTAGCGCTTCACATCTATTGTGTTCTTTGAACATAATGCCCCAAATTGTTAAAATGCTCTACCAGCTGAACGATTACCTCTTCATTATCTTTACACTGATACCTTTACACTGCTGTACAAAAGCCCTTAAATTTTGCATTTGAATTCTGTCTAGAGAGACAGAAATTTCTGGGAGACATCAGTAAGTACATGAAAACAGCACTTTTTATAAAGCAAAACCTAGCATTTTTAGTTTAAGGAATGCACACATGTGAATTCCCTTTTCTCTGTTCTGCCATCCCTTTGCTTCTGTGCTTTCAGAATCCAAAAAGCTACTGAATCTCTGAAGAGCTTCAGGCCAGCAGCTGAAACTACTTTTGAAGACTTTGTGGTGGACATAGCTAAGCAAGAAGAGATCCTTGGTGACTTGTCCTTCCATTCCAATGGTAAATTGCGAGAGCATCAGGTCTTTCTCAAGTTACGACTTGAAGGGCTTCTCTGGAAAGAGGCAAAACTTATGCAGGGCTGCAGCTGCAGAACTCAGTCTTGTGACTTGCATTGTCCCTTCTGTCTCTGTGATCCACAAGGCATTACCTGGCAGCAATGCTAGCTTCAGCTTTGAAAAAGAAGCTAAGATGCCGTTGCATTCAGTACCAGTTTACATTGGCTTCCAAAACATTGTAGTTAAGTAATACTAGGTCTTCCTAGAAGCTTTTTGTTAACATGACAGAAAAGAATAGGCTTTTAGATGCTTTTTTAGCTGCCAGCAAAAATAAATAATACAACTTTCGAAGTAAAAACAGAAAGTAAGGGATTTATGTAAGTGCATGAATGGAACCATCCTCATCTGTACTCTTTAACTGATTGAGTCAGATTTCTGCCCCCACCCCCACCCCCCCCAAGTGCTATAGCCACTCAACAAAGGGCTTGTATGGTTAATTCTAAAACAACAGATATCTAAATTTGAGGGTTTTTTTCTCCTGAATCTCTGGCATTCCAGGTCTAGAAATACCAGAAATCAATGAAGAGCAGAGCAGAATGTACAACAAAGCTCTGATCAGCTGGGAATGCCCTGGGAAGACCGACTCAGCTGATCTCTATGTTCTTGAGTATCATAAGCTTAATGGAGAAGAGGAGAGTGCGACGTGGCAGGAGATCAAAGTTTGCAGCAAGAGCAAAGTAATATCTGATCTCGATGATGACAGCTCCTATGCCTTTAGAGTTCGAGGATATAAAGGGTCCATCTGTAGCCCTTGGAGCCGAGAAGTTATTTTGCGTACGCCTCCAGCTCCAGGTATTGGGTTTTCTTCTGTCCACAAGGTGTTGAATCTGTGTCTGTCGGTGTTAAGAGCTGTAGGTGGTTTCCAGTAGTTCCCAGACTTCTACTCTACTGTTACCGGTTGCGTAAATGTTTAGAAGCACTGTTAACAAACAGGTTAAGTAGGTGGCATGCTGAGACCGTTTTAGCTTGCATGACGTTCCCGGTAGCCTTTAAAAGTGAGAAATTCTGATGCCAGCATGACTTAAAATGTAGTTTATAAGCACAGAAGGCCAAATACTTAACTAAGAGGAAATTTTTTTGGATACTGTTTTTCAGTTTTCAGTTTTCTTTTTGATGACAAATGTGGGTACAACAGCGAACATCTCCTGCTAAACCCAGGAAGAACCTCTGTGGAAAGCAGGGCTGGATTTCCTCTACTGCTGGGATCTGAGCGCATGCAGATCGGATGCTACACAACCCTGGATTACATCATTGGCGACACCGGGATTGCCAAAGGGAAGCACGTCTGGGCTTTTCGTGTGGAAGCCTATTCATACCTGGTGAAAGTGGGAGTTGTTTCTAGCAACCAGATACAGAAATTGTTCCATAATACCCATGATGTGACCAGCCCAAGGTAAATTGCAGACTCTTGCTCAATACATGTTTTATATAAGGAGATGGCTTTTTAAAAAATAAGTTAAGAGTGAGTCTGGTCGCAATTAGTACACAAGGTGAACCTAACTAGTGGAAAGTAGCTTGAAGGATATGCTGTAAGCAGGTTGTCCTGTTCATCCCCTGCTATTAGCAGAAAGGTGTTGTAATTATCCAGAGTCCTATTTTCATTCTTTTTGGGAAAGAAATGAAGTTCCTATAGATGTCAAGATGTGCCAGTTAAAGCAAGAAGGTAAAAAAAAAGCATCACTTGCAAGATTGAAGCAATGTTTAATTGTCAATAGTAAGACTCTGCCTTAATTTCCTTAGCATACTAGGTTTGGCAGCCATTCAGAGGTACAATGTTCACTGTGTGTATCTGTGTATCTTTGCTGTAGCTTGCGTCACGGTGGATTCCAAGTCACTGGCTTATCCCAGGCTATACACTTGCATATGGTACTGGAGTGCTACTGTTCCCAAGCCAAAGTACAGTGGACAAACCAATAAAAAGATTTCAGCTCTGAAGTATGGTTGTAGTAAGCCTGGATGTGTCTAGGAACTGCAGGCTGGGAAGCTATCTCCTGAGGACTCTTAACTTTTTCAGGAATGTAAAAAATGTATCAGCTTCCTCCTGTGTAACATACTGAAAGTGTAAGAACGCCTGTGTCTTGAGCTGCTTAAAGCCAGACGGAGGCTTTTTGCAAAGTGAGAAATTAGATCCTGATTTCCTGATTTCTTTTTCCTTATCCACACAAATACCTGGAAAACTTTGGCTGACACAAATCCAATCTCCCCCCAGACATCCCAAAAATGCAAACCTAGCTAGGGATTGTCGGCACAGAAGAATGTGTGCTTCTCCAGTGTGTCTTCATCTGGTGACAGAAGTAGGGGGCAAAAGCATGTAGACTGAACAAATCTGGCCACAAACTTTCCCCAGTAACCAGCTGGGAAACAGGGGTTCATGGAAACCTCCAGGCAGAGCACTTTAAAAACAACCAAACCACCAAACCAAAAACTTAAACCACTACTTTTTGTGTTGTGAATTTTAAAGACAATGTAATACAGCAGTGGTGAGGAAAACTCATAGGACAACAGTCATGTTAAATGTATTTACTCGTGTCATTTAACATTATGTAAATGAAGTTAAACATACCTTGTCTGTAATCATTAGTCATAGTCGCTAAATTACTTTTCAAGTTAACTAATTTGCTCTACCTGTAGGTTCATTAATGATTACCTAGCATGAGTACATTTAGATACATCCGCTCCTTAGTAAAGCCTTCTGTGGTCTTGTCCTCGTTAGTGTTTAGCTGTTATTTATTGTCTGAAGTGGCCCAAGTGAGTGTTCTCCACCTACTAAATGCGTCTTCCCTCCTGGCTTAGGTATATTTTTACCCCACAAGGTTTTGCAGGTGACCATGTGGTGTTTCTTGTCTTACAAAAATGTTTTCTCCAGTTCACATCACTGATCCCCCTTCAGAATTTGACAAAAGCAAATGGTTGTTTTTCTGTTCTAGGTACGAGCAAGACAGTGGTCATGACAGTGGGAGTGAAGATGCCTTCTTTGACTCACCACAGCCTTTCACACTGGTCACTTTAGGCATGAAGAAGTTCTTTATCCCCACAACACCTGCTGCCCCCAAGGATCCAGCGAGCAGAATCCTTCCCCTGCCATCGTGCTTGGGCATCTGCCTCGACTGTGACAAAGGCAAGGTGGGGTTCTACGACGCAGGCCGTATGAAATGCCTTTATGAGTGCGAGGTGGACTGCTCTGGCATAATGTACCCAGCATTTGCCTTAATGGGTGGTGCAGCAGTTCATCTTGAGGAACCTGTCACAGCAAAGTACGGGGAGTACCACGACGACATCTAGTGCAGTGATCTCTTCCCATTGCTGTTCTGAGGTGGAAGACGAGAGAGAGCAGAAGAATTCTACCTTAGTTTTCACTCCTGATTAATTACATTCTGTCCACATGTTGCTTACAAGCCTCTGGGTCATGCTTTTTTTAAACAAACGGTTCAGACACGTCCCACACTAGTGGGAAATGTTCTTCCAGGAACTCTCCTGCCTTTCTTGTGATCTGTGCAATGCTTTTCTCCACAGACTTTCTTCCCAGGGGGAAGCAGGGAAGAAGTTTGACTAGCAACCAAAATTACTCTTCGGGGGTAGAAATCTACCTTTTGTGTAACGTAAATCCTTACATAGTCAGTTTTGCATTTAATGAAATCAAAGCTGACAGCATGTGATTGCCATTCTCCTTTCAAGAAATCTGCCTGAATGCCTCTGAGGGGTCAAATGCTTTCCAATTAACCCCTGAGCACCAGGGGTTGGGCCCTTCAGCACGAAAGAACATTTGCAAAAATACAGTATAAAGCAGGGAGAAATCAGAACACCACCGTGCCCACTCATGAGGTTCACATGGGCCTGCTCCTCAGGCCTGTCAAGGTCCCTCTGAATGGCATCCCTTCCCTCTAGCGAATGAACTGCTCAGCTTGGTGTCATCTGCAATCTTGCTGAGGGTGCACTCAATCCCACTGTCTGTGTTGCTAATGAAGATACTAAATAATATTGGTGCCAGCACAGACCCTTGAGGGACCCCACTCGTTACTGGTTTCCACTTGGACATTGAGCTATTGACTATAACTCTTTGGACGTGGCCATCCAGCCAATTCCTTATCCATTGAACAGTCCATACATCAAGCCCATCTCTCTCAAATTTAGAGATAAGAACGTTGTGGAGGATCGTATCAAAGGCCTTACAGAAGTCCAGGTATATGACATCTGTAGCTCTTCCCTTGTCCACTCGTGCAGTCACTCCATCACAGAAGGTCACTAGATGAGTCAGGCATGATTTGCCCTTGGTGAACCCATGTTGGCTGTTTCTAATCACCTGCCTGTCTTCCATATGTCTTGACGTATCTTCCAGGAGCATCTGTTAGGTGATCTTACTGAGCATGGAGGTGGACTGCATCTGTTTATAGAAATCTACGTAAAAAAACATTTGGGTACTTGCACTGTTAACTTGTGTTGTGGAAAAATAAGGCTATAAAGTGAAGGATGTTTCTTATACATACTTGGTGCTTTCTAATTTGGGGATATGCTTTCTAATTTGGGGATAGTGTTGCATCTTGATGAATGTGTGTGAAGTATGCTTACTAAGTACGTGTATACAGCTGTAGAGCTATGAAATGGGCCCTGAAAATCACAATACACTTAAATGAATGTAGGTCATAATGCAAAACCTTTGTGTGCTTTGCTGTCTGAACTGTTGTACTGATCTGACCTGGAGTACTCCCCTCCAGTGTCCTCTCTCTTAAGCCCCTGTCCAGTGGCCACTGTCAGAAGAAATTGGCAGAAATGGTAATTGGCAGAAGTTCCATCTGCGACAGAGTGCGCCTGACAGCCCTTTTGGGGCTAGAAAGGCCCGGCAAGAGCAACTTCTTGTCTGGGTCTCACCCGCAAATGTTTCTGCCTTAGTAAGGCTGCGTGGAAGTACATTCCACAGCTTCATTATGCACTTGTGTGAGAAACACTTTGATGACCCAGGCAGCAGCTGTGAAGCAGTGGATATCTTCTGGAACTTCCTGTTGCAGGAGAAATGGCAAATTGTCCCTCGCTAGTTACCATTTAGGTAATTTCTTTTTGTAATAGATGGTTGTCATAGCCTTTCTTTCCTATTATGCCCTCCCCTTCATGTTTCCTCTTGCTGGATGGAAGCCATTCTGTACTGGTGAGCATCCTGCTGCCCCTCTCTCTCCTCTTGCCTTCTGAGACTGACTGAAGGAGCCCTCCATACAGACACTCTGTTGTTGTGAAGGATGACAAAATGCTGGGTTTTCCTTCTTTCCATAGTCCTGAAACCGTATTTGCCTTTTTGGTCAATACCGAGTATTAAGCTGACATTTACCAAGTTTCTTCTGCAGTGTTTTCCACACAATCCTGATGGTGAGTTGTAAACAAGCTGTGCACATACAGGGTTTCCCCAACTGGTGTGTTATTTTGCATTTGTTAATACTGAGTTTCATCTGCTCGTTTACCTGGTCACTTAGTCCTGAGGGCCTCCTGCAGCTCTTCAGTCACTTCTAGACTTGAATGTTCCTGAGTAGCTTCATAGGTAACACAAACGTGATCATTCTTTTGTTGGCTTGCTTTTCCAGATCTTGGAGCAACTTCAGTTGTAGTCAGATGCAGCAAATCTCTTTCTGCTGTTAAAATTTATCGTTTCTTCCACTTTTTTTCCCCTCAGTCATTTATTAAACCATGACTAGCAAGTCAAGCACTGAGAACTTCTACATGTTAGTACACTCTGTTGAGTAGATGAGTCATGTTCTTGTGTGTGTGAGCCCAGTAGTCACATAGACCCAGGAGGCAGGATTCTCTCTGCAGTAGCTGTGACTTCTCCCATTGTATAATCACCATTTGTCTGTTCATCTACCAAACTTAGTATTGGCTTAAAGCTATAGATGATAGGGTTGAACTTTCTCATTTGTTGTTCCCAGACCAAATCTCTTTCCACAGACAAATATATAATTTTTGATTCCTCAGCTTCAGAAACCGGTCTAAATTAAGCGTTTATGTCATGGTTAGCACGCCACAGTTCCACATTTGGATTCTTTAGAAGCATCTGGACCAATACCACCAGGCTTTGGCCTTTCATTCTTTCATGGAAATACTCATAAACTGAACACTATCTTAGCTATGACGACAGTCTCTCAGACTCATTTATTTTAAAAAGATTAAATTTTACTGGTTTGACAATATAGAAGTAAAAAATTAAAGATTGAGGGGTTTTTTTCTGCTATAGCTTTATCTTACATTACTTTAAGATGTGCTCTGCTATGCAATTACTTATTCTCCTGGACAGAGACTGACGCCACTTTAAACATTTACCTACCTTTTGATATGTCTGTTTGTATCTATCTCATTCTGAGTTTAAAAATTGATTTGGCTTTTGGTGTCACCTGAATACTTAGGATGCATTCATTACAGTACTCTATGGTGCTTAGTCCAGCTTATTAAATAAAAACACACACTGTCAGAGGCACTGACAACACACTGTCAGATTTTTTCCGCTACGATGGAAGTGTCACCTTTCAGAAATACATTTCAACAGTACTTGCCTATCCAGATACTTATTTTTCCAGAACAAGTTTCTTCCTACGAAACAGCACTTTACAATGTAGACTAAGCTAAGAATGGTGTGGTATTGTGTGGATCTTTGTGCAATATAGCTGTTTGGTGACTACTGTGTGATTTGCAAAGCTTCATGCAGGTGTGAATCATGTAGACACTTTTTAGATGTCTAAAGCTTGAACAAAAAGGCCTTGTTTAAAAACATTCTGACATTAAAAAGGCAAATTAGGAAAATATGTCAGGAGACAAACTGGCTACTACATCTAGTGAATTGGCTAAATTACAACGGCCTTTGCAATCTTCCCTATTGGCTTTAGAAACTAACCAGTGGCTGTTGTCAAACATATTACCAACATGGGAAAAGGTCAATGTGGAAGACCATGAATTTCGTTGTAGATGCACTCGGCGTGGCCCAAGATAACCTATCTTTGGTTCTCAGTTGTATCCAGGCTCAACTGTGGGCGCAATCAGTGGCCGCTTCAATCATAAGAGAGGGTGAAGAAGGCAATCTCCCCACCGAGATTCGGAAAATAATTTGAGATAGTGCCACTGATTTAGAGAAAAAACTCCAGTCCTGGTGGAATTTGGTAAACTTTACCCACGATCCCATCACAAGTACAGCCACAACTTTTGTATTAACTAGACATAATGCTTCAATATATTCCATCTACCCTGTTATTGCATTAGGATTGAATCACAATGGAACCATACTCTATCCATTTGAGCATAGAGTATGGGCCCAAGAAGTGGGACAGAAATGGCAAACTGTGGATTTGGATTCTTGTATTGTACGAGAACAACAAGGGTTCATCTGTGAAGGTAATGCAATCAGAGGTCAGGATATCTGTTTAGATACTGAACAAAATCATTTTGAGTCATTTTGAAACTCGCCCTGACAAAAACCCTGAAACACTGCTTATATATATGTATGGGTAAGGGCTGTGTATGTTTGAGAACAGCTTGTGATTTTATATCCGTAGATGATGTAGTTATACATACTAGGAATCACTCCAATTTTTGTGTTTGCAATTTCACTGAAATCACGGGATGTGATTTTTCTTACTTGGCTCCAGTCACATCTCACCAGCTCTTGCAATCGAATTATACATTAACTCAGGAACTGTTGCCTGCACCCATTGGAATGAATCTCACTTTAGTGAAACAATTGCTACAACAACCAGGATTTAATCAAAATTTTGAAAAAGGTCAAGGGAAACAGACACAGAACTTTAATAACTGTCCATCACAATGTGGAAGAAATACACTGTGTTTTAGAGAGGGTGGAAAAGGTGCAGAACATAAATGGTGGGACACTCTTTTCGGATGGTCACCTACTGCTACAGGCATCCTAAATAAGTTATGCCACCCCATCGTTATTCTCCTGATACTGATTTTGATCAGTCTTGTTTTCTCAGTAATACTACATATCATAAATTGGAGGATGATGAATCGATTAACTCGTTTGGTATCTATACTTGATGCACATAATCAGCTTAACTGATTAAAATGAACGTATTGAAATAATTTTCAAAACTTTCACAGGGGGGAACTTTTGTAAATACTCTGATTTTTAAAAAAAATAATCAAGAATTAATCATATAGAAAGGTTAAATTTGATTAATCAATAAAATAATAAAATACAAATGCATATGTTAGGATTGTTCCGTTAGAAACAATAACCATAGGAACCTCACCAGGGAGTCGCTGTTCCATACTAAGGAACTAACAGTAATGAGATGGAACGATGAAGAACTGAATAGAAAAGTCTGGTTTGAGTCCCGTGACAATGTGACCTGATATGCACCAATGATGCTGCTTGGAAAATTCCTTACCTTTCCCATCTTGATTCAAATATCAAGAATGCCAATCAATAGATATTCATAGAAGTAACCATTGATTATTTTAAGGATGGATATTGATAGAATAGTATAATCCAGAGAGCGATTAATAAAAATTAAATTTTATATATTCTGTATGAAGGTAACGAGGTATGACTTATCTGTGATTTCATCATAAACTAACTGCTGAACAATGTAGCACTGTGAATAGGCAGGATTTGCTTGTCAAGAGAATGATAAGTTGTAGACCTGGTCAGGAAACCGAGGAAAACTTAAGAAGATTCCAAGAATGGAATTTTGCAACCAACCTGAGCAAAGATGGCGTTCAACTAAAGGGACACCATGAGGAAGACTATGGACGACCACCAGAGGACCTTAGACCACCACCTGTGTACCTGAAGGCCCATGCCTCACGAGCCTTTACATATATTAACGAGTTCTCGGAAATCGTATGAATATGTTAATTGTTTCCTGGAAATATGATGAATATGTATACTTTGATTGTATATAACTTTTGTAGCAGAGAAACTAGGCACGCACACGTGGTGGAGTGATCCCCTGTGCGTCCAGCGCTGCAATAAAGAAGTGCCTGCTCACCCACATGCAGTGTATACATGAGTTTTTATATTACAGATTTGTAACAAACTGGTATTATTTTTCAGCTCACTATGAAAGGGAAGAAAGATTTTTTGCCACAATACTTCCTTGCAGATAAGGATAACCTGAATGAAAATATTTTTATTTGCTCAACATGACCTTTTGTTTTGAATCAGAACAACAATAAGCTCTGTTGCTCAGAAATGGGGCTTCTGGGGCTAGAAGCCAAATTCTCGTACAGATTCCCCTGGGCTGACCCCACCACTGCTGAGTACAACACGTCACCTCTGGGAGGTGGATGCACTTACACATACAGCAACAGCTCTGCAGAAGCTGGGTTTAAGAGCCCTTACTCCCGCCTTCTCTCTACCCCACGCACCTCCCTCCACCACACTGACACAGCCATTGCAACGCCACACAGGGAACCCGAACGGGGAACCGACCTGGTGGAAACAAGAACCTGAAAGAAGCTGCACGTTCTTCCTCAGCATGTCACGTACTTGAGACTGCTTCTGAACATAGGCTTAATTATAGCAAAAACCTTTCAACTGACAGAAATTGGGTCCTACCACACCAGCTCAGGTAGGTTCCCGAGACTGTCATCGTGGTGGCTGCCGCAATACAAGATGAACACTCATACATGTCGTTAGCCATTGGATTTTCAGGTGCTTCTCCCAGGATCAATAGCATAAAACTCAAAAATTGTTCCAGAGCAAAGGTGCACATATTTTTTGAGAAGATTACTTTGATCTAAACCATTTACTGAGCTCACTGCAAATGCAATGCTCAGCGCTCCCACTTATTTGAGTCTGTATCCAAACAAATGCTTTTAAAGTACACAGAAAGATAGGGAAAAATATGGGAGAAGCATTTGTTTGAGGTCTACCCTACGTGAAGTCTAATGTGCAAGGAAGGTAAGACTGTTTTTTTTTTTTTTTTTAAAGACCGGAATACCTCTGCTGCTCCTGAGGCAAAGGAGATTGTCAGAAAACAGCTGCCAAAACACAGTGCAATGACCAGAATAGGAACAGGAGGAACTCAAAATGACAGGAAGCAGAATGTGCAAGACAATCTGAAACGGTGGAAGGTGCCCAAGTTAGTAAGTTCCTCAGAAACTTGTTGTCTAGGTGCAGAAAAACTAAAAAAGACCTATCCTGAAAAAGAGAAGAGCCCTGTACCTAGAGCACAATATTCTATTATTCTGTCTTTAGATATGAATCAAAGGGGTATATTTGTAGAAGATCAAAGAGGAGTACTATCTTGTTCTTGTCTGTTTGCCATTTGCATGAAGGGATACTGGGGTTTGGACACGGAATTTTCCCTGCAAACAAGACCTTGACTGAATTTCTCCATCCTTCTGGCAGATCCAGGTAGCTGTTTCAGGAGCACAGCGGCAGAGGGAGGGGGAAGAGGAAAAGGAGAGGAATGCTTTTTAAGGGTAACCACATCGTAGCTGTCAAGTTTTTAAAAGGTAATGTGCATGGTGACTGCATCAGCTGCCATATGACCCATCCAGCTGTGCCAAATGCGAGGTAATAGGTAAAAAACCTCTCACGCACTCCCCAAATTTGCTCCCAACCTCGACTGTATACCTTTTATGACTCATGATGCCCCAAATATGTCTCAATTTCTGATGATTTTTTGGGGGCAGGATCTTAGAGACACGTAGCTCCGCAAAAGAGTTGCTGCTCATAAGGTATTTTATAAACCCAGTAGAATAGCATGGGAAAGACCCCAACAGTAGTAGGTGATATATTATGCTTCTGAAAAAGTAGTTTTTTCCTCTTGATGATGTTTGAAAAATCCACATATCACTTTTCTCACTGAACGTAGCCGAAGCCAATACTGTCAGAGCAGGAGCGGGGAGTGGGGGAAGGACAGAGACAGAGAGAGAAAGTCTGATCAGTGTGGGCTGGTCCACAACAGAAGAAGGAACCAACTACTAAATAGATCTCCTAATTTCCAGAAGGATTAGGTCTTACTGGAAAAGACCTCACAAATGGGTGAAGCATTGCCACGAAACCAGAATTCTCCTCTTTGATTCACAATGAGCACAGGAGGTTGTGAAGAAAGCAGTGAAACACAGAAAGTGCTGTCGATTGACTTTAAAAACCCTCCCACGAATGGGACAACAACAGTACTTTATAAGCTTGGTCATAGTAATAATTTTTGAAGAGGGTACTGAACAGCATGGGGCAAAAGAAGGATGGGAAAGGACAGTCCAGTTAGGAGACATGTTCTCAGCTGTCTCTCAGACCCCCAGATACGAGGCTAGCAAGACATGCGACAAACACTGAAAGTATCCTGAAAAAGGCAGATTTTAAAAAGCGTACAGAGAAATCTAAGCTACTCATCTCAACACAATTTATGAAACATTCTCATAATCAAGCAATACAGGAAATTCCTTCCACGAACGGGGAAGACAGTCTAAGCTCTCAGTAACTATGGTATTGGCAGATTCACGTCACACCAAGCCAACTCATGCCAAAAAAACCAAACAAATCCAAAACAAAAAACACCACATGAAAAACAAACCAAGACATTCCCAAGCACCCCAGTCTTCCATGTTCCCCTCACTGCACTTCTATGAAACATCTCACAAATCAAAGAAAGTTAGCAGAATAATGCTCTTCATCTAGTACAGAATATTTCTTTAACTTTTTTAACAGTATATGAACATGTCCAAGACTTAAAAGCATTACATTTTGAACTACACAGTGCCTAAAGAGCACAGAAATAAGAAAACTCTCTTTCTAGAGTAATTTCTACACTGCAAAGCTAGGAACCAATTTTTTTAGCAGTGCAGTAAATGTCGAGAATGTATCAGACTGTAAACGATGCCAAATGCCACTGAAAACACTTAGGACACCACTTTCTGTTATTGCTATTCCGTGTATATTCATTCTGTCACATAATTACCATCTGGAGAATTCAGAGACTTACATTTATATAATTTCATACTCTTTCATGCGACTATTTAAAGGAACTACCAAACAAAAATACAAAGAGACTGTCTCTTCTATTTTTAATCACTTTCAAAAAAATTAACAAGTTATGCTTTGCAAGGCAGTTAAATAAAGAAATTAGAATGAGTGCCTAATACTGAGCCCCTTCTATACAAATGATTCAACTAAACATGAGTACGGGTGAAATGCTTTCAGTACTGCACATACTAAGAATTCCTTCCTACATTACAGAAACACACATCTAGACTCATCCTTACACTGAATGGCTTTTACACAGATGAAAACACCAGTACAACAACAGGGCAAAACATGAGCTTTGAAAAAGGAAAACAAAGACAAAACTAACACTGACAAAGAAAGGTATAAGATGAAAAATACCAGGTTAGATCTTGCAGTGTAGTATTTTTCTTCTGAATCGTCCAAAAATCACTACTGCCAGGCTGTTTGTTAGACAGAGATCAAGACACTCAAGTTATTTACATTGTGACTGAAAGCCAGGTAGACACAAAGGGAAAGTTTCTTGCTAAAACAAAAGTTGTTAGTTGAAACTCAAACCATGTTAAGCCAGTTCTGGGGATGGAGGTAAAACACAGCGAAGGGTACGGTCACATTACCAGACACTACCGAGTCACACCAAAAGAATGGATTATTGTTCACCACCTGAGCTGTGGCAATGAGCGACAAACTGCCTCGGTTAGAGGCAAGTATGTGCCAGTTCCACATCTCCAGGCACCACCACCAGTAACTCCTCATGCTGCAGTGGTCCACTCCTTTGGCTTATAAACATCAAATTTAAGCATGCTTTAGGGAGACAGAAGCAAAAGGGTCAGAAGAACTGCTGTAAGGAAAAGGGATCCACACTGTTAGTGCTGGAGGAACAGACAGGCACCTCTTGCTCCCGCTTGCATTTAAAAGAGCGTGTAGGTTGTTACAAACTTCTCCCTCAGCCTGCTTTGTGCTAAGGCTCTTTGCTGGAGGAGCCATTCTGTGAACAGAGCTCTAGTTCGCATTTGACATGCCACTTTAAATTGTCCATCGGTTCTATATCTAATGACAAAATACAGTTTTTCTTTGGTCTCTAGACCCAACATCATCATTATCAAAATCATTGCTCTGTTTTATCTGGAAAGGACAGATCAGGACTGCATGCTTCATTCTGATAGGAGCAGTGGACCAGTTAATTGCCCTCTTCAGAAAGATCCAAACAAGCAATCAGGGATCTTCCCTACAGGCAGGGAGATGAGGCAAGTTCTTTGGACAGGTTTCAAATACCCAAACTCCAACAGGAGCAGACCATACTAAGAGATTTCCTTATCAGCAGAATTAATCTGCATCCTTCAAGTCCCTTCTTGGAGCAGCAAGGGCTTCTGCCATTCCAAAGTGCAAAGGCCCTGATTGCTAACCCACAAGGTAGGAAAAGGCTCTGCTCCTCCCTCCCAACAACACCGGACAAAGAAGTGCTCTCCAAAGTGGTGCTTTAGTCCCTGCAGAAAATCCCTCTCCCCGGTTTAGCAACTCAGGTTCCTAAGGTGCAAGGAAAACACGTCTCTGCCCCATGAAGCTGTCCGCTAACTGGTTTGGTTTGGTCAGTAACTGATAAAGCAAGAAAGAAACAGAAAAAGTATTTTTAAAACTTCAGCTTCTTCCTTAACATCTCTTTGCAATTATGATTCTGTGTCTGTAGAAATAAATGACATTCTTAAGGAGCCAAGCATTATAATTTGAACTATACGATGCTACCAATTGTATTTTCTTTATAATCCAGACAATGCAACAGGGGAGCAAAGCCAGGATAACTTGGAATCAGTTCAAAAATCTTTTGGAGTTAACTGATGAGTTTATGGTGAAACACTGACTTCATTACCATGTTTAAGAAAGACTTGTATAACCAGGGCTCCGAAATGATGTTGGTATGCAGTCATGTCAAGGTCTAAATAACGTATCTGAAACAATTGCATAAGTCCTATGTGAGATGTGGTAAGCTATTCTCCTCTGTCTCAAACAGGCACTAGAACCTGCAGACTACCTGTCCAGCCATTGCTGAGGAAGAGCAAGATCATGTACAAACTCATACACCCAGAGCCAGCTGACCCACTACCAAAGGACAAGGCACCGGGAAGGAGATTCTAGTACAACGACAGAGCAGTACAAGGAAACCTACGCCAGAAATCCCACTCACGTGTAGTTTGTAGCCTTCAGAAGAGGAATTACATTCCCAGCTACACACCCTTCCCAAAACCAACTCAGAGCAAAGCCAATGTCCCTCCCACCTATGCACTAAGCCAACTTTTTCACCTCAACACCTGCCTTAGAAAAACAAAGAGAACACAGAAGTCTGCAGTAAGGAAGCAAAGGAGTGTCTTTTTTATCCAGGAATGTGAAGAAACTGCCCAAGTGTGGAAGCAACAGTCTCCACAGAAGAGAGGAAGCTGCTGCAATCGTGTGCATGAGGCAGCACAGACACCTTTTCCCTCACTGCTTGAGTTCTCACACCCCTTGTACTGACAGGTCCGTAGGATGAAAACATTGGCAACACACCTTCACAGAATACATCAACTGCCAGACTCGGCGTGGCTCAAGTGTCGATACAAGCACAAGGGAGAGAAACATTCGAATATGCACAGTAATTCTACAAATAAAAAAATAACTCTATAATTAAAGGGAATGATATACTTGGCAATGAGGTAAAAAGCATAGGGGAAACCCAGAAGACCAAGGACTGTTGCTTAGCACATACATCACACCTGGCAGAGCCCACAAATAAGGGGTCTTGCTGCATATAGTGCAATGGCACCAAAAGATCCAGGACCAATATGTTACTTGTCAGAAAAATCACTACCAACTTCAGTAGCGCTAAGGAGGTATGCTACACATCTTGGATTTCTCCTCCTCCACAGACATTTGCAGGGAATAATGTGCAGAGCATAGCCCACGCTGCTTGTAACTCACGAACTCACGATGTGGCTCCGTCTCTTCCCTCAAGGGTGGACCAAATTTTACTTGACCAACTACAGAGGAGAAAAGGAAAACAAGAATCGAAGTTGGACTGTAATTAGACCCAATTCAGCTCCAAAGGCTAACCAAAAAGGCAAATCCAGTTTAATGAGTGCATCACAGCCCAACTGATGGAAACTTCTGACACAGGCACACCCGCAACTGGTGCCTGCTGGAAACTAAGGGGCACAGAAAGTACTCTTCTGTCACAAAGGCAGCATGATCGCCACTTGCCCCACCCGCTCATTAGGAAGGATGAGGAAAACCATTCAGCAAACAAGGCCGTCAAGTGCCCTCTTTAGAGCACCAATACAGATGTAATTTAGAGAAAACACGTTCTTTGGGGCGTTTCAATAGCACTAAAGAGCCATGAATGAAGTTTGGAGAGAGCTTATCGCATCTTCTAGGAAAGCTCTTTGGCAGACGCTCTTTAACACTCCTTCCCACAATTTTAGCTTCAGAAAAGACAACTAAAGCTCCAAGGATTGCTCTGATTTAATTCAAGCAAAAGAATGACCACAGTTTGGGGGATGGAGTCTGCTTTTAATGGCCAGCGATCAACCACCTCCTTTCCTGATTTCTAAAGGACTGTTTCAGTTCAAAAGCAAAAACCACAACAAGAGACTAATTTAAGGCAGAAAAATCTTCCTCTGCCATTCTGCTACCTAGCACAATCTGGCATCACTCCGAATATCCCTGCTGCAGTGGCGTATGAAGCGATACCAACCAGCTCTCAGAAAAGCTCAGGTTGCGTCCTGTTCTGTTAAGATGAAGCAATAGTGACATTTGCTGAAGTGCTGACAAAAGGGGCATTCAAATGTTTTACACTAATGTTTCTTTTGCATAGTCATCTAGAAACTATATCCGTAAGTGAAACAGCGTAAGTTTTTCTTTTCCTGAATATCACTAAAACTGTTTCTATATACGTCAGCTATGCAGAATACGAGTTGAAATAAGTGAATATCAATGATTATTTTAAGAATAGTTAATGTTGTCATAGTACACATGCTTACAGTTTATTTCAGAGCGTGTCTTTTCTCCTCTCCCATTTCTACTTGTCAAATGAATCCTATGAGGCACTAGCAGAGGCTAGAAGTGAACAATAAAATACTTCAATTCCAAAATATATTCACTTTAAAGCCAGTATTGTGTACCTGGGTTTTAGCAGGTTTCTTTAGCATAATAGCAACAAAGAAAGACAGAAATCAAGCGGAAGCTAAAAATAAAGATTGCATGTACTTTTTAGTACATGAAAGTTAGAATTATTTGGAGACATTTTATCTGTAGAGTGTCTTTAACTTCAAGACAAGGGTTTTTCAAACACTGGATTTGAGCAAGTAAAGACAATGCTGGCCGGCATTTGTCTTTGCTCAGATAACATTTCCTTTTTGGCCTCTCAGTTTAACGGTATTGATAGTTGGAAAGTCTTCACTAACATACAGTTAAGTATGAAGACAGGATGCAGTAACAGAATATCTGTTTTCTCTTGTTTATGAAACACTTCAGTCCTGCACCGCTTATCACCTTCCATAAGCGTGCTGTTTCTTCCCAGCTGTTAAAGCAGAAAGTCAGAAACTTTGTCTTTGACAAAACCGTAGGTGAAATGGAGTTTCAGAGTATTCCAAGAGAGAAAATAGAATCTGCAAGAAACACATAGCAAACTGCTTGACAAAAACAACTACAGGATCGTTCTCTCCTTCTCATAAGAAAGCAAATGAGGAACAAAAGAACAAGTTCTGCAGAGGTAGAACACGATTTTTATGAATGCTTGCTTTGCAGATGAATGGAAACAATTCCACAAAGAAACAGAAAGCAGAATGCACGCCAGAACTCGGGACTGGAGAAGCAGTCCACACATACTGCTGCAAAATTGTTGAAGGACAACCGCAAACAAAATTTTAAAGTGTTTTCATCTCTTTCTCTTTGAGTGTCTCTCCCCCAAATATAATGAGTTTTGCTAAGGGCCTGGACGTGTGACAGAGCAGCACAACCAAAAGTAAAAGCAACCCTTGAGCCTGTTCCCAGATCACAAAACATTCTGTGGCTCAAGAAATCATAAGCATTTAGTTTTGTCGGCAAACGAAAACTTAATCTGAGTCTGTGATTAAAATGTATTCCCACCTCAGGATCATCGCCATCAAAATCACGGTAAGTGGAATGCTCAGAATTATTCATTTTATCCAAAAGTTCAATAGCAAGACTTGGATTTAATGGCTGGGTAACAAAAAGGATGCTGAAAGACAGAAGGAAAAACACAGATTAAAATTCCAACCACTCATATTAAGCATATTTTAATTTTAGAACTTAAAAAAAATCCCATACATAAATTTATACCTGTAGTAACTTTTCAGCTGTCGGTCCTTTTTTAGGATTTTTTTCTAAGTACCATTTTCACAGAATGATGGAAACTATTGGACCTGTAAAAGGAAGTGGTAGTCGTGAGAATCAATTGCCCAGTGAACTACATGATCATTATCTACTGAAACAGAAAAGTACTTGCCATTTCATTTTGTCCTTTGATTCAGGAGGCTGGAAGTTGCTTTCCATCATTAGCAGAAGCGCTCTAAAAAATCCAACAGTATTTCTGTGGGTTACATGGCAGTACATATCTGCCATGAATTTTGAATACATTGTTTAGTTGGCAGGAAGAAGTCCATCCGTTTAAGAGATGCTACCAGGACAACATGATGCATTTATGCAGCAAAAGGAGTTGTCACAATTTCTATCACGTACATCCAGAACACTTACAACCCACTACCCTTGCAGTACCCCCAAACACCACAAGCACACATGTAGCCACTACTCCAGATGGATGATTTGGGGAGCTGTACTTACACACCGCGCTTTAACCCCTTGCTAACCTCACTGGATGTAGGTCAAACATTGGATGGAGACTGAAGCTCAGCAAGCTCTATAGCAGTTATTCCAGATGCCCACAGATCACAGAGGTGGTTATAGCCACCTTTTCTTCCTACTGCAGCAACTTCTGGCGCCATCCTAAAGGGTAAAAGACATTTTTAGAGAAAATTCTCGCCCCAAATCAAACATTCTTCTGTACGCAGCAGTTTACTACTCTTTTTCCTAAAGCTCTCAACCTGTAAGCTCACAGCATATACACTTACAGATGTGGATATAGACACATGCGTGCACGTGTGCGCGCGTGTGTGTAAAAAGTTACGTAATGTATCCATGAAGTTCTCCTCAATCACCTTCTAGTAACTAACAGGCAGTTTCCAAAACAGCTATTTAGGCTGTGGGACAACAGGAGGAAAATGTGTGCTCTAGGTTTGTCCACGCTAGCAACACCCACCTCTGCTGGCATCCACACCTCTGGCATGAAGTGCAGAATGGTTTGCCTTGCTGTGCCACCAAAGACCAATTTCTTCACACTGTTTCAAAGGTGGCAGCAGAGCCAAAGGGGCTTTGTTCTGGTCTGTGGCTGCTAGTTTATTTGGCCCCAAATAAACCACATCCGATGTCAGCGATGGGTAGTGTGCCAATGTAGACAAGGGCTTAGGAAGAGCTCCATCCTTTAAAGCCTGCCTGTAACATCGGGAAGTTTGGGGATGGCGGAGGTGGTTAAGGGGTAATAGAGTTATTCAGAAGCTTGCAAATTATTACTCAAAACATAGTTGGAAGGCTGACAACTCACGTCCTTACCAGTCCGTTCTCCCCCCGCCTCGGTTAAGTAACATGTTTCAGTTTGAATATACAGACTGTGCATTACTGGCATTATCAGAATCATTTCAAGCACAGTGTTTTGTATTTTTATGAAGGTGGTTTCTAAAGTAGATGTGAAATAACATCTTTACATGTGTTCTCTAGTTCTTTGTAACACCAGGCGTGCAGAAACATCACGGGCGTGGCCGCTGCCGCTGCGGGCGTGGCCGCCCCGGCGCCACGCCCCTGGTGCCCGGGGGGAGCCTGGGGACGCGGCCGCCGGGTCGGGGTTTGTCGTCCCCTCCGCTGTTGCGCCCTGTGCTGCGGGGGGGCGGGGGGGGCGGTGGATTGGGGGGTGTTTGCCCCCCGCGGTGTGCGCCGGCAGCCTCGTCCCTGCCCGGCTGGGAGCGGCACCGGCGGCAGCCCGAGGTGCTGGGGCGGCGGGCAGGGCTGGCCCCTAGATCTTCAGACGGGGCTCGGTGCTGGCGGGGGAACCGCATAAATAAAGTCGGTCTGGTCTGGCGGCGGGCTGGACGGTGAAAACCCACCCGAGAGGGGACGAGTGGGCGCTGGGCAGCCGGTGTCCGCGCCCGCCACTTGATGCTTCGCTGGGTTTCGGTTGCCGTTGGCTCTCCCGACAGATACTCCGGCCTCGGAGCGCAGTGCCAGATGGCTGTGGGGTCATTAAATTACTGAAGAGCTGCACAGATCCACGGGCGGCTCTTTGTGCAGGAAATAAATAAACAAACAGATAATGTTCCGGACTGGAACTATTAGCCTAACGAAGTCAAGGCAGTTCCAGTGCTTAAATGTGGATTACACGGCAGGAAAGCCTGTTGTTTAACCAGTCTGACACACTTAATTTCTTTTTTCTCCCTCCCCCACCCCCCCTTCTTGAAAAGCGAGCGAGCGAGCTGAGTTAAACATATGGATTCCTATTGTTAAGAAGTATGGTTGCTTTCGTTTCACTAGGTCCTTGAGTGGAATTAAGACTACTCCCCTCCTCTCCTTTCCTCCCCTGCAAGGCAGACATGACCTAAAGATGAACCGAGTTTGCCTAGTGGCGGTGTTCATTTCAGTTGAAAGGAATGTTGTCAGTGCTTTCATAAATGTTAATTGAGATTTGTTTGCAGCGTTAACCAGCGGAATGCCTCAAACCAGCTAGAATGTGCGATTCTAGAATAGAACGATTATTCTAGAGAGCTGGGCTTTTGTGACATACAGACATACAGCTGTGCACTAAGTCTTGCTGGCTCACGTTTTCTGCACTTACACTTGGTTTTCCCTCTTTCTGTCATGAAGGTTACCATTAAGGGTATCGAAAGAGAGCTCATCTGCCCAGCATGCAAGGAATTATTTACCCATCCACTGATCCTTCCTTGCCAGCACAATGTCTGTCACAAATGTGTGAAAGAAATACTCTCTGCATTTGAAGACTCTTTCGCTGATGGAGGCTCTGAATCCTCTAATCAGAGTAGCCCTCAAATTAAAAGCTCTTCTTCCAGCATGGACAGGATTAGTAGATCAGGTACGTATCGGAATTTTTGCGTGTTTTCCTTATTTTATGTGTTCGACTGACTTGAGACGAATTGCGTCTGCATTGGTAAAATGTCTTCCCGGTACTCCTGATGCAGTTAAAGAGATGACTTAGGGATAGTGCGAGTCTTGTTCATTCTGTGGCAAGAACAATGGGAATATTTTTAAGGACAGTGCACTCTATTTCATATATAATAGATCAGTCTTTGTGGCGTCCTGTAAATCTTTGTAACCATTGTATTTGTTTATTCCTGTATTTCAGTTACATTGAGACGCAGTAGCATCATGTTCAATAGCGTCGATGTTGAGGTGTAGATTTCAGCAGTTTTATTGCCTGTCAGTGGTACTGTTGAGGTGGTTCTCTCAGGTTTCGGCCAGCCTAAATTGAGTAGTTCGACTTCCTTCTGAGCCTCTGCAGACTTTGCAAATGATGGGTTTGTCCTACCCAATTCATTACGCTTACAATAAATCATTTTCCATAGACGATGGTTATTGCACGGTTGCAGAATTGGGAGACAGATGACTGTAAGAAGACTGCGCTAACCGCCTCTTCCAGTGTGGTCTGCTCTGGAAGCTTTAAGGAGCACTCCTCATGCTCTTTGTGATGTCACACTAGAAAGATTCTTACAGCTGTTGTGTAATCCACAGATGAGTTGTTCTTTTACACAGATACATCGAAAGTACTTCTTGAAAGAAACCTCATCTTGGCTTTTAGGCTTCCTTCTGACGTAACTGTCCACTTTAAAACCGCAGTCCGCAGTGATCTGGAAGAGTCGCCCACAAGACAAACCCTAAAGCTGTGTCTTGTATTTCGTATGTTACTAACGTTCATCATCCCCTTCCCAGTTTTCAAAGCTCAAATATTTTATTTCACCCACTTCTTTTAAACAACTCTTGAGTTGTTAGTACTGGTACTCTTTCAGGATCAGTTTGATAAGCAAATGCTGTGTTTGCTGTAGCTTGGCAGGTTGAGGCTTGCATCATTTGAGGGAATCCCCAAACGAAATAACTAGTTGTCTTCATTACAGTCCTGTTTTCTGGATATGGGGTGCACAGCCCCACAATCACTGTTTAGCTCTGCATACATTTCAGCTGCTTTCTCAGCTCTCTCTACCTGCAGCGTTATGTGAAGTTTGAATGAAGAGAGCCCACTGGTGACTGCCATCTCCCAAATCCAAGTCTAGTCCCTTTTTTCCTCAGTAAGCATGATGTTCTGTCACGGCATTGTATGCATGGACTGAAGCGGTCACCGGTTTCCGCTGCAGCTGTCCACTACGTGGTTTTACAACGTGGACATCAGGGCACCAGGTTGGGTGCCTAAGGAGTGGTGGGCGCACCGTGGGTGACCTGACCTCCTTGTGAGAACTGTGGCTTGCCAAGTGTGGCAGTATCAGACAGGCTGTGCGTGGGGACCAGGCCCCCCATGCTGCTTTCAGCAGTGTAAGTAAGGAGGTAATCCTTAATCTTCCGTGGAAAGCTGCCCTCCAGCTTGCTCTCTGTCGGGCAGTAGAAATAGTGATCTAGCATGATGGGGTGCGCAGGCAGTGCTGTGGCACCGTCCACGCTGTGCACAGAGGAGGCAGAGCTCCCTTGGGAACCTGACATTTAGATGCTACTAGATGTCACCCATACTGTTCTGTTAATGCAGTCTAGCTGTTCTGCTCAGAACCTACAGAAAAGCATGAGACCAGCTGAGTTTGAGACTGACATTTATTCATGCTCTGGTTGTGGCTTCTTAGCTGATAGTGATGCATAACTACCATGGGGTACATTTTGAAGATTTTTAAAGGAACTAGTTTCTTACAGGAGTGTTGGTTTGTTTTTTTAAAGAGACTGGAAAGGGCGTGAGAGGTAGGGAGGTTTTGGATTGTTGGGTGAAGCACCCACAGAAGAGTGACACAAGGCAAGTGTCTTTTGGATAGCATCAAAGGACACTTCAAAAAGAAATGAAGCATCAACATTTCTGATGGGAAGATCCTCACTAAATACAGATGGGACCAAATTTCACTTTCTGAAGAAGAACCAGTTTCAACACTAAGAATTCAGCTTGAAGTCATACCTCTATTTACAAATTAGTTATACCAACATGCAGTCATCTCAAGGGGATCTTAAAACCATGCTCCAGCTCGAGAGAATGGTTTTTTATTTCTTTGTAAGGGGAGGCTGAGAGGATACATGTTAAGCCTAAACACTGGCTTAACCTGCTTCAGTAATACATAAAGGACTAATTTTGATAGTTGTGCCCTGTGGGTTCATGAGTGAGACATGGGGATGCACTCTCTGTTTGATAGCCTCAAGAATGTTACCCTGTAAATAGTTTTTGGGTCTGTGTGAGCCATCCCCTGGAACAGGCTCCAAAGAATCCCTAGGCTTGCGACTTGACTTGAGCCTTGGATCACTTTATTTTGGAGAAGAGGGGGAATTTGTGCATAGCTGTTTCGTAGGAGGGCAGCTTCTCTACTGTCCCCTTTTGAAATGAAAAGAGATAAGCTGTACCCTTGTGTAACCATGCAGATCTGTGGTTCCCCAGTTCAAGGTAGAGGAATCTCTCAGACATAACCGTCTCAGCATCCCCTTTGGTGTGCGGGGCTTACTTAGCAGCCCTCCTTTATCAAGGCCGTTCAGCAAGGGCCAAGTCAGCCTCTACGTATTTTGACTGAATGATTTGGCTGAGATTTCGTACTGGTGATATCTAGTTCTCTTGTTTTCCTCTTTAGATTTGTATGATGCCTCTTGGGGTAAGCCAGATAAGTTTGACTCGGCCAAAGCAAACTTCAGGGAGCTCCAAGTTGGCTATATTTGTCTGGGAATAACCAGTCTCACTCTGGGAATAGACATCTTACACTTCAGCGTGTTACGAAGCTGTTGCTCTCTATGTGCGCAGCCAGTTAGCCTAAAACCAACTGGTTTCCGGAAGGTTTTGTGTTTAGTCTTTTGAAAGGCTGCGGCTTGAGTGCATGCAAAACTAGACGAAGAAGATAGGATTGGAATAGCTAAATTAACCTTACCATAGAATTAAGTTTGAGAGTAGTAGTTTGTAATGTCCCCTGAACTCAGACATTACACTACCTTGTCATGGCAAATGTATTCTCTTTGGCTTGGCAGAGTGCATATGAATTGGTATTGTACTGGTTTGGATGATGTGCTAGGATAGTTTGAAATTGGTTCATAAATTCCTGTGCTTCTCCCTTTAAAATCTAAACCTCTTCTGTTTACACTCCTCCTAAATCAGGATTTGGTGTCTACACAGGCAGAAAATGTAATTCACTGACTCCTAGATCGAGTCAGTTTCCTTGTCCGGGTTGCCAGCGGGATACTGATCTCGGAGAACGTGGCATCAATGGCTTATTTCGCAACTTTACTTTGGAAACCATTGTGGAAAGATACAGACAGGCAGCCAGGGCAGCCGTTGCTATTATGTGCGATTTCTGCAAACCTCCACCTCAAGAGGCCACAAAGAGCTGCATGGACTGCAGGGCAAGCTATTGCAACGAATGTTTCAAAATACACCATCCTTGGGGAACTGTGAAAGCCCAACATAAACATGTAGGACCAACCACCAACTTCAGACCCAAGGTAAGTATCCCGTATCTTACAGAATTTGGGTTGCAGCATTTGCATATAGCTTCAGACATATCTGTGCAATGGTAGTTGCTTTTTGGGACCGTTGTTCCTTTTTTGACTATTGCTGTTATTCATTGAGTGAACCATAAGCTTTTGTTCTTGCTGACAGCATGACTGCAGTTTTGAACATGTCTGCCTGCACAGATGATTCTCCTGAAAGTTTCCTTCCCTCCTCGCACCTCCCCCCGAATCCAGCAGTCAATGACAATGGGATAGCTTATTGCATATTCTGCTGAATGACAGTCTTATGTACCAAGGTGCTAGCGAGACTGGTGTCTTTGGGCTTTTCACCATAGACTAAGATAACATTTGGGGCTTGAGAGTTGGTTTCAGAGATGGTTTGCAATTTTAGCTTAGTGTGTCCATATTTATGCTACTCACTTCTATTTTTGAGCCCTTTCCTGTCCTTTCTTGTATGTGTGTGCGTGTGTTAAAAGATGATGCTTTTAAAGCTTGACTGTTGGCACTGATGTCGTGTTCTCCTCCTTGACATGACACTGAAAAGCTTTCTCAAGAGCTTCTCTTTGGTAACATGGAGTAGATGGACCCAAATGTCTTTCAGTGCTCTGGAATGAGGCAAAGCATTTCTTTTTTTTTAAAACACACACGCACACATGTGCACAAGCACACCCACCCACACCCACCCACCCCCTTTTAGACGGTTTTATCTGTTGCTTGAGCTTGGAGTTGAGCAGCACTTTTTTTGCCTCTTCGAGCAGTTACTTCAACGTGTTCAATTTTTGAAAGATTACTTTTAGCAAACACCAGCTTTTTCGCAATGCTGTTTAAGCTGCTACTGGAATTAATGCTCAGCATGAACAACTTGTAATTGGAGTCAGACAGAAAAAATGAAACACTGGAGCCTTTTATCTTTAAAATGACTGTGACTGGTGGTGTGGCTGCATTTCATCTGTTGCTCCAAGAGCAATGGCTATGTGGCTGATCAGAGTCTAGCTTAAATTTAAATCATTACAGTATTATGTCAACTCCTGCCTTAAGACAGTTCGTAGTTGTTTCAAGAGATGCTGGCATGGACACAGTTAAATTTGGCAGCGTGGCTGTGTTATATATTGCATTTACAGCTCTGAACAGGAGTGTAGGGAGCTTGAGGCACGCAAACAACTTCAGGGATTAGCAAAATGGTTGATTGCAGTATGGAGGCTACATGATGTGTACACAGACATCGCTACAGGTTTACTCACTGTGAACCTCGTGAAACTGTGTGTGTTCATCTGCTGGCTTTCACTGGCATAGACAAATATAAAAGGTGGAAGATAAACTGAATATAAAGAATCCACTGATGAAATCAGATGCTGCTGTGGGGTGATTTAGTGTTTTGATGGTTTGTTGGCCACCTCAGTTTTTGGAAGTACACCTGCATTCTCTCTGCTCTCTTTTTTTTTCAGATTTTGATGTGTCCAGAACATGAAATGGAGAGGGTAAACATGTACTGTGAAATCTGCAGAAGGCCTGTTTGTCATCTTTGTAAACTGGGTGGATGTCATGCAAACCATAGAGTAACAACCATGAGCACTGCCTACAAAACCCTTAAGGTAAAAGTAAATATTGTTGGACCTGGCCTTAAGAAGGGGAAAAGTACTGAGCTTCTGGTGTAAGGGCAAACTCCCTGTGGCAGGAAGCCAGGATGTGTGTTTAGAGGACACTGAACTAGTCATGAGGCATGCTGTTGTGCAACATCTGTTAATATCTATATTAGTGTGACATAGCGCACTTCTGAGAAACTGTATTTTCTATGAGGCTTGAAACATAACCTCTTAAAAGTCCTTCCACCTTGTTTTAGCCAACTAAAGTATAGCAGTACTGACCAATGCAAAAGGTTTAAGCAGTTTATACTTTACAATCTAGCTTTTTTCAGGTAAGTGTCCTTGTGGCTTGGATTAGCTGATACTTCAGAAGCACTCCTGAAAAATTTGCATTGGAAGTATCTGTTGGGACCTTGTATGTTTCTGAAGTTGCATAGCTGTTAATTCGCAGTACAACAGGGAAGACTTGCAAACATTGCTTTGTTGTTAAAGAATGATTGCTTCTACCTCCTCTTCTTCCTTTTCTTCCTCTCTTGCTCACAAAAAAAAAAAAAGGGGGGGTGGGGGGGGGAAGACCAGACCAGCCTGCCTTGTGCTCTTTGGCCTCCTTGCCTGTTTGCAAGGCTTTTCCTGTACAGCTGTTAACTCTTGCAAGTCAGGAAATGCAGAGACACTCCTAAGTTCATGCTTTGAACCACTCATTCTTCTAGCAAATCTTACTACAAATGAGTTAATAACTAACGTGGCTTTTCTGTAAGTTTTAGTAACGTCCTGAAGCCTCATGTTCCTAGCCTAAGAGAAGGTGGCACTTGTGGCTGGGGAAGACTGAGCCAGCTGAGGCTGTTACCTCTTGTCCTTAGAGGCTGTTACCTCTTGTCCTTAGAGGCTGTGCCCCCAGTCCTGCCCACATCAGTGGCCTGATGTCCCTGTGCAGTCATTGCGGGTCACTGAGCAATTCTCCGCAGGGTTGCTGCTCATAACTGGTGGCAGGCTGTTGTCCTTGTAACTAGATAAAGCGAGTGCTAGCTGGATGACCTGCCTGTGCTGGTTGTCGGTTTGGGTGGGATACCCTTCTTCTGCTAGCTCGCTGTTTTGTTTTAACAGGAGAAGCTTTCAAAAGATATTGAGTACCTCATCAGTAAGGAGAGCCAGGTGAAAGCTCACATCACACAGCTGGATCTGCTGCTGAAAGAAACAGAGGTAAGAGTGTCTTCCGTGTTGTCTGGGGATAGCCCTTGCAGGGACACAGCAGAGACTCAAACTGTTTTCACTGAAGTGTTTCAAATCCTTTGGCTTTTTTCAGTTAGCCAGTAAAACAATTTCTGAACAGTTTGTGTTAGTCCTGAATCACAAATGGTAAGACCTAATCCTGACAGTGTTGGAAATATGGGCAACATACAGAGGGAAGTTAAGTTTTGGGTGCTGCTGTAAATTTAATTGAAAGAAAGCTTGTTTGATACCTTAATCAAAGAGAGGTGGGTTAGACTTACAGCTCTTGTGTATTAACGGTGCTTCACAATTTACACTGGCTGTTTGCCGCCTTGAGGATGTTGCAATAAAGTCAGAATGAAGAGTAAAATCTCCCTGCAGAAGAGTCAGAGCTGGGAGCTCACGTACAAGCTGAAAAACACAATGGCAGAAATTGCAGGAGCTCCTGGCCCTCCCTGCCTGTATCTTGATAAAGATTGTCTCTGTGCTTTGTAGTTCCTTTTATCCAGGGCACTAGTTAGAGGTGACCCTACAGTTCTGAGGGCATATGTGAGAAGCTGGGCTGGACCCCCGTCGCAGTGTGGTTGGGGAAGGTGGAGGAGCACCTAGCTCTTGGGCATGAAGACTTCAGAAACTGACCTGTTTTTACAGTGCTTTTCCATGAGCTGTTTAGACACGTGCTATGCGTAACTCAAGACATAATCAGAGGAATACTTTCCTGCTCTTCGTTCTCTGTGTTGATCCAGTAAACGCTCACTAGCTTGGGTGCAGTGCTGATCACATTTTCAGTGCTGATGGGCATAACAAAGCTCATTAGTCTTGTCTGTCAAATGGATGACTAGATTGCTGTGATACCTTGAACAACTTGAGGTATGTTTCTGTACACAGCCACAGTGCTGTGGAATCTGTCTAAAATGTCTTTTGTTCCCTCCTAGTGCAACAGTGAACGAGCTAAAGAAGAAGCATCTCAGAGCTTTGAGAAATTATCTCATGTCCTAGAAGAGAAGAAGTCCGCAGCTCTTAGGGCAATTGAAACTTCTAAGAATTTAAGGCTGGAAAAATTGCAAACGCAAGCAGAGGAATATCAAGGGCTCCTGGAAAATAATGGCCTTGTAGGATATGCTCAAGAGGTGCTTAAAGAAACTGATCCATCTTGTTTTGTTCAAACAGCAAAACAGCTTCATGACAGGTATCTTCATTATCTTCTGTTTGAAGTACAGATACTGTTCCAGGATGTCTGGTCAGTCATATTCTTTTGACACCTGCTAGCAAAGTACTGAATGCAGTACCTTGTATTGCAAAGGCTCAGAGATGGTCCCAGTACCGTTCAGTAGAAATTGCTACATTACAGTGTGCGTTAAGAAACAGCAGTCAGGAGGGGCTCTGTCCTGTGACAACACGTGGCCTTGTTCAGTAGGACTGCACTGGAAGGGTAGCCCATTCAGCTCACTGACACATTCCTTTGCTCAGAGATTGTATCGGGTATTTGCAAGTTAATCTAACAGGTCTCTTCTGGCTTTAAAGTCTTTGATCTTAATAGCTGTTCTCCATTAGCGCTTCACATCTATTGTGTTCTTTGAACATAATGCCCCAAATTGTTAAAATGCTCTACCAGCTGAACGATTACCTCTTCATTATCTTTACACTGATACCTTTACACTGCTGTACAAAAGACCTTAAATTTTGCATTTGAATTCTGTCTAGAGAGACAGAAATTTCTGGGAGACATCAGTAAGTACATGAAAACAGCACTTTTTATAAAGCAAAACCTAGCATTTTTAGTTTAAGGAATGCACACATGTGAATTCCCTTTTCTCTGTTCTGCCATCCCTTTGCTTCTGTGCTTTCAGAATCCAAAAAGCTACTGAATCTCTGAAGAGCTTCAGGCCAGCAGCTGAAACTACTTTTGAAGACTTTGTGGTGGACATAGCTAAGCAAGAAGAGATCCTTGGCGACTTGTCCTTCCATTCCAATGGTAAATTGCGAGAGCATCAGGTCTTTCTCAAGTTACGACTTGAAGGGCTTCTCTGGAAAGAGGCAAAACTTATGCAGGGCTGCAGCTGCAGAACTCAGTCTTGTGACTTGCATTGTCCCTTCTGTCTCTGTGATCCACAAGGCATTACCTGGCAGCAATGCTAGCTTCAGCTTTGAAAAAGAAGCTAAGATGCCGTTGCATTCAGTACCAGTTTACATTGGCTTCCAAAACATTGTAGTTAAGTAATACTAGGTCTTCCTAGAAGCTTTTTGTTAACATGACAGAAAAGAATAGGCTTTTAGATGCTTTTTTAGCTGCCAGCAAAAATAAACAATACAACTTTCGAAGTAAAAACAGAAAGTAAGGGATTTATGTAAGTGCATGAATGGAACCATCCTCATCTGTACTCTTTAACTGATTGAGTCAGATTTCTGCCCCCACCCCCACCCCCCCCAAGTGCTATAGCCACTCAACAAAGGGCTTGTATGGTTAATTCTAAAACAACATATATCTAAATTTGAGGGTTTTTTTCTCCTGAATCTCTGGCATTCCAGGTCTAGAAATACCAGAAATCAATGAAGAGCAGAGCAGAATGTACAACAAAGCTCTGATCAGCTGGGAATGCCCTGGGAAGACAGACTCAGCTGATATCTATGTTCTTGAGTATCGTAAGCTTAATAGAGAAGAGGAGAGTGCGACGTGGCAGGAGATCAAAGTTTGCAGCAAGAGCAAAGTAATATCTGATCTTGATGATGACAGCTCCTATGCCTTTAGAGTTCGAGGATATAAAGGGTCCATCTGTAGCCCTTGGAGCCGAGAAGTTATTTTGCGTACGCCTCCAGCTCCAGGTATTGGGTTTTCTTCTGTCCACAAGGTGTTGAATCTGTGTCTGTCGGTGTCAAGAGCTGTAGGTGGTAGCCTTTAAAAGTGTAGGTGGTAGCCTTTAAAAGTGAGAAATTCTGATGCCAGCATGACTTAAAATGTAGTTTATAAGCACAGAAGGCCAAATACTTAACTAAGAGGAAATTTTTTTGGATACTGTTTTTCAGTTTTCAGTTTTCTTTTTGATGACAAATGTGGGTACAACAGTGAACATCTCCTGCTGAACCCAGGAAGAACCTCTGTGGAAAGCAGGGCTGGATTTCCTCTACTGCTGGGATCTGAGCGCATGCAGGTCGGATGCTACACAACCCTGGATTACATCATTGGCGACACCGGGATTGCCAAAGGGAAGCACGTCTGGGCTTTTCGTGTGGAAGCCTATTCATACCTGGTGAAAGTGGGAGTTGTTTCTAGCAACCAGATACAGAAATTGTTCCATAATACCCATGATGTGACCAGCCCAAGGTAAATTGCAGACTCTTGCTCAATACATGTTTTATATAAGGAGATGGCTTTTTAAAAAATAAGTTAAGAGTGAGTCTGGTCGCAATTAGTACACAAGGTGAACCTAACTAGTGGAAAGTAGCTTGAAGGATATGCTGTAAGCAGGTTGTCCTGTTCATCCCCTGCTATTAGCAGAAAGGTGTTGTAATTATCCAGAGTCCTATTTTCATTCTTTTTGGGAAAGAAATGAGGTTCCTATAGATGTCAAGATGTGCCAGTTAAAGCAAGAAGGTAAAAAAAAAGCATCACTTGCAAGATTGAAGCAATGTTTAATTGTCAATAGTAAGACTCTGCCTTAATTTCCTTAGCATACTAGGTTTGGCAGCCATTCAGAGGTACAATGTTCACTGTGTGTATCTGTGTATCTTTGCTGTAGCTTGCGTCACGGTGGATTCCAAGTCACTGGCTTATCCCAGGCTATACGCTTGCATATGGTACTGGAGTGCTACTGATCCCAAGCCAAAGTACAGTGGACAAACCAATAAAAAGATTTCAGCTCTGAAGTATGGTTGTAGTAAGCCTGGATGTGTCTAGGAACTGCAGGCTGGGAAGCTATCTCCTGAGGACTCTTAACTTTTTCAGGAATGTAAAAAATGTATCAGCTTCCTCCTGTGTAACATACTGAAAGTGTAAGAACGCCTGTGTCTTGAGCTGCTTAAAGCCAGACGGAGGCTTTTTGCAAAGTGAGAAATTAGATCCTGATTTCCTGATTTCTTTTTCCTTATCCACACAAATACCTGGAAAACTTTGGCTGATACAAATCCAATCTCCCCCCAGACATCCCAAAAATGCAAACCTAGCTAGGGATTGTCGGCACAGAAGAATGTGTGCTTCTCCAGTGTGTCTTCATCTGGTGACAGAAGTAGGGGGCAAAAGCATGTAGACTGAACAAATCTGGCCACAAACTTTCCCCAGTAACCAGCTGGGAAACAGGGGTTCATGGAAACCTCCAGACAGAGCACTTTAAAAAAAACCAAACCACCAAACCAAAAACTTAAACCACTACTTTTTGTGTTGTGAATTTTAAAGACAACGTAATACAGCAGTGGTGAGGAAAACTCATAGGACAACAGTCATGTTAAATGTATTTACTCGTGTCATTTAACATTATGTAAATGAAGTTAAACATACCTTGTCTGTAATCATTAGTCATAGTCGCTAAATTACTTTTCAAGTTAACTAATTTGCTATACCTGTAGGTTCATTAATGATTACCTAGCATGAGTACATTTAGATACATCCGCTCCTTAGTAAAGCCTTCTGTGGTCTTGTCCTCGTTAGCGTTTAGCTGTTATTTATTGTCTGAAGTGGCCCAAGTGAGTGTTCTCCACCTACTAAATGCGTCTTCCCTCCTGGCTTAGGTATATTTTTACCCCACAAGGTTTTGCAGGTGACCATGTGGTGTTTCTTGTCTTACAAAAATGTTTTCTCCAGTTCACATCACTGATCCCCCTTCAGAATTTGACAAAAGCAAATGGTTGTTTTTCTGTTCTAGATACGAGCAAGACAGTGGTCATGACAGTGGGAGTGAAGATGCCTTCTTTGACTCACCACAGCCTTTCACACTGGTCACTTTAGGCATGAAGAAGTTCTTTATCCCCACAACACCTGCTGCCCCCAAGGATCCAGCGAGCAGAATCCTTCCCCTGCCATCGTGCTTGGGCATCTGCCTCGACTGTGACAAAGGCAAGGTGGGGTTCTACGACGCAGGCCGTATGAAATGCCTTTATGAGTGCGAGGTGGACTGCTCTGGCATAATGTACCCAGCATTTGCCTTAATGGGTGGTGCAGCAGTTCATCTTGAGGAACCTGTCACAGCAAAGTACGGGGAGTACCACGACGACATCTAGTGCAGTGATCTCTTCCCATTGCTGTTCTGAGGTGGAAGACGAGAGAGAGCAGAAGAATTCTACCTTAGTTTTCACTCCTGATTAATTACATTCTGTCCACATGTTGCTTACAAGCCTCTGGGTCATGCTTTTTTTAAACAAACGGTTCAGACACGTCCCACACTAGTGGGAAATGTTCTTCCAGGAACTCTCCTGCCTTTCTTGTGATCTGTGCAATGCTTTTCTCCACAGACTTTCTTCCCAGGGGGAAGCAGGGAAGAAGTTTGACTAGCAACCAAAATTACTCTTCGGGGGTAGAAATCTACCTTTTGTGTAACGTAAATCCTTACATAGTCAGTTTTGCATTTAATGAAATCAAAGCTGACAGCGTGTGATTGCCATTCTCCTTTCAAGAAATCTGCCTGAATGCCTCTGAGGGGTCAAATGCTTTCCAATTAACCCCTGAGCACCAGGGGTTGGGCCCTTCAGCACGAAAGAACATTTGCAAAAATACAGTATAAAGCAGGGAGAAATCAGAACTGCAGCTGAACGTTTAGGTTTTATTTGGAAAGAGGAGGGTAAACTAGAATCTGATTGCATGTCATATACCTTTAATGTGACTGTAAGCTAAAACTCTAATTCTGACACCTGGTGTCGTGTAGTTGGTGGCATAATGGTACGTTTCTTGACTCTTCCAGGCTTTTACTATAGGCTATATAAAAATATATAAAGTGCAATTCTACCTTAAACATCAGACTCACTTCAGAGTCCTAAATCAGAAGTGTTTGCATGTGTGAGTAATTGTACCTGGTATTTAGGCAAAAGCATATGAGTTACTGACATGAGTAATAATATGTGAACTTTTAAAAAAACATCAGGTATTTCTTTTAATACTTGTTTCTATAAGTTAACTTTTTGATCTAGTAGCAGCTTGGTTTTTTAGTAAGAATGTTAAAAATGCACTGATTAAGTTTTGAGACCTGATTTCTGCCTTAAAGGATGTCTCACCTCAGATTTCTGTTCCTCTCCTTTTAAAAACTGTATCACATAGTAGTTTTGCGTAGAATCATAGAACCACAGAATGGTTTGGTTTGGAAGGGACCTGTAAAGATCATCTAGTCCAATCCCCCTGCCATGGGCAGGGACATCTTTTGCTAGATCAGGTTGCTCAAAGCCCTGTCCAACATAACCTTGAACATTTCCAGGGATGGGACAGCCACAGCGTCTCTGGGCAACCTGTTCCAGGGTCTCACCACCCTCACCATTAGAAATTTCTTCCTTCTATCTAATCTAAATCTCCCTCTTTCTGTTTAAGCCCTCTTTATATATTGAAAGGCTGCAATGAAGTCTTCCCTGGAGCCTTCTCCAGGCTGAGCAACCCCAACTCTCTCAGCCTTTCTTCACAGGGAAGGTGTTCCAGCACTCTGACCATTTTTGTGGCCCATTTTACATCCCCCAGTCTGTACTGATACTGGGGATTGCCTGGACCCGAGTGCAGGACCTTGCACTTGGTCTTGGCGTATCTCACAGAATCACAGAATCACTAAGGTTGGAAAAGACCTGTAAGATCATCAAGTCCAACCATCAACCAACACCACCGTGCCCACTCATGAGGTTCACATGGGCCTGCTCCTCAGGCCTGTCAAGGTCCCTCTGAATGGCATCCCTTCCCTCTAGCGAATGAACTGCTCAGCTTGGTGTCATCTGCAAACTTGCTGAGGGTGCACTCAATCCCACTGTCTGTGTTGCTAATGAAGATACTAAATAATATTGGTGCCAGCACAGACCCTTGAGGGACCCCACTCGTTACTGGTTTCCACTTGGACATTGAGCTATTGACTATAACTCTTTGGACGTGGCCATCCAGCCAATTCCTTATCCATTGAACAGTCCATACATCAAGCCCATCTCTCTCAAATTTAGAGATAAGAACGTTGTGGAGGATCGTATCAAAGGCCTTACACAAGTCCAGGTATATGACATCTGTAGCTCTTCCCTTGTCCACTCATGCAGTCACTCCATCACAGAAGGTCACTAGATGAGTCAGGCATGATTTGCCCTTGGTGAACCCATGTTGGCTGTTTCTAATCACCTGCCTGTCTTCCATATGTCTTGACGTATCTTCCAGGAGCATCTGTTAGGTGATCTTACTGAGCATGGAGGTGGACTGCATCTGTTTATAGAAATCTACGTAAAAAAACATTTGGGTACTTGCACTGTTCACTTGTGTTGTGGAAAAATAAGGCTATAAAGTGAAGGATGTTTCTTATACATACTTGGTGCTTTCTAATTTGGGGATATGCTTTCTAATTTGGGGATAGTGTTGCATCTTGAGGAATGTGTGTGAAGTATGCTTACTAAGTACGTGTATACAGCTGTAGAGCTATGAAACGGGACCTGAAAATCACAATACACTTAAATGAATGTAGGTCATAATGCAAAACCTTTGTGTGCTTTGCTGTCTGAACTGTTGTACTGATCTGACCTGGAGTACTCCCCTCCAGTGTCCTCTCTCTTAAGCCCCTGTCCAGTGGCCACTGTCAGAAGAAATTGGCAGAAATGGTAATTGGCAGAAGTTCCATCTGCGACAGAGTGCGCCTGACAGCCCTTTTGGGGCTAGAAAGGCCCGGCAAGAGCAACTTCTTGTCTGGGTCTCACCCGCAAATGTTTCTGCCTTAGTAAGGCTGCGTGGAAGTACATTCCACAGCTTCATTATGCACTTGTGTGAGAAACACTTTGATGACCCAGGCAGCAGCTGTGAAGCAGTGGATATCTTCTGGAACTTCCTGTTGCAGGAGAAATGGCAAATTGTCCCTCGCTAGTTACCATTTAGGTAATTTCTTTTTGTAATAGATGGTTGTCATAGCCTTTCTTTCCTATTATGCCCTCCCCTTCATGTTTCCTCTTGCTGGATGGAAGCCATTCTGTACTGGTGAGCATCCTGCTGCCCCTCTCTCTCCTCTTGCCTTCTGAGACTGACTGAAGGAGCCCTCCATACAGACACTCTGTTGTTGTGAAGGATGACAAAATGCTGGGTTTTCCTTCTTTCCATAGTCCTGAAACCGTATTTGCCTTTTTGGTCAATACCGAGTATTAAGCTGACATTTACCAAGTTTCTTCTGCAGTGTTTTCCACACAATCCTGATGGTGAGTTGTAAACAAGCTGTGCACATACAGGGTTTCCCCACCTGGTGTGTTATTTTGCATTTGTTAATACTGAGTTTCATCTGCTCGTTTACCTGGTCACTTAGTCCTGAGGGCCTCCTGCAGCTCTTCAGTCACTTCTAGACTTGAATGTTCCTGAGTAGCTTCATAGGTAACACAAACGTGGTCATTCTTTTGTTGGCTTGCTTTTCCAGATCTTGGAGCAACTTCAGTTGTAGTCAGATGCAGCAAATCTCTTTCTGCTGTTAAAATTTATCGTTTCTTCCACTTTTTTTCCCCTCAGTCATTTATTAAACCATGACTAGCAAGTCAAGCACTGAGAACTTCTACATGTTAGTACACTCTGTTGAGTAGATGAGTCATGTTCTTGTGTGTGTGAGCCCAGTAGTCACATAGACCCAGGAGGCAGGATTCTCTCTGCAGTAGCTGTGACTTCTCCCATTGTATAATCACCATTTGTCTGTTCATCTACCAAACTTAGTATTGGCTTAAAGCTATAGATGATAGGGTTGAACTTTCTCATTTGTTGTTCCCAGACCAAATCTCTTTCCACAGACAAATATATAATTTTTGATTCCTCAGCTTCAGAAACCGGTCTAAATTAAGCGTTTATGTCTTGGTTAGAACGCCACAGTTCCACATTTGGATTCTTTATAAGCATCTGGACCAATACCACCAGGCTTTGGCCTTTCATTCTTTCATGGAAATACTCATAAACTGAACACTATCTTAGCTATGACGACAGTCTCTCAGACTCATTTATTTTAAAAAGATTAAATTTTACTGGTTTGACAATATAGAAGTAAAAAATTAAAGATTGAGGGTTTTTTTTCTGCTATAGCTTTATCTTACATTACTTTAAGATGTGCTCTGCTATGCAATTACTTATTCTCCTGGACAGAGACTGACGCCACTTTAAACATTTACCTACCTTTTGATATGTCTGTTTGTATCTATCTCATTCTGAGTTTAAAAATTGATTTGGCTTTTGGTGTCACCTGAATACTTAGGATGCATTCATTACAGTACTCTATGGTGCTTAGTCCAGCTTATTAAATAAAAACACACACTGTCAGAGGCACTGACAACACACTGTCAGATTTTTTCCGCTACGATGGAAGTGTCACCTTTCAGAAATACATTTCAACAGTACTTGCCTATCCAGATACTTATTTTTCCAGAACAAGTTTCTTCCTACGAAACAGCACTTTACAATGTAGACTAAGCTAAGAATGGTGTGGTATTGTGTGGATCTTTGTGCAATATAGCTGTTTGGTGACTACTGTGTGATTTGCAAAGCTTCATGCAGGTGTGAATCATGTAGACACTTTTTAGATGTCTAAAGCTTGAACAAAAAGGCCTTGTTTAAAAACATTCTGACATTAAAAAGGCAAATTAGGAAAATATGTCAGGAGACAAATTGGCTACTCCATCTAGTGAATTGGCTAAATTACAACGGCCTTTGCAATCTTCCCTATTGGCTTTAGAAACTAACCAGTGGCTGTTGTCAAACATATTACCAACATGGGAAAAGGTCAATGTGGAAGACCATGAATTTCGTTGTAGATGCACTCGGCGTGGCCCAAGATAACCTATCTTTGGTTCTCAGTTGTATCCAGGCTCAACTGTGGGCGCAATCAGTGGCCGCTTCAATCATAAGAGAGGGTGAAGAAGGCAATCTCCCCACCGAGATTCGGAAAATAATTTGAGATAGTGCCACTGATTTAGAGAAAAAACTCCAGTCCTGGTGGAATTTGGTAAACTTTACCCACGATCCCATCACAAGTACAGCCACAACTTTTGTATTAACTAGACATAATGCTTCAATATATTCCATCTACCCTGTTATTGCATTAGGATTGAATCACAATGGAACCATACTCTATCCATTTGAACATAGAGTATGGGCCCAAGAAGTGGGACAGAAATGGCAAACTGTGGATTTGGATTCTTGTATTGTACGAGAACAACAAGGGTTCATCTGTGAAGGTAATGCAATCAGAGGTCAGGATATCTGTTTAGATACTGAACAAAATCATTTTGAGTCATTTTGAAACTCGCCCTGACAAAAACCCTGAAACACTGCTTATATATATGTATGGGTAAGGGCTGTGTATGTTTGAGAACAGCTTGTGATTTTATATCCGTAGATGATGTAGTTATACATACTAGGAATCACTCCAATTTTTGTGTTTGCAATTTCACTGAAATCACGGGATGTGATTTTTCTTACTTGGCTCCAGTCACATCTCACCAGCTCTTGCAATCGAATTATACATGAACTCAGGAACTGTTGCCTGCACCCATTGGAATGAATCTCACTTTAGTGAAACAATTGCTACAACAACCAGGATTTAATCAAAATTTTGAAAAAGGTCAAGGGAAACAGACACAGAACTTTAATAACTGTTCATCACAATGTGGAAGAAATACACTGTGTTTTAGAGAGGGTGGAAAAGGTGCAGAACATAAATGGTGGGACACTCTTTTCGGATGGTCACCTACTGCTACAGGCATCCTAAATAAGTTATGCCACCCCATCGTTATTCTCCTGATACTGATTTTGATCAGTCTTGTTTTCTCAGTAATACTACATATCATAAATTGGAGGATGATGAATCGATTAACTCGTTTGGCATCTATACTTGATGCACATAATCAGCTTAACTGATTAAAATGAACGTATTGAAATAATTTTCAAAACTTTCACAGGGGGGAACTTTTGTAAATACTCTGATTTTTAAAAAAAATAATCAAGAATTAATCATATAGAAAGGTTAAATTTGATTAATCAATAAAATAATAAAATACAAATGCATATGTTAGGATTGTTCCGTTAGAAACAATAACCATAGGAACCTCACCAGGGAGTCGCTGTTCCATACTAAGGAACTAACAGTAATGAGATGGAACGATGAAGAACTGAATAGAAAAGTCTGGTTTGAGTGCCGTGACAATGTGACCTGATATGCACCAATGCTGCTGCTTGGAAAATTCCTTACCTTTCCCATCTTGATTCAAATATCAAGAATGCCAATCAATAGATATTCATAGAAGTAACCATTGATTATTTTAAGGATGGATATTGATAGAATAGTATAATCCAGAGAGCGATTAATAAAAATTAAATTTTATATATTCTGTATGAAGGTAACGAGGTATGACTTATCTGTGATTTCATCATAAACTAACTGCTGAACAATGTAGCACTGTGAATAGGCAGGATTTGCTTGTCAAGAGAATGATAAGTTGTAGACCTGGTCAGGAAACCGAGGAAAACTTAAGAAGATTCCAAGAATGGAATTTTGCAACCAACCTGAGCAAAGATGGCGTTCAACTAAAGGACACCATGAGGAAGACTATGGACGACCACCAGAGGACCTTAGACGACCACCTGTGTACCTGAAGGCCCATGCCTCACGAGCTTTTACATATATTAACGAGTTCTCGGAAATCGTATGAATATGTTAATTGTTTCCTGGAAATATGATGAATATGTATACTTTGATTGTATATAACTTTTGTAGCAGAGAAACTAGGCACGCACACGTGGTGGAGTGATCCCCTGTGCGTCCAGCGCTGCAATAAAGAAGTGCCTGCTCACCCACATGCAGTGTATACATGAGTTTTTATATTACAGATTTGTAACAAACTGGTATTATTTTTCAGCTCACTATGAAAGGGAGGAAAGATTTTTTGCCACAATACTTCCTTGCAGATAAGGATAAGCTGAATGAAAATATTTGTATTTGCTCAACATGACCTTTTGTTTTGAATCAGAACAACAATAAGCTCTGTTGCTCAGAAATGGGGCTTCTGGGGCTAGAAGCCAAATTCTCATACAGATTCCCCTGGGCTGACCCCACCACTGCTGAGTACAACACGTCACCTCTGGAAGGTGGATGCACTTACACATACAGCAACAGCTCTGCAGAAGCTGGGTTTAAGAGCCCTTACTCCCGCCTTCTCTCTACCCCACGCACCTCCCTCCACCACACTGACACAGCCATTGCAACGCCACACAGGGAACCCGAACGGGGAACCGACCTGGTGGAAACAAGAACCTGAAAGAAGCTGCACGTTCTTCCTCAGCATGTCACGTACTTGAGACTGCTTCTGAACATAGGCTTAATTACAGCAAAAACATTTCAACTGACAGAAATTGGGTCCTACCACACCAGCTCAGGTAGGTTCCCGAGACTGTCATCGTGGTGGCTGCCGCAATACAAGATGAACACTCATACATGTCGTTAGCCATTGGATTTTCAGGTGCTTCTCCCAGGATCAATAGCATAAAACTCAAAAATTGTTCCAGAGCAAAGGTGCACATATTTTTGCAGAAGATTACTTTGATCTAAACCATTTACTGAGCTCACTGCAAATGCAATGCTCAGCGCTCCCACTTATTTGAGTCTGTATCCAAACAAATGCTTTTAAAGTACACAGAAAGATAGGGAAAAATATGGGAGAAGCATTTGTTTGAGGTCTACCCTACGTGAAGTCTAATGTGCAAGGAAGGTAAGACTGTTTTTTTTTTTTTTTTTAAAGACCGGAATACCTCTGCTGCTCCTGAGGCAAAGGAGATTGTCAGAAAACAGCTGCCAAAACACAGTGCAATGACCAGAATAGGAACAGGAGGAACTCAAAATGACAGGAAGCAGAATGTGCAAGACAATCTGAAACGGCGGAAGGTGCCCAAGTTAGTAAGTTCCTCAGAAACTTGTTGTCTAGGTGCAGAAAAACTAAAAAAGACCTATCCTGAAAAAGAGAAGAGCCCTGTACCTAGAGCACAATATTCTATTATTCTGTCTTTAGATATGAATCAAAGGGGTATATTTGTAGAAGATCAAAGAGGAGTACTATCTTGTTCTTGTCTGTTTGCCATTTGCATGAAGGGATACTGGGGTTTGGACACGGAATTTTCCCTGCAAACAAGACCTTGACTGAATTTCTCCATCCTTCTGGCAGATCCAGGTAGCTGTTTCAGGAACACAGCGGCAGAGGGAGGGGGAAGAGGAAAAGGAGAGGAATGCTTTTTAAGGGTAACCACATCGTAGCTGTCAAGTTTTTAAAAGGTAATGTGCATGGTGACTGCATCAGCTGCCATATGATCCATCCAGCTGTGCCAAATGCGAGGTAATAGGTAAAAAAACTCTCACACACTCCCCAGATTTGCTCCCAACCTCGACTGTATACCTTTTATGACTCATGATGCCCCCAATATGTCTCAATTTCTGATGATTTTTTGGGGGCAGGATCTTAGAGACACGTTGCTGAGCAAAAGAGTTGCTGCTCATAAGGTATTTTATAAACCCAGTAGAATAGCATGGGAAAGACCCCAACAGTAGTAGGTGATATATTATGCTTCTGAAAAAGTAGTTTTTTCCTCTTGATGATGTTTGAAAAATCCACATATCACTTTTCTCACTGAACGTAGCCGAAGCCAATACTGTCAGAGCAGGAGCGGGGAGTGGGGGAAGGACAGAGACAGAGAGAGAAAGTCTGATCAGTGTGGGCTGGTCCACAACAGAAGAAGGAACCAACTACTAAATAGATCTCCTAATTTCCAGAAGGATTAGGTCTTACTGGAAAAGACCTCACAAATGGGTGAAGCATTGCCACCAAACCAGAATTCTCCTCTTTGATTCACAATGAGCACAGGAGGTTGTGAAGAAAGCAGTGAAACACAGAAAGTGCTGTCGATTGATTTAAAAACCCTCCCACGAATGGGACAACAACAGTACTTTATAAGCTTGGTCATAGTAATAATTTTTGAAGAGGGTACTGAACAGCATGGGGCAAAAGAAGGATGGGAAAGGACAGTCCAGTTAGGAGACATGTTCTCAGCTGTCTCTCAGACCCCCAGATACGAGGCTAGCAAGACATGCGACAAACACTGAAAGTATCCTGAAAAAGGCAGATTTTAAAAAGCGTACAGAGAAATCTAAGCTACTCATCTCAACACAATTTATGAAACATTCTTATAATCAAGCAATACAGGAAATTCCTTCCACGAACGGGGAAGACAGTCTAAGCTCTCAGTAACTATGGTATTGGCAGATTCACGTCACACCAAGCCAACTCATGCCAAAAAAACCAAACAAATCCAAAACAAAAAACACCACATGAAAAACAAACCAAGACATTCCCAAGCACCCCAGTCTTCCATGTTCCCCTCACTGCACTTCTATGAAACATCTCACAAATCAAAGAAAGTTAGCAGAATAATGCTCTTCATCTAGTACAGAATATTTCTTTAACTTTTTTAACAGTATATGAACATGTCCAAGACTTAAAAGCATTACATTTTGAACTACACAGTGCCTAAAGAGCACAGAAATAAGAAAACTCTCTTTCTAGAGTAATTTCTACACTGCAAAGCTAGGAACCAATTTTTTTAGCAGTGCAGTAAATGTCGAGAATATATCAGACTGTAAACGATGCCAAATGCCACTGAAAACACTTAGGACACCACTTTCTGTTATTGCTATTCAGTGTATATTCATTCTGTCACAGAATTACCATCTGGAGAAGCTGCACGTTCTTCCTCAGCATGTCACGTACTTGAGACTGCTTCTGAACATAGGCTTAATTATAGCAAAAACCTTTCAACTGACAGAAATTGGGTCCTACCACACCAGCTCAGGTAGGTTCCCGAGACTGTCATCGTGATGGCTGCCGCAATACAAGATGAACACTCATACATGTCGTTAGCCATTGGATTTTCAGGTGCTTCTCCCAGGATCAATAGCATAAAACTCAAAAATTGTTCCAGAGCAAAGGTGCACATATTTTTGCAGAAGATTACTTTGATCTAAACCATTTACTGAGCTCACTGCAAATGCAATGCTCAGCGCTCCCACTTATTTGAGTCTGTATCCAAACAAATGCTTTTAAAGTACACAGAAAGATAGGGAAAAATATGGGAGAAGCATTTGTTTGAGGTCTACCCTATGTGAAGTCTAATGTGCAGGGAAGATTTTTTTATTTTTTTTTTTAAGACCAGCATACCTCTGCTGCTCCTGAGGCAAAGGAGATTGTCAGAAAACAGCTGCCAAAACACAGTGCAATGACCGGAATAGGAACAGGAGGAACTCAAAATGACAGGAAGCAAAATGTGCAAGACAATCTCAAACGGTGGAAGGTGCCCAAGTAAGTTCCTCAGAAACTTGTTGTCTAGGTGCAGAAAAACTAAAAAAGACCTATCCTGAAAAAGAGAAGAGCCCTGTACCTAGAGCACAATATTCTGTTATTCTGTCTTTAGATATGAATCAAAGGGGTATATTTGTAGAAGATCAAAGAGGAGTACTATCTTGTTCTTGTCTGTTTGCCATTTGCATGAAGGGATACTGGGGTTTGGACACGGAATTTTCCCTGCAAACAAGACCTTGACTGAATTTCTCCGTCCTTCTGGCAGATCCAGGTAGCTGTTTCAGGAGCACAGATGCAGAGGGAGGGGGAAGAGGAAAAGGAGAGGAATGCTTTTTAAGGGTAACCACATCGTAGCTGTCAAGTTTTTAAAAGGTAATGTGCATGGTGACTGCATAAGCTGCCATATGATCAATCCAGCTGTGCCAAATGCGAGGTAATAAGTAAAAATAGTCTCACTGACTCCCCAGATTTGCTCCCAACCTCGACTGTATACATTTTATGACTCATGATGCCCCAAATATGTCTCAATTTCTGATGATTTTTTGGGGCAGGATCTTACAGACACGTTGCTGCGCAAAAGAGTTGCTGCTCGTAAGGTATTTTATAAACCCAGTAGAACAGCATGGGAAAGACCCCAACAGTAGTAGGTGATATATTATGCTTCTGAAAAAGTAGTCTTTTCCTCTTGATGATGTTTGAAAAATCCATATAACGCTTCCCTCAGTGAACATAGCCGAAGCCAATACTGTCAGAGCAGGAGCGGAGCGCAGTGCCAGATGGCTGTGGGGTCATTAAATTACTGAAGAGCTGCACAGATCCATGGGCGGCTCTTTGTGCAGGAAATAAATAAACAAACAGATAATGTTCCGGACTGGAACTATTAGCCTAACGAAGTCAAGGCAGTTCCAGTGCTTAAATGTGGATTACACGGCAGGAAAGCCTGTTGTTTAACCAGTCTGACACTTAATTTCTTTTTTCTCCCTCCCCCACCCCCCCTTCTTGAAAAGCGAGCGAGCGAGCTGAGTTAAACATATGGATTCCTATTGTTAAGAAGTATGGTTGCTTTCGTTTCACTAGGTCCTTGAGTGGAATTAAGACTACTCCCCTCCTCTCCTTTCCTCCCCTGCAAGGCAGACATGACCTAAAGATGAACCGAGTTTGCCTAGTGGCGGTGTTCATTTCAGTTGAAAGGAATGTTGTCAGTGCTTTCATAAATGTTAATTGAGATTTGTTTGCAGCGTTAACCAGCGGAATGCCTCAAACCAGCTAGAATGTGCGATTCTAGAATAGAATGATTATTCTAGAGAGCTGGGCTTTTGTGACATACAGACATACAGCTGTGCAGTAAGTCTTGCTGGCTCACGTTTTCTGCACTTACACTTGTTTTTCCCTCTTTCTGTCATGAAGGTTACCATTAAGGGTATCGAAAGAGAGCTCATCTGCCCAGCATGCAAGGAATTATTTACCCATCCACTGATCCTTCCTTGCCAGCACAATGTCTGTCACAAATGTGTGAAAGAAATACTCTCTGCATTTGAAGACTCTTTCGCTGATGGAGGCTCTGAATCCTCTAATCAGAGTAGCCCTCAAATTAAAAGCTCTTCTTCCAGCATGGACAGGATTAGTAGATCAGGTACGTATCGGAATTTTTGCGTGTTTTCCTTATTTTATGTGTTCGACTGACTTGAGCCGAATTGCGTCTGCATTGGTAAAATGTCTTCCCGGTACTCCTGATGCAGTTAAAGAGATGACTTAGGGATAGTGCGAGTCTTGTTCATTCTGTGGCAAGAACAATGGGAATATTTTTAAGGACAGTGCACTCTATTTCATATATAATAGATCAGTCTTTGTGGCGTCCTGTAAATCTTTGTAACCATTGTATTTGTTTATTCCTGTATTTCAGTTACATTGAGACGCAGTAGCATCATGTTCAATAGCGTCGATGTTGAGGTATAGATTTCAGCAGTTTTATTGCCTGTCAGTGGTACTGTTGAGGTGGTTCTCTCAGGTTTCGGCCAGCCTAAATTGAGTAGTTCGACTTCCTTCTGAGCCTCTGCAGACTTTGCAAATGATGGGTTTGTCCTACCCAATTCATTACGCTTACAATAAATCATTTTCCATAGACGATGGTTATTGCACGGTTGCAGAATTGGGAGACAGATGACTGTAAGAAGACTGCGCTAACCGCCTCTTCCAGTGTGGTCTGCTCTGGAAGCTTTAAGGAGCACTCCTCATGCTCTTTGTGATGTCACACTAGAAAGATTCTTACAGCTGTTGTGTAATCCACAGATGAGTTGTTCTTTTACACAGATACATCGAAAGTACTTCTTGAAAGAAACCTCATCTTGGCTTTTAGGCTTCCTTCTGACGTAACTGTCCACTTTAAAACCGCAGTCCGCAGTGATCTGGAAGAGTCGCCCACAAGACAAACCCTAAAGCTGTGTCTTGTATTTTGTATGTTACTAACGTTCATCATCCCCTTCCCAGTTTTCAAAGCTCAAATATTTTATTTCACCCACTTCTTTTAAACAACTCTTGAGTTGTTAGTACTGGTACTCTTTCAGGATCAGTTTGATAAGCAAATGCTGTGTTTGCTGTAGCTTGGCAGGTTGAGGCCTGCATCATTTGAGGGAATCCCCAAACGAAATAACTAGTTGTCTTCATTACAGTCCTGTTTTCTGGATATGGGGTGCACAGCCCCACAATCACTGTTTAGCTCTGCATACATTTCAGCTGCTTTCTCAGCTCTCTCTACCTGCAGCGTTATGTGAAGTTTGAATGAAGAGAGCCCACTGGTGACTGCCATCTCCCAAATCCAAGTCTAGTCCCTTTTTTCCTCAGTAAGCATGATGTTCTGTCGCGGCATTGTATGCATGGACTGAAGCGGTCACCGGTTTCCGCTGCAGCTGTCCACTACATGGTTTTACAACGTGGACATCAGGGCACCAGGTTGGGTGCCTAAGGAGTGGTGGGCGCACCGTGGGTGACCTGACCTCCTTGTGAGAACTGTGGCTTGCCAAGTGTGGCAGTATCAGACAGGCTGTGCGTGGGGACCAGGCCCCCCATGCTGCTTTCAGCAGTGTAAGTAAGGAGGTAATCCTTAATCTTCCGTGGAAAGCTGCCCTCCAGCTTGCTCTCTGTCGGGCAGTAGAAATAGTGATCTAGCATGATGGGGTGCGCAGGCAGTGCTGTGGCACCGTCCACGCTGTGCACAGAGGAGGCAGAGCTCCCTTGGGAACCTGACATTTAGATGCTACTAGATGTCACCCATACTGTTCTGTTAATGCAGTCTAGCTGTTCTGCTCAGAACCTACAGAAAAGCATGAGACCAGCTGAGTTTGAGACTGACATTTATTCATGCTCTGGTTGTGGCTTCTTAGCTGATAGTGATGCATAACTACCATGGGGTACATTTTGAAGATTTTTAAAGGAACTAGTTTCTTACAGGAGTGTTGGTTTGTTTTTTTAAAGAGACTGGAAAGGGCGTGAGAGGTAGGGAGGTTTTGGATTGTTGGGTGAAGCACCCACAGAAGAGTGACACAAGGCAAGTGTCTTTTGGATAGCATCAAAGGACACTTCAAAAAGAAATGAAGCATCAACATTTCTGATGGGAAGATCCTCACTAAATACAGATGGGACCAAATTTCACTTTCTGAAGAAGAACCAGTTTCAACACTAAGAATTCAGCTTGAAGTCATACCTCTATTTACAAATTAGTTATACCAACATGCAGTCATCTCAAGGGGATCTTAAAACCATGCTCCAGCTCGAGAGAATGGTTTTTTATTTCTTTGTAAGGGGAGGCTCAGAGGATACATGTTAAGCCTAAACACTGGCTTAACCTGCTTCAGTAATACATAAAGGACTAATTTTGATAGTTGTGCCCTGTGGGTTCATGAGTGAGACATGGGGATGCACTCTCTGTTTGATAGCCTCAAGAATGTTACCCTGTAAATAGTTTTTGGGTCTGTGTGAGCCATCCCCTGGAACAGGCTCCAAAGAATCCCTAGGCTTGCGACTTGACTTGAGCCTTGGATCACTTTATTTTGGAGAAGAGGGGAAATTTGTGCATAGCTGTTTCGTAGGAGGGCAGCTTCTCTACTGTCCCCTTTTGAAATGAAAAGAGATAAGCTGTACCCTTGTGTAACCATGCAGATCTGTGGTTCCCCAGTTCAAGGTAGAGGAATCTCTCAGACATAACCGTCTCAGCATCCCCTTTGGTGTGCGGGGCTTACTTAGCAGCCCTCCTTTATCAAGGCCGTTCAGCAAGGGCCAAGTCAGCCTCTACGTATTTTGACTGAATGATTTGGCTGAGATTTCGTACTGGTGATATCTAGTTCTCTTGTTTTCCTCTTTAGATTTTTATGATGCCTTTTGGGGTAAGCCAGATAAGTTTGACTCGGCCAAAGCAAACTTCAGGGAGCTCCAAGTTGGCTATATTTGTCTGGGAATAACCAGTCTCACTCTGGGAATAGACATCTTACACTTCAGCGTGTTACGAAGCTGTTGCTCTCTATGTGCGCAGCCAGTTAGCCTAAAACCAACTGGTTTCCGGAAGGTTTTGTGTTTAGTCTTTTGAAAGGCTGCGGCTTGAGTGCATGCAAAACTAGACGAAGAAGATAGGATTGGAATAGCTAAATTAACCTTACCATAGAATTAAGTTTTAGAGCAGTAGTTTGTAATGCCCCCTGAACTCAGACATTACACTACCTTGTCATGGCAAATGTATTCTCTTTGGCTTGGCAGAGTGCAAATGAATTGGTATTGTACTGGTTTGGATGATGTGCTAGGATAGTTTGAAATTGGTTCATAAATTCCTGTGCTTCTCCCTTTAAAATCTAAACCTCTTCTGTTTACACTCCTCCTAAATCAGGATTTGGTGTCTACACAGGCAGAAAACGTAATTCACTGACTCCTAGATCGAGTCTGTTTCCTTGTCCGGGTTGCCAGCGGGATACTGATCTCGGAGAACGTGGCATCAATGGCTTATTTCGCAACTTTACTTTGGAAACCATTGTGGAAAGATACAGACAGGCAGCCAGGGCAGCCATTGCTATTATGTGCGATTTCTGCAAACCTCCACCTCAAGAGGCCACAAAGAGCTGCATGGACTGCAGGGCAAGCTATTGCAACGAATGTTTCAAAATACACCATCCTTGGGGAACTGTGAAAGCCCAACATAAACATGTAGGACCAACCACCAACTTCAGACCCAAGGTAAGTATCCCGTATCTTACAGAATTTGGGTTGCAGCATTTGCATATAGCTTCAGACATATCTGTGCAATGGTAGTTGCTTTTTGGGACCGTTGTTCCTTTTTTGACTATTGCTGTTATTCATTGAGTGAACCATAAGCTTTTGTTCTTGCTGACAGCATGACTGCAGTTTTGAACATGTCTGCCTGCACAGACGATTCTCCTGAAAGTTTCCTTCCCTCCTCGCACCTCCCCCCGAATCCAGCAGTCAATGACAATGGGATAGCTTATTGCATATTCTGCTGAATGACAGTCTTATGTACCAAGGTGCTAGCGAGACTGGTGTCTTTGGGCTTTTCACCATAGACTAAGATAACATTTGGGGCTTGAGAGTTGGTTTCAGAGATGGTTTGCAATTTTAGCTTAGTGTGTCCATATTTATGCTACTCACTTCTATTTTTGAGCCCTTTCCTGTCCTTTCTTGTATGTGTGTGCGTGTGTTAAAAGATGATGCTTTTAAAGCTTGACTGTTGGCACTGATGTCGTGTTCTCCTCCTTGACATGACACTGAAAAGCTTTCTCAAGAGCTTCTCTTTGGTAACATGGAGTAGATGGCCCCAAATGTCTTTCAGTGCTCTGGAATGAGGCAAAGCATTTCTTTTTTTTTAAAACACACACGCACACATGTGCACAAGCACACCCACCCACACCCACCCACCCCCTTTTAGACGGTTTTATCTGTTGCTTGAGCTTGGAGTTGAGCAGCACTTTTTTTGCCTCTTCGAGCAGTTACTTCAACATGTTCAATTTTTGAAAGATTACTTTTAGCAAACACCAGCTTTTTCGCAATGCTGTTTAAGCTGCTACTGGAATTAACGCTCAGCATGAACAACTTGTAATTGGAGTCAGACAGAAAAAATGAAACACTGGAGCCTTTTATCTTTAAAATGACTGTGACTGGTGGTGTGGCTGCATTTCATCTGTTGCTCCAAGAGCAATGGCTATGTGGCTGATCAGAGTCTAGCTTAAATTTAAATCATTACAGTATTATGTCAACTCCTGCTTTAAGACAGTTCGTAGTTGTTTCAAGAGATGCTGGCATGGACACAGTTAAATTTGACAGCGTGGCTGTGTTATATATTGCATTCACAGCTCTGAACAGGAGTGTAGGGAGCTTGAGGCACGCAAACAACTTCAGGGATTAGCAAAATGGTTGATTGCAGTATGGAGGCTACATGATGTGTACACAGACATCGCTACAGGTTTACTCACTGTGAACCTCGTGAAACTGTGTGTGTTCATCTGCTGGCTTTCACTGGCATAGACAAATATAAAAGGTGGAAGATAAACTGAATATAAAGAATCCACTGATGAAATCAGATGCTGCTGTGGGGTGATTTAGTGTTTTGATGGTTTGTTGGCCACCTCAGTTTTTGGAAGTACACCTGCATTCTCTCTGCTCTCTTTTTTTTTCAGATTTTGATGTGTCCAGAACATGAAATGGAGAGGGTAAACATGTACTGTGAAATCTGCAGAAGGCCTGTTTGTCATCTTTGTAAACTGGGTGGATGTCATGCAAACCATAGAGTAACAACCATGAGCACTGCCTACAAAACCCTTAAGGTAAAAGTAAATATTGTTGGACCTGGCCTTAAGAAGGGGAAAAGTACTGAGCTTCTGGTGTAAGGGCAAACTCCCTGTGGCAGGAAGCCAGGATGTGTGTTTAGAGGACACTGAACTAGTCATGAGGCATGCTGTTGTGCAACATCTGTTAATATCTATATTAGTGTGACATAGCGCACTTCTGAGAAACTGTATTTTCTATGAGGCTTGAAACATAACCTCTTAAAAGTCCTTCCACCTTGTTTTAGCCAACTAAAGTATAGCAGTACTGACCAATGCAAAAGGTTTAAGCAGTTTATACTTTACAATCTAGCTTTTTTCAGGTAAGTGTCCTTGTGGCTTGGATTAGCTGATACTTCAGAAGCACTCCTGAAAAATTTGCATTGGAAGTATCTGTTGGGACCTTGTATGTTTCTGAAGTTGCATAGCTGTTAATTCGCAGTACAACAGGGAAGACTTGCAAACATTGCTTTGTTGTTAAAGAATGATTGCTTCTACCTCCTCTTCTTCCTTTTCTTCCTCTCTTGCTCACAAGAAAAAAAAAAGGGGGGGGCGGGGGAGGGGAAGACCAGACCAGCCTGCCTTGTGCTCTTTGGCCTCCTTGCCTGTTTGCAAGGCTTTTCCTGTACAGCTGTTAACTCTTGCAAGTCAGGAAATGCAGAGACACTCCTAAGTTCATGCTTTGAACCACTCATTCTTCTAGCAAACCTTACTACAAATGAGTTAATAACTAACGTGGCTTTTCTGTAAGTTTTAGTAACGTCCTGAAGCCTCATGTTCCTAGCCTAAGAGAAGGTGGCACTTGTGGCTGGGGAAGACTGAGCCAGCTGAGGCTGTTACCTCTTGTCCTTAGAGGCTGTTACCTCTTGTCCTTAGAGGCTGTGCCCCCAGTCCTGCCCACATCAGTGGCCTGATGTCCCTGTGCAGTCATTGCGGGTCACTGAGCAATTCTCCGCAGGGGTGCTGCTCATAACTGGTGGCAGGCTGTTGTCCTTGTAACTAGATAAAGCGAGTGCTAGCTGGATGACCTGCCTGTGCTGGTTGTCGGTTTGGGTGGGATACCCTTCTTCTGCTAGCTCGCTGTTTTGTTTTAACAGGAGAAGCTTTCAAAAGATATTGAGTACCTCATCAGTAAGGAGAGCCAGGTGAAAGCTCACATCACACAGCTGGATCTGCTGCTGAAAGAAACAGAGGTAAGAGTGTCTTCCGTGTTGTCTGGGGATAGCCCTTGCAGGGACACAGCAGAGACTCAAACTGTTTTCACTGAAGTGTTTCAAATCCTTTGGCTTTTTTCAGTTAGCCAGTAAAACAATTTCTGAACAGTTTGTGTTAGTCCTGAATCACAAATGGTAAGACCTAATCCTGACAGTGTTGGAAATATGGGCAACATACAGAGGGAAGTTAAGTTTTGGGTGCTGCTGTAAATTTAATTGAAAGAAAGCTTGTTTGATACCTTAATCAAAGAGAGGTGGGTTAGACTTACAGCTCTTGTGTATTAACGGTGCTTCACAATTTACACTGGCTGTTTGCCGCCTTGAGGATGTTGCAATAAAGTCAGAATGAAGAGTAAAATCTCCCTGCAGAAGAGTCAGAGCTGGGAGCTCACGTACAAGCTGAAAAACACAATGGCAGAAATTGCAGGAGCTCCTGGCCCTGCCTGTATCTTGATAAAGATTGTCTCTGTGCTTTGTAGTTCCTTTTATCCAGGGCACTAGTTAGAGGTGACCCTACAGTTCTGAGGGCATATGTGAGAAGCTGGGCTGGACCCCCGTCGCAGTGTGGTTGGGGAAGGTGGAGGAGCACCTAGCTCTTGGGCATGAAGACTTCAGAAACTGACCTGTTTTTACAGTGCTTTTCCATGAGCTGTTTAGACACGTGCTATGCGTAACTCAAGACATAATCAGAGGAATACTTTCCTGCTCTTCGTTCTCTGTGTTGATCCAGTAAACGCTCACTAGCTTGGGTGCAGTGCTGATCACATTTTCAGTGCTGATGGGCATAACAAAGCTCATTAGTCTTGTCTGTCAAATGGATGACTAGATTGCTGTGATACCTTGAACAACTTGAGGTATGTTTCTGTACACAGCCACAGTGCTGTGGAATCTGTCTAAAATATCTTTTGTTCCCTCCTAGTGCAACAGTGAACGAGCTAAAGAAGAAGCATCTCAGAGCTTTGAGAAATTATCTCATGTCCTAGAAGAGAAGAAGTCCGCAGCTCTTAGGGCAATTGAAACTTCTAAGAATTTAAGGCTGGAAAAATTGCAAACGCAAGCAGAGGAATATCAAGGGCTCCTGGAAAATAATGGCCTTGTAGGATATGCTCAAGAGGTGCTTAAAGAAACTGATCCATCTTGTTTTGTTCAAACAGCAAAACAGCTTCATGACAGGTATCTTCATTATCTTCTGTTTGAAGTACAGATACTGTTCCAGGATGTCTGGTCAGTCATATTCTTTTGACACCTGCTAGCAAAGTACTGAATGCAGTACCTTGTATTGCAAAGGCTCAGAGATGGTCCCAGTACCGTTCAGTAGAAATTGCTACATTACAGTGTGCGTTAAGAAACAGCAGTCAGGAGGGGCTCTGTCCTGTGACAACACGTGGCCTTGTTCAGTAGGACTGCACTGGAAGGGTAGCCCATTCAGCTCACTGACACATTCCTTTGCTCAGAGATTGTATCGGGTATTTGCAAGTTAATCTAACAGGTCTCTTCTGGCTTTAAAGTCTTTGATCTTAATAGCTGTTCTCCATTAGCGCTTCACATCTATTGTGTTCTTTGAACATAATGCCCCAAATTGTTAAAATGCTCTACCAGCTGAACGATTACCTCTTCATTATCTTTACACTGATACCTTTACACTGCTGTACAAAAGACCTTAAATTTTGCATTTGAATTCTGTCTAGAGAGACAGAAATTTCTGGGAGACATCAGTAAGTACATGAAAACAGCACTTTTTATAAAGCAAAACCTAGCATTTTTAGTTTAAGGAATGCACACATGTGAATTCCCTTTTCTCTGTTCTGCCATCCCTTTGCTTCTGTGCTTTCAGAATCCAAAAAGCTACTGAATCTCTGAAGAGCTTCAGGCCAGCAGCTGAAACTACTTTTGAAGACTTTGTGGTGGACATAGCTAAGCAAGAAGAGATCCTTGGTGACTTGTCCTTCCATTCCAATGGTAAATTGCGAGAGCATCAGGTCTTTCTCAAGTTACGACTTGAAGGGCTTCTCTGGAAAGAGGCAAAACTTATGCAGGGCTGCAGCTGCAGAACTCAGTCTTGTGACTTGCATTGTCCCTTCTGTCTCTGTGATCCACAAGGCATTACCTGGCAGCAATGCTAGCTTCAGCTTTGAAAAAGAAGCTAAGATGCCGTTGCATTCAGTACCAGTTTACATTGGCTTCCAAAACATTGTAGTTAAGGAATACTAGGTCTTCCTAGAAGCTTTTTGTTAACATGACAGAAAAGAATAGGCTTTTAGATGCTTTTTTAGCTGCCAGCAAAAATAAATAATACAACTTTCGAAGTAAAAACAGAAAGTAAGGGATTTATGTAAGTGCATGAATGGAACCATCCTCATCTGTACTCTTTAACTGATTGAGTCAGATTTCTGCCCCCACCCCCACCCCCCCAAGTGCTATAGCCACTCAACAAAGGGCTTGTATGGTTAATTCTAAAACAACATATATCTAAATTTGAGGGTTTTTTTCTCCTGAATCTCTGGCATTCCAGGTCTAGAAATACCAGAAATCAATGAAGAGCAGAGCAGAATGTACAACAAAGCTCTGATCAGCTGGGAATGCCCTGGGAAGACAGACTCAGCTGATATCTATGTTCTTGAGTATCATAAGCTTAATAGAGAAGAGGAGAGTGCGACGTGGCAGGAGATCAAAGTTTGCAGCAAGAGCAAAGTAATATCTGATCTTGATGATGACAGCTCCTATGCCTTTAGAGTTCGAGGATATAAAGGGTCCATCTGTAGCCCTTGGAGCCGAGAAGTTATTTTGCGTACGCCTCCAGCTCCAGGTATTGGGTTTTCTTCTGTCCACAAGGTGTTGAATCTGTGTCTGTCGGTGTTAAGAGCTGTAGGTGGTTTCCAGTAGTTCCCAGACTTCTACTCTACTGTTACCGGTTGCGTAAATGTTTAGAAGCACTGTTAACAAACAGGTTAAGTAGGTGGCATGCTGAGACCGTTTTAGCTTGCATGACGTTCCCGGTAGCCTTTAAAAGTGAGAAATTCTGATGCCAGCATGACTTAAAATGTAGTTTATAAGCACAGAAGGCCAAATACTTAACTAAGAGGAAATTTTTTTGGATACTGTTTTTCAGTTTTCAGTTTTCTTTTTGATGACAAATGTGGGTACAACAGTGAACATCTCCTGCTGAACCCAGGAAGAACCTCTGTGGAAAGCAGGGCTGGATTTCCTCTACTGCTGGGATCTGAGCACATGCAGGTCGGATGCTACACAACCCTGGATTACATCATTGGCGACACCGGGATTGCCAAAGGGAAGCACGTCTGGGCTTTTCGTGTGGAAGCCTATTCATACCTGGTGAAAGTGGGAGTTGTTTCTAGCAACCAGATACAGAAATTGTTCCATAATACCCATGATGTGACCAGCCCAAGGTAAATTGCAGACTCTTGCTCAATACATGTTTTATATAAGGAGATGGCTTTTTAAAAAATAAGTTAAGAGTGAGTCTGGTCGCAATTAGTACACAAGGTGAACCTAAATAGTGGAAAGTAGCTTGAAGGATATGCTGTAAGCAGGTTGTCCTGTTCATCCCCTGCTATTAGCAGAAAGGTGTTGTAATTATCCAGAGTCCTATTTTCATTCTTTTTGGGAAAGAAATGAGGTTCCTATAGATGTCAAGATGTGCCAGTTAAAGCAAGAAGGTAAAAAAAAAGCATCACTTGCAAGATTGAAGCAATGTTTAATTGTCAATAGTAAGACTCTGCCTTAATTTCCTTAGCATACTAGGTTTGGCAGCCATTCAGAGGTACAATGTTCACTGTGTGTATCTGTGTATCTTTGCTGTAGCTTGCGTCACGGTGGATTCCAAGTCACTGGCTTATCCCAGGCTATGCACTTGCATATGGTACTGGAGTGCTACTGTTCCCAAGCCAAAGTACAGTGGACAAACCAATAAAAAGATTTCAGCTCTGAAGTATGGTTGTAGTAAGCCTGGATGTGTCTAGGAACTGCAGGCTGGGAAGCTATCTCCTGAGGACTCTTAACTTTTTCAGGAATGTAAAAAATGTATCAGCTTCCTCCTGTGTAACATACTGAAAGTGTAAGAACGCCTGTGTCTTGAGCTGCTTAAAGCCAGACGGAGGCTTTTTGCAAAGTGAGAAATTAGATCCTGATTTCCTGATTTCTTTTTCCTTATCCACACAAATACCTGGAAAACTTTGGCTGACACAAATCCAATCTCCCCCCAGACATCCCAAAAATGCAAACCTAGCTAGGGATTGTCGGCACAGAAGAATGTGTGCTTCTCCAGTGTGTCTTCATCTGGTGACAGAAGTAGGGGGCAAAAGCATGTAGACTGAACAAATCTGGCCACAAACTTTCCCCAGTAACCAGCTGGGAAACAGGGGTTCATGGAAACCTCCAGACAGAACACTTTAAAAAAAACCAAACCACCAAACCAAAAACTTAAACCACTACTTTTTGTGTTGTGAATTTTAAAGACAATGTAATACAGCAGTGGTGAGGAAAACTCATAGGACAACAGTCATGTTAAATGTATTTACTCGTGTCATTTAACATTATGTAAATGAAGTTAAACATACCTTGTCTGTAATCATTAGTCATAGTCGCTAAATTACTTTTCAAGTTAACTAATTTGCTATACCTGTAGGTTCATTAATGATTACCTAGCATGAGTACATTTAGATGTAGACATCCTCGTTAGTGTTTAGCTGTTATTTATTGTCTGAAGTGGCCCAAGTGAGTGTTCTCCACCTACTAAATGCGTCTTCCCTCCTGGCTTAGGTATATTTTTACCCCACAAGGTTTTGCAGGTGACCATGTGGTGTTTCTTGTCTTACAAAAATGTTTTCTCCAGTTCACATCACTGATCCCCCTTCAGAATTTGACAAAAGCAAATGGTTGGTTTTCTGTTCTAGATACGAGCAAGACAGTGGTCATGACAGTGGGAGTGAAGATGCCTTCTTTGACTCACCACAGCCTTTCACACTGGTCACTTTAGGCATGAAGAAGTTCTTTATCCCCACAACACCTGCTGCCCCCAAGGATCCAGCGAGCAGAATCCTTCCCCTGCCATCGTGCTTGGGCATCTGCCTCGACTGTGACAAAGGCAAGGTGGGGTTCTACGACGCAGGCCGTATGAAATGCCTTTATGAGTGCGAGGTGGACTGCTCTGGCATAATGTACCCAGCATTTGCCTTAATGGGTGGTGCAGCAGTTCATCTTGAGGAACCTGTCACAGCAAAGTACGGGGAGTACCACGACGACATCTAGTGCAGTGATCTCTTCCCATTGCTGTTCTGAGGTGGAAGACGAGAGAGAGCAGAAGAATTCTACCTTAGTTTTCACTCCTGATTAATTACATTCTGTCCACATGTTGCTTACAAGCCTCTGGGTCATGCTTTTTTTAAACAAACGGTTCAGACACGTCCCACACTAGTGGGAAATGTTCTTCCAGGAACTCTCCTGCCTTTCTTGTGATCTGTGCAATGCTTTTCTCCACAGACTTTCTTCCCAGGGGGAAGCAGGGAAGAAGTTTGACTAGCAACCAAAATTACTCTTCGGGGGTAGAAATCTACCTTTTGTGTAACGTAAATCCTTACATAGTCAGTTTTGCATTTAATGAAATCAAAGCTGACAGCATGTGATTGCCATTCTCCTTTCAAGAAATCTGCCTGAATGCCTCTGAGGGGTCAAATGCTTTCCAATTAACCCCTGAGCACCAGGGGTTGGGCCCTTCAGCACGAAAGAACATTTGCAAAAATACAGTATAAAGCAGGGAGAAATCAGAACTGCAGCTGAACGTTTAGGTTTTATTTGGAAAGAGGAGGGTAAACTAGAATCTGATTGCATGTCATATACCTTTAATGTGACTGTAAGCTAAAACTCTAATTCTGACACCTGGTGTCGTGTAGTTGGTGGCATAATGGTAAGTTTCTTGACTCTTCCAGGCTTTTACTATAGGCTATATAAAAATATATAAAGTGCAATTCTACCTTAAACATCAGACTCACTTTAGAGTCCAAAATCAGAAGTGTTTGCATGTGTGAGTAATTGTACCTGGTATTTAGGCAAAAGCATATGAGTTACTGACATCAGTAATAATATGTGAACTTTTAAAAAAAATCAGGTATTTCTTTTAATACTTGTTTCTATAAGTTAACTTTTTGATCTAGTAGCAGCTTGGTTTTTTAGTAAGAATGTTAAAAATGCACTGATTAAGTTCTGAGACCCGATTTCTGCCTTAAAGGATGTCTCACCTCAAATTTCTGTTCCTCTCCTTTTAAAAACTGTATCACATAGTAGTTTTGCGTAGAATCATAGAACCACAGAATGGTTTGGTTTGGAAGGGACCTGTAAAGATCATCTAGTCCAATCCCCCTGCCATGGGCAGGGACATCTTTCGCTAGATCAGGTTGCTCAAAGCCCTGTCCAACATAACCTTGAACACTTCCAGGGATGGGACAGCCACAGCTTCTCTGGGCAACCTGTTCCAGGGTCTCACCACCCTCACCATTAGAAATTTCTTCCTTCTATCTAATCTAAATCTCCCTCTTTCTGTTTAAGCCCTCTTTATATATTGAAAGGCTGCAATGAAGTCTTCCCTGGAGCCTTCTCCAGGCTGAGCAACCCCAACCCTCTCAGCCTTTCTTCACAGGGAAGGTGTTCCAGCACTCTGACCATTTTTGTGGCCCATTTTACATCCCCCAGTCTGTACTGATACTGGGGATTGCCTGGACCCGAGTGCAGGACCTTGCACTTGGTCTTGGCGAATCTCACAGAATGACAGAATCACTAAGGTTGGAAAAGACCTGTAAGATCATCAAGTCCAACCATCAACCAACACCACCGTGCCCACTCATGAGGTTCACATGGGCCTGCTCCTCAGGCCTGTCAAGGTCCCTCTGAATGGCATCCCTTCCCTCTAGCGAATGAACTGCTCAGCTTGGTGTCATCTGCAAACTTGCTGAGGGTGCACTCAATCCCACTGTCTGCGTTGTTAATGAAGACACTAAATAATATTGGTGCCAGCACAGACCCTTGAGGGACCCCACTCGTTACTGGTTTCCACTTGGACATTGAGCTATTGACTATAACTCTTTGGACGTGGCCATCCAGCCAATTCCTTATCCATTGAACAGTCCATACATCAAGCCCATCTCTCTCAAATTTAGAGATAAGAATGTTGTGGAGGATCGTATCAAAGGCCTTACACAAGTCCAGGTATATGACATCTGTAGCTCTTCCCTTGTCCACTCGTGCAGTCACTCCATCACAGAAGGTCACTAGATGAGTCAGGCATGATTTGCCCTTGGTGAACCCATGTTGGCTGTTTCTAATCACCTGCCTGTCTTCCATATGTCTTGACGTATCTTCCAGGAGCATCTGTTAGGTGATCTTACTGGGCATGGAGGTGGACTGCATCTGTTTATAGAAATCTACGTAAAAAAACATTTGGGTACTTGCACTGTTCACTTGTGTTGTGGAAAAATAAGGCTATAAAGTGAAGGATGTTTCTTATACATACTTGGTGCTTTCTAATTTGGGGATATGCTTTCTAATTTGGGGATAGTGTTGCATCTTGATGAATGTGTGTGAAGTATGCTTACTAAGTACGTGTATACAGCTGTAGAGCTATGAAACGGGACCTGAAAATCACAATACACTTAAATGAATGTAGGTCATAATGCAAAACCTTTGTGTGCTTTGCTGTCTGAACTGTTGTACTGATCTGACCTGGAGTACACCCCTCCAGTGTCCTCTCTCTTAAGCCCCTGTCCAGTGGCCACTGTCAGAAGAAATTGGCAGAAATGGTAATTGGCAGAAGTTCCATCTGCGACAGAGTGCGCCTGACAGCCCTTTTGGGGCTAGAAAGGCCCGGCAAGAGCAACTTCTTGTCTGGGTCTCACCCGCAAATGTTTCTGCCTTAGTAAGGCTGCGTGGAAGTACATTCCACAGCTTCATTATGCACTTGTGTGAGAAACACTTTGATGACCCAGGCAGCAGCTGTGAAGCAGTGGATATCTTCTGGAACTTCCTGTTGCAGGAGAAATGGCAAATTGTCCCTCGCTAGTTACCATTTAGGTAATTTCTTTTTGTAATAGATGGTTGTCATAGCCTTTCTTTCCTATTATGCCCTCCCCTTCATGTTTCCTCTTGCTGGATGGAAGCCATTCTGTACTGGCGAGCATCCTGCTGCCCCTCTCTCTCCTCTTGCCTTCTGAGACTGACTGAAGGAGCCCTCCATACAGACACTCTGTTGTTGTGAAGGATGACAAAATGCTGGGTTTTCCTTCTTTCCATAGTCCTGAAACCGTATTTGCCTTTTTGGTCAATACCGAGTATTAAGCTGACATTTACCAAGTTTCTTCTGCAGTGTTTTCCACACAATCCTGATGGTGAGTTGTAAACAAGCTGTGCACATACAGGGTTTCCCCACCTGGTGTGTTATTTTGCATTTGTTAATACTGAGTTTCATCTGCTCGTTTACCTGGTCACTTAGTATTGGCTTAAAGCTATAGATGATAGGGTTGAACTTTCTCATTTGTTGTTCCCAGACCAAATCTCTTTCCACAGACAAATATATAATTTTTGATTCCTCAGCTTCAGAAACCGGTCTAAATTAAGGGTTTATGTCATGGTTAGCATGCCACAGTTCCACATTTGGATTCTTTATAAGCATCTGGACCAATACCACCAGGCTTTGGCCTTTCATTATTTCATGGAAATACTCATAAACTGAACACTATCTTAGCTATGACGACAGTCTCTCAGACTCATTTATTTTAAAAAGATTAAATTTTACTGGTTTGACAATATAGAAGTAAAAAATTAAAGATTGAGGGTTTTTTTTCTGCTATAGCTTTATCTTACATTACTTTAAGATGTGCTCTGCTATGCAATTACTTATTCTCCTGGACAGAGACTGACGCCACTTTAAACATTTACCTACCTTTTGATATGTCTGTTTGTATCTATCTCATTCTGAGTTTAAAAATTGATTTGGCTTTTGGTGTCACCTGAATACTTAGGATGCATTCATTACAGTACTCTATGGTGCTTAGTCCAGCTTATTAAATAAAAACACACACTGTCAGAGGCACTGACAACACACTGTCAGATTTTTTCCGCTACGATGGAAGTGTCACCTTTCAGAAATACAGTTCAACAGTACTTGCCTATCCAGATACTTATTTTTCCAGAACAAGTTTCTTCCTACGAAACAGCACTTTACAATGTAGACTAAGCTAAGAATGGTGTGGTATTGTGTGGATCTTTGTGCAATATAGCTGTTTGGTGACTACTGTGTGATTTGCAAAGCTTCATGCAGGTGTGAATCATGTAGACACTTTTTAGATGTCTAAAGCTTGAACAAAAAGGCCTTGTTTAAACACATTCTGACATTAAAAAGGCAAATTAGGAAAATATGTCAGGAGACAAATTGGCTACTCCATCTAGTGAATTGGCTAAATTACAACGGCCTTTGCAATCTTCCCTATTGGCTTTAGAAACTAACCAGTGGCTGTTGTCAAACATATTACCAACATGGGAAAAGGTCAATGTGGAAGACCATGAATTTCGTTGTAGATGCACTCGGTGTGGCCCAAGATAACCTATCTTTGGTTCTCAGTTGTATCCAGGCTCAACTGTGGGCGCAATCAGTGGCCGCTTCAATCATAAGAGAGGGTGAAGAAGGCAATCTCCCCACCGAGATTCGGAAAATAATTTGAGATAGTGCCACTGATTTAGAGAAAAAACTCCAGTCCTGGTGGAATTTGGTAAACTTTACCCACGATCCCATCACAAGTACAGCCACAACTTTTGTATTAACTAGACATAATGCTTCAATATATTCCATCTACCCTGTTATTGCATTAGGATTGAATCACAATGGAACCATACTCTATCCATTTGAGCATAGAGTATGGGCCCAAGAAGTGGGACAGAAATGGCAAACTGTGGATTTGGATTCTTGTATTGTACGAGAACAACAAGGGTTCATCTGTGAAGGTAATGCAATCAGAGGTCAGGATATCTGTTTAGATACTGAACAAAATCATTTTGAGTCATTCTGAAACTCGCCCTGACGAAAACCCTGAAACACTGCTTATATAGATGTATGGGTAAGGGCTGTGTATGTTTGAGAACAGCTTGTGATTTTATATCTGTAGATGATGTAGTTATACATACTAGGAATCACTCCAATTTTTGTGTTTGCAATTTCACTGAAATCACGGGATGTGATTTTTCTTACTTGGCTCCAGTCACATCTCACCAGCTCTTGCAATCGAATTATACATTAACTCAGGAACTGTTGCCTGCACCCATTGGAATGAATCTCACTTTAGTGAAACAATTGCTACAACAACCAGGATTTAATCAAAATTTTGAAAAAGGTCAAGGGAAACAGACACAGAACTTTAATAACTGTTCATCACAATGTGGAAGAAATACACTGTGTTTTGGAGAGGGTGGAAAAGGTGCGGAACATAAATGGTGGGACACTCTTTTCGGATGGTCACCTACTGCTACAGGCATCCTAAATAAGTTATGCCACCCCATCGTTATTCTCCTGATACTGATTTTGATCAGTCTTGTTTTCTCAGTAATACTACATATCATAAATTGGAGGATGATGAATCGATTAACTCGTTTGGCATCTATACTTGATGCACATAATCTGCTTAACTGATTAAAATGAACGTATTGAAATAATTTTCAAAACTTTCACAGGGAGGAACTTTTGTAAATACTCTGATTTTTAAAAAAAATAATCAAGAATTAATCATATAGAAAGGTTAAATTTGATTAATCAATAAAATAATAAAATACAAATGCATATGTTAGGATTGTTCCGTTAGAAACAATAACCATAGGAACCTCACCAGGGAGTCGCTGTTCCATACTAAGGAACTAACAGTAATGAGATGGAACGATGAAGAACTGAATAGAAAAGTCTGGTTTGAGTCCTGTGACAATGTGACCTGATATGCACCAATGCTGCTGCTTGGAAAATTCCTTACCTTTCCCATCTTGATTCAAATATCAAGAATGCCAATCAATAGATATTAATAGAAGTAACCATTGATTATTTTAAGGATGGATATTGATAGAATAGTATAATCCAGAGAGCGATTAATAAAAATTAAATTTTATATATTCTGTATGAAGGTAACGAGGTATGACTTATCTGTGATTTCATCATAAACTAACTGCTGAACAATGTAGCACTGTGAATAGGCAGGATTTGCTTGTCAAGAGAATGATAAGTTGTAGACCTGGTCAGGAAACCGAGGAAAACTTAAGAAGATTCCAAGAATGGAATTTTGCAACCAACCTGAGCAAAGATGGCGTTCAACTAAAGGACACCATGAGGAAGACTATGGACGACCACCAGAGGACCTTAGACGACCACCTGTGTACCTGAAGGCCCATGCCTCACGAGCTTTTACATATATTAACGAGTTCTCGGAAATCGTATGAATATGTTAATTGTTTCCTGGAAATATGATGAATATGTATACTTTGATTGTATATAACTTTTGTAGCAGAGAAACTAGGCACGCACACGTGGTGGAGTGATCCCCTGTGCGTCCAGCGCTGCAATAAAGAAGTGCCTGCTCACCTACATGCAGTGTATACATGAGTTTTTATATTGCAGATTTGTAACAAACTGGTATTATTTTTCAGCTCACTATGAAAGGGAGGAAAGATTTTTTGCCACAATACTTCCTTGCAGATAAGGATAACCTGAATGAAAATATTTTTATTTGCTCAACATGACCTTTTGTTTTGAATCAGAACAACAATAAGCTCTGTTGCTCAGAAATGGGGCTTCTGGGGCTAGAAGCCAAATTCTCATACAGATTCCCCTGGGCTGACCCCACCACTGCTGAGTACAACACGTCACCTCTGGGAGGTGGATGCACTTACACATACAGCAACAGCTCTGCAGAAGCTGGGTTTAAGAGCCCTTACTCCCGCCTTCTCTCTACCCCACGCACCTCCCTCCACCACACTGACACAGCCATTGCAACGCCACACAGGGAACCCGAACGGGGAACCGACCTGGTGGAAACAAGAACCTGAAAGAAGCTGCACGTTCTTCCTCAGCATGTCACGTACTTGAGACTGCTTCTGAACATAGGCTTAATTACAGCAAAAACATTTCAACTGACAGAAATTGGGTCCTACCACACCAGCTCAGGTAGGTTCCCGAGACTGTCATCGTGGTGGCTGCCGCAATACAAGGTGAACACTCATACATGTCGTTAGCCATTGGATTTTCAGGTGCTTCTCCCAGGATCAATAGCATAAAACTCAAAAATTGTTCCAGAGAAAAGGTGCACATATTTTTTGAGAAGATTACTTTGATCTAAACCATTTACTGAGCTCACTGCAAATGCAATGCTCAGCGCTCCCACTTATTTGAGTCTGTATCCAAACAAATGCTTTTAAAGTACACAGAAAGATAGGGAAAAATATGGGAGAAGCATTTGTTTGAGGTCTACCCTACGTGAAGTCTAATGTGCAAGGAAGGTAAGACTGTTTTTTTTTTTTTTTTTAAAGACCGGCATACCTCTGCTGCTCCTGAGGCAAAGGAGATTGTCAGAAAACAGCTGCCAAAACACAGTGCAATGACCAGAATAGGAACAGGAGGAACTCAAAATGACAGGAAGCAGAATGTGCAAGACAATCTCAAACGGCGGAAGGTGCCCAAGTTAGTAAGTTCCTCAGAAACTTGTTGTCTAGGTGCAGAAAAACTAAAAAAGACCTATCCTGAAAAAAAGAAGAGCCCTGTACCTAGAGCACAATATTCTATTATTCTGTCTTTAGATATGAATCAAAGGGGTATATTTGTAGAAGATCAAAGAGGAGTACTATCTTGTTCTTGTCTGTTTGCCATTTGCATGAAGGGATACTGGGGTTTGGACACGGAATTTTCCCTGCAAACAAGACCTTGACTGTATTTCTCCATCCTTCTGGCAGATCCAGGTAGCTGTTTCAGGAACACAGCGGCAGAGGGAGGGGGAAGAGGAAAAGGAGAGGAATGCTTTTTAAGGGTAACCACATCGTAGCTGTCAAGTTTTTAAAAGGTAATGTGCATGGTGACTGCATAAGCTGCCATATGACCCATCCAGCTGTGCCAAATGCGAGGTAATAGGTAAAAAACCTCTCACGCACTCCCCAAATTTGCTCCCAACCTCGACTGTATACCTTTTATGACTCATGATGCCCCAAATATGTCTCAATTTCTGATGATTTTTTGGGGGCAGGATCTTAGAGACACGTTGCTGAGCAAAAGAGTTGCTGCTCATAAGGTATTTTATAAACCCAGTAGAATAGCATGGGAAAGACCCCAACAGTAGTAGGTGATATATTATGCTTCTGAAAAAGTAGTTTTTTCCTCTTGATGATGTTTGAAAAATCCACATATCACTTTTCTCACTGAACGTAGCCGAAGCCAATACTGTCAGAGCAGGAGCGGGGAGTGGGGGAAGGACAGAGACAGAGAGAGAAAGTCTGATCAGTGTGGGCTGGTCCACAACAGAAGAAGGAACCAACTACTAAATAGATCTCCTAATTTCCAGAAGGATTAGGTCTTACTGGAAAAGACCTCACAAATGGGTGAAGCATTGCCACCAAACCAGAATTCTCCTCTTTGATTCACAATGAGCACAGGAGGTTGTGAAGAAAGCAGTGAAACACAGAAAGTGCTGTCGATTGACTTTAAAAACCCTCCCACGAATGGGACAACAACAGTACTTTATAAGCTTGGTCATAGTAATAATTTTTGAAGAGGGTACTGAACAGCATGGGGCAAAAGAAGGATGGGAAAGGACAGTCCAGTTAGGAGACATGTTCTCAGCTGTCTCTCAGACCCCCAGATACGAGGCTAGCAAGACATGCGACAAACACTGAAAGTATCCTGAAAAAGGCAGGTTTTAAAAAGCGTACAGAGAAATCTAAGCTACTCATCTCAACACAATTTATGAAACATTCTTATAATCAAGCAATACAGGAAATTCCTTCCACGAACGGGGAAGACAGTCTAAGCTCTCAGTAACTATGGTATTGGCAGATTCACGTCACACCAAGCCAACTCATGCCAAAAAAACCAAACAAATCCAAAACAAAAAACACCACATGAAAAACAAACCAAGACATTCCCAAGCACCCCAGTCTTCCATGTTCCCCTCACTGCACTTCTATGAAACATCTCACAAATCAAAGAAAGTTAGCAGAATAATGCTCTTCATCTAGTACAGAATATTTCTTTAACTTTTTTAACAGTATATGAACATGTCCAAGACTTAAAAGCATTACATTTTGAACTACACAGTGCCTAAAGAGCACAGAAATAAGAAAACTCTCTTTCTAGAGTAATTTCTACACTGCAAAGCTAGGAACCAATTTTTTTAGCAGTGCAGTAAATGTCGAGAATGTATCAGACTGTAAACGATGCCAAATGCCACTGAAAACACTTAGGACACCACTTTCTGTTATTGCTATTCAGTGTATATTCATTCTGTCACATAATTACCATCTGGAGAAGCTGCACGTTCTTCCTCAGCATGTCACGTACTTGAGACTGCTTCTGAACATAGGCTTAATTATAGCAAAATCCTTTCAACTGACAGAAATTGGGTCCTACCACACCAGCTCAGGTAGGTTCCCGAGACTGTCATCGTGATGGCTGCCGCAATACAAGATGAACACTCATACATGTCGTTAGCCATTGGATTTTCAGGTGCTTCTCCCAGGATCAATAGCATAAAACTCAAAAATTGTTCCAGAGCAAGGGTGCACATATTTTTGCAGAAGATTACTTTGATCTAAACCATTTACTGAGCTCACTGCAAATGCAATGCTCAGCGCTCCCACTTATTTGAGTCTGTATCCAAACAAATGCTTTTAAAGTACACAGAAAGATAGGGAAAAATATGGGAGAAGCATTTGTTTGAGGTCTACCCTATGTGAAGTCTAATGTGCAGGGAAGATTTTTTTATTTTTTTTTTAAGACCAGCATACCTCTGCTGCTCCTGAGGCAAAGGAGATTGTCAGAAAACAGCTGCCAAAACACAGTGCAATGACCGGAATAGGAACAGGAGGAACTCAAAATGACAGGAAGCAGAATGTGCAAGACAATCTCAAACGGTGGAAGGTGCCCAAGTAAGTTCCTCAGAAACTTGTTGTCTAGGTGCAGAAAAACTAAAAAAGACCTATCCTGAAAAAGAGAAGAGCCCTGTACCTAGAGCACAATATTCTATTATTCTGTCTTTAGATACGAATCAAAGGGGTACATTTGTAGAAGATCAAAGAGGAGTACTATCTTGTTCTTGTCTGTTTGCCATTTGCATGAAGGGATACTGGGGTTTGGACACGGAATTTTCCCTGCAAACAAGACCTTTACTGAATTTCTCCGTCCTTCTGGCAGATCCAGGTAGCTGTTTCAGGAGCACAGATGCAGAGGGAGGGGGAAGAGGAAAAGGAGAGGAATGCTTTTTAAGGGTAACCACATCGTAGCTGTCAAGTTTTTAAAAGGTAATGTGCATGGTGACTGCATAAGCTGCCATATGATCCATCCAGCTGTGCCAAATGCGAGGTAATAAGTAAAAATAGTCTCACTCACTCCCCAGATTTGCTCCCAACCTCGACTGTATACATTTTATGACTCATGATGCCCCAAATATGTCTCAATTTCTGATGACTTTTTGGGGCAGGATCTTACAGACACGTTGCTGCGCAAAAGAGTTGCTGCTCGTAAGGTATTTTATAAACCCAGTAGAACAGCATGGGAAAGACCCCAACAGTAGTAGGTGATATATTATGCTTCTGAAAAAGTAGTCTTTTCCTCTTGATGATGTTTGAAAAATCCATATAACACTTCCCTCAGTGAACATAGCCGAAACCAATACTGTCAGAGCAGGAGCGGAGCGCAGTGCCAGATGGCTGTGGGGTCATTAAATTACTGAAGAGCTGCACAGATCCGCGGGCGGCTCTGTGTGCAGGAAATAAATAAACAAACAGATAATGTTCCGGACTGGAACTATTAGCCTAACGAAGTCAAGGCAGTTCCAGTGCTTAAATGTGGATTACACGGCAGGAAAGCCTGTTGTTTAACCAGTCTGACACTTAATTTCTTTTTTCTCCCTCCCCCACCCCCCCTTCTTGAAAAGCGAGCGAGCGAGCTGAGTTAAACATATGGATTCCTATTGTTAAGAAGTATGGTTGCTTTCGTTTCACTAGGTCCTTGAGTGGAATTAAGACTACTCCCCTCCTCTCCTTTCCTCCCCTGCAAGGCAGACATGACCTAAAGATGAACCGAGTTTGCCTAGTGGCGGTGTTCATTTCAGTTGAAAGGAATGTTGTCAGTGCTTTCATAAATGTTAATTGAGATTTGTTTGCAGCGTTAACCAGCGGAATGCCTCAAACCAGCTAGAATGTGCGATTCTAGAATAGAACGATTATTCTAGAGAGCTGGGCTTTTGTGACATACAGACATACAGCTGTGCAGTAAGTCTTGCTGGCTCACGTTTTCTGCACTTACACTTGTTTTTCCCTCTTTCTGTCATGAAGGTTACCATTAAGGGTATCGAAAGAGAGCTCATCTGCCCAGCATGCAAGGAATTATTTACCCATCCACTGATCCTTCCTTGCCAGCACAATGTCTGTCACAAATGTGTGAAAGAAATACTCTCTGCATTTGAAGACTCTTTCGCTGATGGAGGCTCTGAATCCTCTAATCAGAGTAGCCCTCGAATTCAAAGCTCTTCTTCCAGCATGGACAGGATTAGTAGATCAGGTACGTATCGGAATTTTTGCGTGTTTTCCTTATTTTATGTGTTCGACTGACTTGAGCCGAATTGCGTCTGCATTGGTAAAATGTCTTCCCGGTACTCCTGATGCAGTTAAAGAGATGACTTAGGGATAGTGCGAGTCTTGTTCATTCTGTGGCAAGAACAATGGGAATATTTTTAAGGACAGTGCACTCTATTTCATATATAATAGATCAGTCTTTGTGGCGTCCTGTAAATCTTTGTAACCATTGTATTTGTTTATTCCTGTATTTCAGTTACATTGAGATGCAGTAGCATCATGTTCAATAGCTTCGATGTTGAGGTGTAGATTTCAGCAGTTTTATTGCCTGTCAGTGGTACTGTTGAGGTGGTTCTCTCAGGTTTCGGCCAGCCTAAATTGAGTAGTTCGACTTCCTTCTGAGCCTCTGCAGACTTTGCAAATGATGGTTTTGTCCTACCCAATTCATTACGCTTACAATAAATCATTTTCCATAGATGATGGTTATTGCACGGTTGCAGAATTGGGAGACAGATGACTGTAAGAAGACTGCGCTAACCGCCTCTTCCAGTGTGGTCTGCTCTGGAAGCTTTAAGGAGCACTCCTCATGCTCTTTGTGATGTCACACTAGAAAGATTCTTACAGCTGTTGTGTAATCCACAGATGAGTTGTTCTTTTACACAGGTACATCGAAAGTACTTCTTGAAAGAAACCTCATCTTGGCTTTTAGGCTTCCTTCTGACGTAACTGTCCACTTTAAAACCGCAGTCCGCAGTGATCTGGAAGAGTCGCCCACAAGACAAACCCTAAAGCTGTGTCTTGTATTTTGTATGTTACTAACATTCATCATCCCCTTCCCAGTTTTCAAAGCTCAAATATTTTATTTCACCCACTTCTTTTAAACAACTCTTGAGTTGTTAGTACTGGTACTCTTTCAGGATCAGTTTGATAAGCAAATGCTGTGTTTGCTGTAGCTTGGCAGGTTGAGGCTTGCATCATTTGAGGGAATCCCCAAACGAAATAACTAGTTGTCTTCATTACAGTCCTGTTTTCTGGATATGGGGTGCACAGCCCCACAATCACTGTTTAGCTCTGCATACATTTCAGCTGCTTTCTCAGCTCTCTCTACCTGCAGCGTTATGTGAAGTTTGAATGAAGAGAGCCCACTGGTGACTGCCATCTCCCAAATCCAAGTCTAGTCCCTTTTTTCCTCAGTAAGCATGATGTTCTGTCGCGGCATTGTATGCATGGACTGAAGCGGTCACCGGTTTCCGCTGCAGCTGTCCACTACATGGTTTTACAACGTGGACATCAGGGCACCAGGTTGGGTGCCTAAGGAGTGGTGGGCGCACCGTGGGTGACCTGACCTCCTTGTGAGAACTGTGGCTTGCCAAGTGTGGCAGTATCAGACAGGCTGTGCGTGGGGACCAGGCCCCCCATGCTGCTTTCAGCAGTGTAAGTAAGGAGGTAATCCTTAATCTTCCGTGGAAAGCTGCCCTCCAGCTTGCTCTCTGTCGGGCAGTAGAAATAGTGATCTAGCATGATGGGGTGCGCAGGCAGTGCTGTGGCACCGTCCACGCTGTGCACAGAGGAGGCAGAGCTCCCTTGGGAACCTGACATTTAGATGCTACTAGATGTCACCCATACTGTTCTGTTAATGCAGTCTAGCTGTTCTGCTCAGAACCTAGAGAAAAGCATGAGACCAGCTGAGTTTGAGACTGACATTTATTCATGCTCTGGTTGTGGCTTCTTAGCTGATAGTGATGCATAACTACCATGGGGTACATTTTGAAGATTTTTAAAGGAACTAGTTTCTTACAGGAGTGTTGGTTTGTTTTTTTTAAAGAGACTGGAAAGGGTGTGAGAGGTAGGGAGGTTTTGGATTGTTGGGTGAAGCACCCACAGAAGAGTGACACAAGGCAAGTGTCTTTTGGATAGCATCAAAGGACACTTCAAAAAGAAATGAAGCATCAACATTTCTGATGGGAAGATCCTCACTAAATACAGATGGGACCAAATTTCACTTTCTGAAGAAGAACCAGTTTCAACACTAAGAATTCAGCTTGAAGTCATACCTCTATTTACAAATTAGTTATACCAACATGCAGTCATCTCAAGGGGATCTTAAAACCATGCTCCAGCTCGAGAGAATGGTTTTTTATTTCTTTGTAAGGGGAGGCTGAGAGGATACATGTTAAGCCTAAACACTGGCTTAACCTGCTTCAGTAATACATAAAGGACTAATTTTGATAGTTGTGCCCTGTGGGTTCATGAGTGAGACATGGGGATGCACTCTCTGTTTGATAGCCTCAAGAATGTTACCCTGTAAATAGTTTTTGGGTCTGTGTGAGCCATCCCCTGGAACAGGCTCCAAAGAATCCCTAGGCTTGCGACTTGACTTGAGCCTTGGATCACTTTATTTTGGAGAAGAGGGGAAATTTGTGCATAGCTGTTTTGTAGGAGGGCAGCTTCTCTACTGTCCCCTTTTGAAATGAAAAGAGATAAGCTGTACCCTTGTGTAACCATGCAGATCTGTGGTTCCCCAGTTCAAGGTAGAGGAATCTCTCAGACATAACCGTCTCAGCATCCCCTTTGGTGTGCGGGGCTTACTTAGCAGCCCTCCTTTATCAAGGCCGTTCAGCAAGGGCCAAGTCAGCCTCTACGTATTTTGACTGAATGATTTGGCTGAGATTTCGTACTGGTGATATCTAGTTCTCTTGTTTTCCTCTTTAGATTTGTATGATGCCTCTTGGGGTAAGCCAGATAAGTTTGACTCGGCCAAAGCAAACTTCAGGGAGCTCCAAGTTGGCTATATTTGTCTGGGAATAACCAGTCTCACTCTGGGAATAGACATCTTACACTTCAGCGTGTTACGAAGCTGTTGCTCTCTATGTGCGCAGCCAGTTAGCCTAAAACCAACTGGTTTCCGGAAGGTTTTGTGTTTAGTCTTTTGAAAGGCTGCGGCTTGAGTGCATGCAAAACTAGACGAAGAAGATAGGATTGGAATAGCTAAATTAACCTTACCATAGAATTAAGTTTTAGAGCAGTAGTTTGTAATGCCCCCTGAACTCAGACATTACACTACCTTGTCATGGCAAATGTATTCTCTTTGGCTTGGCAGAGTGCATATGAATTGGTATTGTACTGGTTTGGATGATGTGCTACGATAGTTTGAAATTGGTTCATAAATTCCTGTGCTTCTCCCTTTAAAATCTAAACCTCTTCTGTTTACACTCCTCCTAAATCAGGATTTGGTGTCTACACAGGCAGAAAACGTAATTCACTGACTCCTAGATCGAGTCTGTTTCCTTGTCCGGGTTGCCAGCGGGATACTGATCTCGGAGAACGTGGCATCAATGGCTTATTTCGCAACTTTACTTTGGAAACCATTGTGGAAAGATACAGACAGGCAGCCAGGGCAGCCATTGCTATTATGTGCGATTTCTGCAAACCTCCACCTCAAGAGGCCACAAAGAGCTGCATGGACTGCAGGGCAAGCTATTGCAACGAATGTTTCAAAATACACCATCCTTGGGGAACTGTGAAAGCCCAACATAAACATGTAGGACCAACCACCAACTTCAGACCCAAGGTAAGTATCCCGTATCTTACAGAATTTGGGTTGCAGCATTTGCATATAGCTTCAGACATATCTGTGCAATGGTAGTTGCTTTTTGGGACCGTTGTTCCTTTTTTGACTATTGCTGTTATTCATTGAGTGAACCATAAGCTTTTGTTCTTGCTGACAGCATGACTGCAGTTTTGAACATGTCTGCCTGCACAGACGATTCTCCTGAAAGTTTCCTTCTCTCCTCGCACCTCCCCCCGAATCCAGCAGTCAATGACAATGGGATAGCTTATTGCATATTCTGCTGAATGACAGTCTTATGTACCAAGGTGCTAGCGAGACTGGTGTCTTTGGGCTTTTCACCATAGACTAAGATAACATTTGGGGCTTGAGAGTTGGTTTCAGAGATGGTTTGCAATTTTAGCTTAGTGTGTCCATATTTATGCTACTCACTTCTATTTTTGAGCCCTTTCCTGTCCTTTCTTGTATGTGTGTGCGTGTGTTAAAAGATGATGCTTTTAAAGCTTGACTGTTGGCACTGATGTCGTGTTCTCCTCCTTGACATGACACTGAAAAGCTTTCTCAAGAGCTTCTCTTTGGTAACATGGAGTAGATGGACCCAAATGTCTTTCAGTGCTCTGGAACGAGGCAAAGCATTTCTTTTTTTTTAAAACACACACGCACACATGTGCACAAGCACACCCACCCACCCCCACCCACCCCCTTTTAGACGGTTTTATCTGTTGCTTGCGCTTGGAGTTGAGCAGCACTTTTTTTGCCTCTTCGAGCAGTTACTTCAACGTGTTCAATTTTTGAAAGATTACTTTTAGCAAACACCAGCTTTTTCGCAATGCTGTTTAAGCTGCTACTGGAATTAACGCTCAGCATGAACAACTTGTAATTGGAGTCAGACAGAAAAAATGAAACACTGGAGCCTTTTATCTTTAAAATGACTGTGACTGGTGGTGTGGCTGCATTTCATCTGTTACTCCAAGAGCAATGGCTATGTGGCTGATCAGAGTCTAGCTTAAATTTAAATCATTACAGTATTATGTCAACTCCTGCTTTAAGACAGTTCGTAGTTGTTTCAAGAGATGCTGGCATGGACACAGTTAAATTTGACAGCGTGGCTGTGTTATATATTGCATTTACAGCTCTGAACAGGAGTGTAGGGAGCTTGAGGCACGCAAACAACTTCAGGGATTAGCAAAATGGTTGATTGCAGTATGGAGGCTACATGATGTGTACACAGACATCGCTACAGGTTTACTCACTGTGAACCTCGTGAAACTGTGTGTGTTCATCTGCTGGCTTTCACTGGCATAGACAAAAATAAAAGGTGGAAGATAAACTGAATATAAAGAATCCACTGATGAAATCAGATGCTGCTGTGGGGTGATTTAGTGTTTTGATGGTTTGTTGGCCACCTCAGTTTTTGGAAGTACACCTGCATTCTCTCTGCTCTCTTTTTTTTTCAGATTTTGATGTGTCCAGAACATGAAATGGAGAGGGTAAACATGTACTGTGAAATCTGCAGAAGGCCTGTTTGTCATCTTTGTAAACTGGGTGGATGTCATGCAAACCATAGAGTAACAACCATGAGCACTGCCTACAAAACCCTTAAGGTAAAAGTAAATATTGTTGGACCTGGCCTTAAGAAGGGGAAAAGTACTGAGCTTCTGGTGTAAGGGCAAACTCCCTGTGGCAGGAAGCCAGGATGTGTGTTTAGAGGACACTGAACTAGTCATGAGGCATGCTGTTGTGCAACATCTGTTAATATCTATATTAGTGTGACATAGCGCACTTCTGAGAAACTGTATTTTCTATGAGACTTGAAACATAACCTCTTAAAAGTCCTTCCACCTTGTTTTAGCCAACTAAAGTATAGCAGTACTGACCAATGCAAAAGGTTTAAGCAGTTTATACTTTACAATCTAGCTTTTTTAAGGTAAGTGTCCTTGTGGCTTGGATTAGCTGATACTTCAGAAGCACTCCTGAAAAATTTGCATTGGAAGTATCTGTTGGGACCTTGTATGTTTCTGAAGTTGCATAGCTGTTAATTCGCAGTACAACAGGGAAGACTTGCAAACATTGCTTTGTTGTTAAAGAATGATTGCTTCTACCTCCTCTTCTTCCTTTTCTTCCTCTCTTGCTCACAAGAAGAAAAAAAAAGGGGGGGCGGGGGGGGGGGAAGACCAGACCAGCCTGCCTTGTGCTCTTTGGCCTCCTTGCCTGTTTGCAAGGCTTTTCCTGTACAGCTGTTAACTCTTGCAAGTCAGGAAATGCAGAGACACTCATAAGTTCATGCTTTGAACCACTCATTCTTCTAGCAAATCTTACTACAAATGAGTTAATAACTAACGTGGCTTTTCTGTAAGTTTTAGTAACGTCCTGAAGCCTCATGTTCCTAGCCTAAGAGAAGGTGGCACTTGTGGCTGGGGAAGACTGAGCCAGCTGAGGCTGTTACCTCTTGTCCTTAGAGGCTGTTACCTCTTGTCCTTAGAGGCTGTGCCCCCAGTCCTGCCCACATCAGTGGCCTGATGTCCCTGTGCAGTCATTGCGGGTCACTGAGCAATTCTCCGCAGGGGTGCTGCTCATAACTGGTGGCAGGCTGTTGTCCTTGTACCTAGATAAAGCGAGTGCTAGCTGGATGACCTGCCTGTGCTGGTTGTCGGTTTGGGTGGGATACCCTTCTTCTGCTAGCTCGCTGTTTTGTTTTAACAGGAGAAGCTTTCAAAAGATATTGAGTACCTCATCAGTAAGGAGAGCCAGGTGAAAGCTCACATCACACAGCTGGATCTGCTGCTGAAAGAAACAGAGGTAAGAGTGTCTTCCGTGTTGTCTGGGGATAGCCCTTGCAGGGACACAGCAGAGACTCAAACTGTTTTCACTGAAGTGTTTCAAATCCTTTGGCTTTTTTCAGTTAGCCAGTAAAACAATTTCTGAACAGTTTGTGTTAGTCCTGAATCACAAATGGTAAGACCTAATCCTGACAGTGTTGGAAATATGGGCAACATACAGAGGGAAGTTAAGTTTTGGGTGCTGCTGTAAATTTAATTGAAAGAAAGCTTGTTTGATACCTTAATCAAAGAGAGGTGGGTTAGACTTACAGCTCTTGTGTATTAACGGTGCTTCACAATTTACACTGGCTGTTTGCCGCCTTGAGGATGTTGCAATAAAGTCAGAATGAAGAGTAAAATCTCCCTGCAGAAGAGTCAGAGCTGGGAGCTCACGTACAAGCTGAAAAACACAATGGCAGAAATTGCAGGAGCTCCTGGCCCTGCCTGTATCTTGATAAAGATTGTCTCTGTGCTTTGTAGTTCCTTTTATCCAGGGCACTAGTTAGAGGTGACCCTACAGTTCTGAGGGCATATGTGAGAAGCTGGGCTGGACCCCCGTCGCAGTGTGGTTGGGGAAGGTGGAGGAGCACCTAGCTCTTGGGCATGAAGACTTCAGAAACTGACCTGTTTTTACAGTGCTTTTCCATGAGCTGTTTAGACACGTGCTATGCGTAACTCAAGACATAATCAGAGGAATACTTTCCTGCTCTTCGTTCTCTGTGTTGATCCAGTAAACGCTCACTAGCTTGGGTGCAGTGCTGATCACATTTTCAGTGCTGATGGGCATAACAAAGCTCATTAGTCTTGTCTGTCAAATGGATGACTAGATTGCTGTGATACCTTGAGCAACTTGAGGTATGTTTCTGTACACAGCCACAGTGCTGTGGAATCTGTCTAAAATGTCTTTTGTTCCCTCCTAGTGCAACAGTGAACGAGCTAAAGAAGAAGCATCTCAGAGCTTTGAGAAATTATCTCATGTCCTAGAAGAGAAGAAGTCCGCAGCTCTTAGGGCAATTGAAACTTCTAAGAATTTAAGGCTGGAAAAATTGCAAACGCAAGCAGAGGAATATCAAGGGCTCCTGGAAAATAATGGCCTTGTAGGATATGCTCAAGAGGTGCTTAAAGAAACTGATCCATCTTGTTTTGTTCAAACAGCAAAACAGCTTCATGACAGGTATCTTCATTATCTTCTGTTTGAAGTACAGATACTGTTCCAGGATGTCTGGTCAGTCATATTCTTTTGACACCTGCTAGCAAAGTACTGAATGCAGTACCTTGTATTGCAAAGGCTCAGAGATGGTCCCAGTACCGTTCAGTAGAAATTGCTACATTACAGTGTGCGTTAAGAAACAGCAGTCAGGAGGGGCTCTGTCCTGTGACAACACGTGGCCTTGTTCAGTAGGACTGCACTGGAAGGGTAGCCCATTCAGCTCACTGACACATTCCTTTGCTCAGAGATTGTATCGGGTATTTGCAAGTTAATCTAACAGGTCTCTTCTGGCTTTAAAGTCTTTGATCTTAATAGCTGTTCTCCATTAGCGCTTCACATCTATTGTGTTCTTTGAACATAATGCCCCAAATTGTTAAAATGCTCTACCAGCTGAACGATTACCTCTTCATTATCTTTACACTGATACCTTTACACTGCTGTACAAAAGACCTTAAATTTTGCATTGGAATTCTGTCTAGAGAGACAGAAATTTCTGGGAGACATCAGTAAGTACATGAAAACAGCACTTTTTATAAAGCAAAACCTAGCATTTTTAGTTTAAGGAATGCACACATGTGAATTCCCTTTTCTCTGTTCTGCCATCCCTTTGCTTCTGTGCTTTCAGAATCCAAAAAGCTACTGAATCTCTGAAGAGCTTCAGGCCAGCAGCTGAAACTACTTTTGAAGACTTTGTGGTGGACATAGCTAAGCAAGAAGAGATCCTTGGTGACTTGTCCTTCCATTCCAATGGTAAATTGCGAGAGCATCAGGTCTTTCTCAAGTTACGACTTGAAGGGCTTCTCTGGAAAGAGGCAAAACTTATGCAGGGCTGCAGCTGCAGAACTCAGTCTTGTGACTTGCATTGTCCCTTCTGTCTCTGTGATCCACAAGGCATTACCTGGCAGCAATGGTAGCTTCAGCTTTGAAAAAGAAGCTAAGATGCCGTTGCATTCAGTACCAGTTTACATTGGCTTCCAAAACATTGTAGTTAAGTAATACTAGGTCTTCCTAGAAGCTTTTTGTTAACATGACAGAAAAGAATAGGCTTTTAGATGCTTTTTTAGCTGCCAGCAAAAATAAATAATACAACTTTCGAAGTAAAAACAGAAAGTAAGGGATTTATGTAAGTGCATGAATGGAACCATCCTCATCTGTACTCTTTAACTGATTGAGTCAGATTTCTGCCCCCACCCCCACTCCCCCCAAGTGCTATAGCCACTCAACAAAGGGCTTGTATGGTTAATTCTAAAACAACATATATCTAAATTTGAGGGTTTTTTTCTCCTGAATCTCTGGCATTCCAGGTCTAGAAATACCAGAAATCAATGAAGAGCAGAGCAGAATGTACAACAAAGCTCTGATCAGCTGGGAATGCCCTGGGAAGACAGACTCAGCTGATATCTATGTTCTTGAGTATCGTAAGCTTAATAGAGAAGAGGAGAGTGCGACGTGGCAGGAGATCAAAGTTTGCAGCAAGAGCAAAGTAATATCTGATCTTGATGATGACAGCTCCTATGCCTTTAGAGTTCGAGGATATAAAGGGTCCATCTGTAGCCCTTGGAGCCGAGAAGTTATTTTGCGTACGCCTCCAGCTCCAGGTATTGGGTTTTCTTCTGTCCACAAGGTGTTGAATCTGTGTCTGTCGGTGTTAAGAGCTGTAGGTGGTTTCCAGTAGTTCCCAGACTTCTACTCTACTGTTACCGGTTGCGTAAATGTTTAGAAGCACTGTTAACAAACAGGTTAAGTAGGTGGCATGCTGAGACCGTTTTAGCTTGCATGACGTTCCCGGTAGCCTTTAAAAGTGAGAAATTCTGATGCCAGCATGACTTAAAATGTAGTTTATAAGCACAGAAGGCCAAATACTTAACTAAGAGGAAATTTTTTTGGATACTGTTTTTCAGTTTTCAGTTTTCTTTTTGATGACAAATGTGGGTACAACAGTGAACATCTCCTGCTGAACCCAGGAAGAACCTCTGTGGAAAGCAGGGCTGGATTTCCTCTACTGCTGGGATCTGAGCGCATGCAGGTCGGATGCTACACAACCCTGGATTACATCATTGGCGACACCGGGATTGCCAAAGGGAAGCACGTCTGGGCTTTTCGTGTGGAAGCCTATTCATACCTGGTGAAAGTGGGAGTTGTTTCTAGCAACCAGATACAGAAATTGTTCCATAATACCCATGATGTGACCAGCCCAAGGTAAATTGCAGACTCTTGCTCAATACATGTTTTATATAAGGAGATGGCTTTTTAAAAAATAAGTTAAGAGTGAGTCTGGTCGCAATTAGTACACAAGGTGAACCTAAATAGTGGAAAGTAGCTTGAAGGATATGCTGTAAGCAGGTTGTCCTGTTCATCCCCTGCTATTAGCAGAAAGGTGTTGTAATTATCCAGAGTCCTATTTTCATTCTTTTTGGGAAAGAAATGAGGTTCCTATAGATGTCAAGATGTGCCAGTTAAAGCAAGAAGGTAAAAAAAAAGCATCACTTGCAAGATTGAAGCAATGTTTAATTGTCAATAGTAAGACTCTGCCTTAATTTCCTTAGCATACTAGGTTTGGCAGCCATTCAGAGGTACAATGTTCACTGTGTGTATCTGTGTATCTTTGCTGTAGCTTGCGTCACGGTGGATTCCAAGTCACTGGCTTATCCCAGGCTATGCACTTGCATATGGTACTGGAGTGCTACTGTTCCCAAGCCAAAGTACAGTGGACAAACCAATAAAAAGATTTCAGCTCTGAAGTATGGTTGTAGTAAGCCTGGATGTGTCTAGGAACTGCAGGCTGGGAAGCTATCTCCTGAGGACTCTTAACTTTTTCAGGAATGTAAAAAATGTATCAGCTTCCTCCTGTGTAACATACTGAAAGTGTAAGAACGCCTGTGTCTTGAGCTGCTTAAAGCCAGACGGAGGCTTTTTGCAAAGTGAGAAATTAGATCCTGATTTCCTGATTTCTTTTTCCTTATCCACACAAATACCTGGAAAACTTTGGCTGACACAAATCCAATCTCCCCCCAGACATCCCAAAAATGCAAACCTAGCTAGGGATTGTCGGCACAGAAGAATGTGTGCTTCTCCAGTGTGTCTTCATCTGGTGACAGAAGTAGGGGGCAAAAGCATGTAGACTGAACAAATCTGGCCACAAACTTTCCCCAGTAACCAGCTGGGAAACAGGGGTTCATGGAAACCTCCAGGCAGAGCACTTTAAAAAAAACCAAACCACCAAACCAAAAACTTAAACCACTACTTTTTGTGTTGTGAATTTTAAAGACAACGTAATACAGCAGTGGTGAGGAAAACTCATAGGACAACAGTCATGTTAAATGTATTTACTCGTGTCATTTAACATTATGTAAATGAAGTTAAACATACCTTGTCTGTAATCATTAGTCATAGTCGCTAAATTACTTTTCAAGTTAACTAATTTGCTATACCTGTAGGTTCATTAATGATTACCTAGCATGAGTACATTTAGATACATCCGCTCCTTAGTAAAGCCTTCTGTGGTCTTGTCCTCGTTAGTGTTTAGCTGTTATTTATTGTCTGAAGTGGCCCAAGTGAGTGTTCTCCACCTACTAAATGCGTCTTCCCTCCTGGCTTAGGTATATTTTTACCCCACAAGGTTTTGCAGGTGACCATGTGGTGTTTCTTGTCTTACAAAAATGTTTTCTCCAGTTCACATCACTGATCCCCCTTCAGAATTTGACAAAAGCAAATGGTTGTTTTTCTGTTCTAGATACGAGCAAGACAGTGGTCATGACAGTGGGAGTGAAGATGCCTTCTTTGACTCACCACAGCCTTTCACACTGGTCACTTTAGGCATGAAGAAGTTCTTTATCCCCACAACACCTGCTGCCCCCAAGGATCCAGCGAGCAGAATCCTTCCCCTGCC